>NC_090649.1:194172616-194485116 GCF_040937935.1 Hyperolius riggenbachi
GAACTCGAACATCACCCGAACAGGGTGATGTTCTGCAGAACCCGAACAGTGGCGAACACTGTTCGCCCAACACTAGTCAATACCCCAAAAAACTTCTAAAAGACGCATATCTCAAAGCCAAAACCCACGGTCCATCACCACCACCAGCTGACAATAAGACTTCAGACATGCCCCGGTTCATCACTAAATTCAGTCACCAACACCAGTCCATTCGCAGTATTTTAAACAAGAGATGGGAGATCCTCCTCCAGGACCCCCACCTACGACCAATCATACCCACTAAATCCGCCATTACTTACAAACGCGCCCCTAACCTCCGCAGTATTTTGGCCCCCAGTAGACTACGCCAGAGTCAGACCAATACCATGCGTCCACCCACCACCCAGATACCAGGAAGTGCACCATGCAACCACAAAAGGTGCCTAGCTTGTCAATTTGTTCTCAATACCTCATCATTTTCCTCCCTGGTCACTAACATTAAATATCAAATAAAGGACGTCATCAACTGCGAATCAAAATATATTATCTATATAATCTCGTGCCCGTGCCAGCTGCAGTATGTGGGCAGAACCACCCAACTAGCTAGAAGTAGAGTAGGACAGCATAAATGAAATATATTAAACAAATTTCCCCTACACAGTGTTTCACGCCATTTCTCCACTTACCACGACAGTAATCCTGAATTATTCCACATTACAATCATCGAATCAATTCCGCACAATTGTTCAGATTCTTTTGACTCCCTCAAGAAACGTGAAATGTATTGGATCCAAATTCTCAAAACCTTAACTCCAGATGGTCTCAATGAAGTATTGGAGAAAATTTACTAGTTCATCCCATTAACAGCGATCAGTTTCTCTTTTTAATCCTGTCCTCTCTTTTTATCTGTTACTTATTCTTGTTGTTATTACTATTATTATTGTTATTATTATTATTGTTATTATTACTGTTATTATTATTGTTGTTATTATCATCATTATTTTTATTATTCTATGCAGTTAATCAGGAACCGGTTGAATTTGAATTTGAATTTCCTTTATGCCTTGTTCTGATGGATGTATTTATTTATTTATATTTATTATTTTTTTATATGTAGACTTTTATTATATCTTTGTATGTCAATGATCAATTATGTCCTTTATGTCTACAGTCTTTTAGGGCGCAAAGATGCACCAATATGCACTTTATGTCTGTTAGAATGAATGTTATTTGTTATCGATACCTTCTTTCCCCAAACAGTCTAAAAAATAACAACTTGGGGGCAGCAACATGCATCTTGTACTTCTAATAATCCAAACATTTGTACAGCGCTTTTCTCCTGTTGGATTTAAGACGCCCCAGGAGCTGCAGCCACTGGGACGTGCTCAGGAAGCCACCCAGCAATATTAGGCAGTCTTGCCTTAAACTCCTTACAAAATAGGTGCTGACCCTAGCCAGGATTCGAACCCTGGTCTCCTGTGCCAGAGGCTGTGCCCTTAACCAGTATTCTATTCAGCCTCTGAATAGATACACTTTGTACACATTTGTTAGGCAGTCTTGCCTTAAACTCCTTACAAAATAGGTGCTGGCCCTGGCCAGGATTCGAACCCCGGTCTCCTGTGCCAGAGGCTGTGCCCTTGACCAGTACTCTATTCAGCCTCTGAATAGATACACTTTGTACACATTTGTTTATTTTCTGTTCCCCGAAGTTACACAACCACATCCCCTCTTGCTATTGACCCAACTTAGGTTACATAACCTGTCTCCTGCTCCTATTGGCCCAACATAGGTTACATAACCTGTCCCCTGCTCCTATTGGCCCAATATAGGTTACATAACCTGTCCCCTGCTCCTATTGGCCCACAAACACGCCCCCTAGCTTGTCTCCTCCCCACCCATAGAAACACATTACCTGCCTATCACATAGCCCCCACCCCTTATTAACCATGCAATTGGTCCACCCATATACTCTTAGGTATATAAATCTTGATCTCCAGACTCACTGGTACAGAGGCGCTATTCGTGACCTTGAGACTGTACTGGTGAGTCTGGTTTTCTGCATTTTACTACATCTGATTGCATTGTGTTTTGCCACCCTTAATTTTTCCCTAACCCCCCCTCCCCTAATAGTCCCCCCCCCTTTTTTGCCCCCCCCCGTTTTTTCACTACGATTTTTAACTCTTATAACAATCTCTGCACAGCCCCTCACCCCCTCTCCCAAAACAATCTCTGCACAGCCCCTCACCCCCTCTCCCAATATACCTCTAACCACAGCATTGTTTACCCATTATTCACGTTAACATAACTATGCACCAAAAATCATCAGCACACATATACATTGGTCTAAGGACACGCTATCGGTCTCTGTCTTTACACTGTACTCCTGTCTGTTTATTGCCTGAGGAAGCTGGAATATACCCGTGAAACGCGTTGCGGTTTTGTTCATGGAGTATGTGAATAAATTGTCTTTATCTTAAGCGACAGCATCAAGTCTATTTCTGAGTGGCCGGTCCACCGCCGCCACCCGAAAATTTTAAACATTTTAGCATATTTTATCCTTTTGGCGCCTCTGTACATCTACTTGTCAAGATATCCACCCTTGGTGGTTGGAAGGGTGACAAACCCTCCTTTCCTTCTTCAGAGAGCGACATCTTAATCCTGAGTGGGGACAGGTCTAATCTCCCCACCTGCCTATATAGTGGTTGCCTAAACGGTAACCCATGTTTGTAAGTATAATACTTACTCCACACTAATTCTCCCTGATCCAATACATACTACACTATATTGGGCTCTCGATTTCTCTGTTTGATGTGAAAAAAAAGTCCTTTTTTTAAGAAAGCAAGATTGTTTTTTGCATAGCCGTTTTAGTGTAAGGATTTTTTTGACCCTTGACAGATTTTCATATGATTTATCGATTTGACATAAATATTTTTATGTAATAGAGATTGAGGAGAGTGTTTTAGTCATTTTAATGTGAGGTATTTTAGGGTTTCATTGCTTTTTTAAGTTTTCACATATTTAATCTTTCACAAATTGCACAAGGTATTATCTTAGGACCAACAAATATCAAGCTCATGAGGCTTTATTTTATTTTATTGCTTCAATTTTAAATTTTGGCAAAAAGTTAACAAGTACATACCGTGGGCTTGTGGTACATCAATATAATATAACAGGAACATGCATAATCACTGGTCCTGTAGAGCTGCCTGCCACATGAAGAAAAATCTCAGAATCTCTGCAGATTTTTTTTAAGTCCAGTTACAGTAACATGCGCAGCATAATAATTACATAGCATGATATTTGTAGGGCTGCACAGGTTTAAGAAAAAAAAAGTATATGGATCACCATTCTTAATTTTTTTAATCTAATCAATATTTACTTGTTTCCAGGGAAGAGGTGGAAGATGCCCTTTTATTTCTTGGATTCTTGATAATGGAGAATAGGCTTAAACCTGAAACAAATCCAGTTCTCCATGAACTAAAATCTGCAAATATAAGAACAATTATGGTGACAGGTAAGACAATGACTGGACCTACTGTATTGAAATCTCCCATGCTGTGATCCTGTGTGTATTGTACATCTACACCAATTAGAAAAATTAATGAGTATTGTTTTTGTGCCGATGAATGCAAGAGTGATGATCATACTAAAATGTACGTAGGGACCAAAAATAACAAGTTAGGCACATACTGTAAATAATATTATTAGCTGAAGTAAAGGTGCTGCATGGATAGATGTGATCATCTATCCATGCAGCAGAAAAACATTGCATGGAAATGGAGAATAAGGCTTAATTCTAGCTATCCCCAGCTTTATCTTTATGCTGGAAAAGCTGCACCTTAACCACTTATGCCGTTCACAGCAATATATCTACGCCCTGCAGGACTTCAGTTCCTGCCCAGGGTCTTAGATATATGCCTCCCACTGCAATCGCCACTGTGCGTGCTTCCGCCTGCTCCTGCGCACATTATTATTGCCGCCAGTTAGTACTCAGATCAGTGAATGGGAAGACAGTTCTTATTCCCCGATCTAAGTGCCTGTGATCAATGATCACAGCATTAATGACATCTCGTGGTCATTGGCAAAAGAGAAAGTAACACATACACACAGAACTTCCTCTGTGTACTGTTCAATACACAAGAGGAATAAAAGGAGGGGGGCATCTAGTGGCCAAAGAGTAAAATTATGCCTAAATACATGAATTTAATAAAAATAAAAAAAACCATACATTTTCTATTAAAATTAACCCCTTACCTCCTCCACTTTCCCATAGTTACCAAAATAATAAATTTGCATATATAAAAAGATACATCAATAGTTACCTTAGGAACTGAACTTTTTTAACTACTACCCGTCCACCCGCCATTTTAAAACATCCTGTTGGTCCTATTTAATGGACCACAGGACGTTTTAAAACGTCCTTCCCCACCTCCGCTACCGTGCCAGAGCACTCATCCCTTCCCCCCTGCCATAACCCGCAGACCCGCAATTGGTGAAAGGGAAGAAGACTTCCCAGAACCAGTAAAAGTGCCTGTAAACAAGGATCATGGCTTCAACGAAAAGCCAATGACAAAACAGTAACAAAACACTATCTCAGTGAGACAGTGATTATGAAGACATCTAGGCGCTAAGCCGGTTAGTGTGCCCTAATGCTTTGTGTGCGCAAACCAGGGCGTTAGGTGGTTTGCGCCCACAAACTAAGTATAGCGCCGCTCAGTGCCCGCTCAGCACGCATCGCAGGTAATAGTGCGCAGTGCGACGTTATCGTCGTATCAGCTGCTCTGTAAGAAAACGGCACATCGGGTGCCCCTAAAGCAGCGCATTGATGCGCCATTTCGGGGGCACCCAATGTGCTGTTTATCAGCGGATACGACGATAACGTTGCACCGCACACTAATACAGGCGCACAGCACTGTGCGCGCACTGAGCGGGGCTGTGCGGGAAGTAGCTTTGCTCGCACTAGGGGCAGAAAGTGGCTTTTCACACCGGCGCTACCACTTAGCGCCGTTAGTGAATCAAGCTACCTAGTGGTTAAAAAAAAAGCATACAAATTGAATACAAAAGAAAAAAAAAATTTACACTACATTTTACACACGCACTGTATACTAACAGCTGCCAATCGGGATTCCCGCGCCATTTCCATTTGCCATCACTGCATCCCTGTTCTTCCATGATCGGGGTATAAGAATCATCTATTCTCAGCCCCGATCACCATGCCGTTATGAATGGGAGAGAGATGCATCTCTCATTCATAACCGCAAGGAAACTGTTACACACACTTTAGTTCCTATCTACTGTAAACAGCAGAGGGTGAACTAAGTGGAGTGCCATCTTGTGGCCAAAAAGTAAAATACACCCAAATATATCATAAGACACTTTTACATTCAAACATTTATTAAATACTTATTATTTTTTAACCTCTTCCACCCCTATCCCATATTTACCAAAATAAAAAAATAAAATAAAACAATTACATAAAAAAATTACGTAAATGCACCTTTATTTCAAAATAAAATATTGTCGTCATACATTGTACTATGGACACTTTTGAAATGTTGTAATGAACGGGACAAATGGACAAATAAAATGTGTGAATTTTATCCCCAGCAGCACATTTTATTTTAAACTTAGAATGATCAAAACCCGAGAAATAATATTTTTTTCCATTTTTCTCTTATTATTTCTGTTAAAATGCTTTTAGAATAAAATAATTCTTAGAAAAATGCACCACCCAAAGAAAGCCTAATTGATGAAAAAAAAATAATGCATAGATCATTTTGTTAGTAGCTATAAAATTATTGGCAAATGAATGAGAGGAGAACAGACAGCTGAAAATAGCTCTGGTGGGGGGAGTAGCCATGTGTGGTGGGCTCTCCTCATGCCCACTGCTCCCCCCATCTCCTCCGTCGCCCTCCGTTTTCATGCACTGACACTCCGGCGCTGCTGGTAACATGAATTCCATAAACTTCCGATTACATTTCAAATTTCCTTGAAATCTTTTACTTGGTCATTTTTTGCATCGTCTGATTGGCCAAATAATTCTGAGTTGACTCTGCATTCTCTGATTGGTCCAATGCTTCCAAGTTTTGTAGTTGGGCTAAAATTACAGAGTTGCAGTAATGTGGTATTTCCCCAGAAATCCGATTTCTGTTTCCCAAGGGGTCTTTTTCTTGGTCATGTGTTGCATCCTCTTTGTCTAATGCTTCCAAGTTCTGTGATTGGGCTAAAATTACCGATTTGCGGTAATGAGGTATTTCTGCACAAATCCGATTCCGCTACAGAAATTTCAGCTCTGCAAAATCTGAATGAGCATCCCTACTCCTCATGACTGTCACTGCACAGGACCCTCTTGTAGATCAGTGGCATGGACGAGTGGCTTTGGATTACTGTGCATGCACTTCAATACTTGTGCAGGCACAGTATGGCCATGTTTGTACATGATGGGGAATGTGTTCATGATAACATATCTAACAAGCTCGTCAAATATGTTCCAAGTGTCTCTGCATGACAACAGTGTGGGCGAGGAGGATAATTAGTTATAGGGTTTGCTTTAAAGAGGAATTTTTAAATATAAACTTCTTATTTTCCACTAATTTCCACTGTCATAGAGTGGTCTCACAAATAGGCTTGTAAACTAGAGATTTCAGTTAGTAATATTATTATTGCTATGAGCATAACAACTGTCACAATATTTAAATATGTTTCTAGGCGATAACCTTCAGACAGCTTGCACTGTGGGACTGAACTCTGGCATGGTGCCTGATGCTTCCAGCTTACTCTTATTAGAAGCCATTAAACCTAAAGGTGATTGTGCAGCATCTTTCACTTGTCAGTCATTAGAAGCAAGTCGAGACCAGTCACAAAAAAAACCTGTAAGTCATTATAATAGGTATGACAGAAAAATATTTGGAGCAAACCAAAATTAACTGCATATTGAAAATGGCTTGGACAGGGGGGTACCCTTGTATAGCAAAGGGGAGAGTAAAGGTTGTAGATGTATTTAAGGCGCCAGGAAATTTGAGTGCAGGGTGAAGCCAAAAAACGGCTCATCCTGCTCCTGCAAAAGTCTTGGCGGCATTGATTACTATTCCCTCTCCAGGTCCCCGTGGACTGTGGGGTAACACATAATTCGCAATAGCTGTTTTTATCATAATTTGGGCTCCATCTTTTGATAGCACCCAAATTACTGCCTGAGCACTGCTATAGCCATAATTCTTACTATGGCCTATGGCTGCACCTCATGCGTCCAAATTTCCTGCGCTGTTTTTGCCTGACTCGGAGTAAGGGTGGGAAATGTTCCAGAAAAGTTCATTTCTAATTTTACTTTAAATACTTAGATCCAAGATAAGGTAAAAATAGAAATGTTCATGAACTGGATTGGCTATTTGAAGACAAAACAGGCATTTTTTTCTGTTTATAGCCTCAAATCCTGTGTCTATCCTAGACCCCAAAACTTTGATATTGGGATGTAACGTAAGCTACCCAATCCTAAATAGGCCATAGAAGAAACACAGAATACAAAAATCCACTTCAGACCAGTGCTGATCGTAATGGAAAAAGCTACGCTTACGGATCATTACGCGTAATTTTACGCTATTACGCATTACGAAATTACGCTTACGGCATAGACATTCAATTTCGGTACATGTCTGTAATTACGCATTGCCCTTACGCAATTACGCGTAAGAATACCGTAATTCAAGTTGTTACGTTATAGGCTTACGCGTAAATTCCTACTAGCAATTAATGCGTAAGGTCATGCTGCCAAGCGGAAAAGTTGACGCATGGATCAATGTTAGGTAGCCGCCGACTTTAAGGGTTAATAGCAAAGCCCCCTTAAGTGCTAAGAGCCTCACATTTGGAGAATATATTAAGGAGATCAGAAGGAATAAGAGGGAAAAAATTTTTTTCAAAAAGACCTTATAGTTTTTGAGAAAATCGATGTTAAAGTTTCAAAGGAAAAATAGATACATTTAAAAACCCGCCGACTTTAACGGTTAATAGCAAAGCCTGCTTAAAATTTAGAAACACCAAATTTACAGGGTATATTAAGGGGATCAGTGGGAATAAGAGGAAAAATTTTTTTTCAAAAAGACCTTATAGTTTTTGAGAAAATCGATTTTTAAGTTTCAAGGGCAAAAATGTCTTTTAAATGCGGAAAATGTCAGTTTTTTTTGCACAGGTAACAATAGTGTTTTATTTTCATAGATTCCCCCAAGTGGGAAGAGTTTTACTTACTTCGTTCTGAGTGTGGGAAATATTAAAAAAAAAAACGACGTGGGGTCCCCCCTCCCAGACCTCTTTAACCCCTTGTCCCCCATGCAGACTGGGATAGCCAGAATGCGGAGCACCGGCCGCGTGGGGCTCCGCACCCTGACTATACCAGCCCGCATGGTCCATGGATTGGGGGGTCTCGGAAGGGGAGGGGCAGCCAAGCTTTCCCCTCCCCCTCCGAGCCCTTGTCCAATCCAAGGACAAGGGGCTCTTCTCCACCTCCGATGGGCGGTGGAGGTGGAGGCCGCGATTTCCTGGGGGGGAGGTTCATGGTGGCATCTGGGAGTCCCCTTTAAAAAGGGGTCCCCCAGATGCCCACCCCCCCTCCCAGGAGAAATGAGTATAGAGGTACTTGTACCCCTTACCCATTTCCTTTAAGAGTTAAAAGTAAATAAACACACAGACACTTTGAAAAAGTATTTTAATTGAACAAAAAACATAACCACGAAAAAAGTCCTTTAATATTCTTAATTAACCATTAATACTTACCTGTCCCTTTAAAAGCCAGTTCCCACGCAATATCCTCGGAAATATACTAATCAGTTACAATGTAACAAAGCTATTACAATGTAACAACTTTGTTACTTTGTAACACCACCGCACCCGACGTCACTCGCCGCCACCGCCGCGTCTGCGCTGACCCGACAGAGCTCTGAGCTATATAGCTCAGAGCTCCCTAAGCATCTTTGTATTTGGGCTCCAAGGAGCCCCATTGGTCCTTAGCAGACCAATGGGGTTCCTTTAAATCAGAAGGAACCCCATTGGTCTGCTAAGGACCAATGGGGCTCCTTGGAGCCCAAATACAAAGATGCTAAGAGAGCTCTGAGCTATATAGCTCAGAGCTCTGTCGGGTCCGTGCGGGACGCTAAGTCCCCGCCGCCTCCCGCTGTCCTCCCCGCCTCTTCCACATGTCACCCACATGTCACCCACATGTGGGTGACATGTGGGTGACAGATGTGGGCGGGGCTGACAGCGGGAGGCGGCGGGGACTTAGCGTCCCGCACTGACCCGACAGAGCTCTGAGCTATATAGCTCAGAGCTCTCTTAGCATCTTTGTATTTGGGCTCCAAGGAGCCCCATTGGTCCTTAGCAGACCAATGGGGTTCCTTCTGATTTAAAGGAACCCCATTGGTCTGCTAAGGACCAATGGGGCTCCTTGGAGCCCAAATACAAAGATGCTTAGGGAGCTCTGAGCTATATAGCTCAGAGCTCTGTCGGGTCAGCGCAGACGCGGCGGTGGCGGCGAGTGACGTCGGGTGCAGTGGTGTTACAAAGTAACAAAGTTGTTACATTGTAATAGCTTTGTTACATTGTAACTGATTAGTATATTTCCGAGGATATTGCGTGGGAACTGGCTTTTAAAGGGACAGGTAAGTATTAATGGTTAATTAAGAATATTAAAGGACTTTTTTCGTGGTTATGTTTTTTGTTCAATTAAAATACTTTTTCAAAGTGTCTGTGTGTTTATTTACTTTTAACTCTTAAAGGAAATGGGTAAGGGGTACAAGTACCTCTATACTCATTTCTCCTGGGAGGGGGGGTGGGCATCTGGGGGACCCCTTTTTAAAGGGGACTCCCAGATGCCACCATGAACCTCCCCCCCAGGAAATCGCGGCCTCCACCTCCACCGCCCATCGGAGGTGGAGAAGAGCCCCTTGTCCTTGGATTGGACAAGGGCTCGGAGGGGGAGGGGAAAGCTTGGCTGCCCCTCCCCTTCCGAGACCCCCCAATCCATGGACCATGCGGGCTGGTATAGTCAGGGTGCGGAGCCCCACGCGGCCGGTGCTCCGCATTCTGGCTATCCCAGTCTGCATGGGGGACAAGGGGTTAAAGAGGTCTGGGAGGGGGGACCCCACGTCGTTTTTTTTTTTAATATTTCCCACACTCAGAACGAAGTAAGTAAAACTCTTCCCACTTGGGGGAATCTATGAAAATAAAACACTATTGTTACCTGTGCAAAAAAAACTGACATTTTCCGCATTTAAAAGACATTTTTGCCCTTGAAATTTAAAAATCGATTTTCTCAAAAACTATAAGGTCTTTTTGAAAAAAAAATTTTTCCTCTTGTTCCCACTGATCCCCTTAATATACCCTGTAAATTTGGTGTTTCTAAATTTTAAGCAGGCTTTGCTATTAACCGTTAAAGTCGGCGGGTTTTTAAATGTATCTATTTTTCCTTTGAAACTTTAACATCGATTTTCTCAAAAACTATAAAGTCTTTTTGAAAAAATTTTTTTCCTCTTATTCCTTCTGATCTCCTTAATATATTCTCCAAATTTGAGGCTCTTAGCACTTAAGGGGGCTTTGCTATTAACCCTTAAAGTCGGCGGCTTTTTTATATTATACGGGAGCGTAATATTACGCGATTACGGCAGACTGTGTAATTTCAATGGGAGTTTACTGTCTTACGCGTAATTTGTTACGCGTAAAACGTAACCCACGGTCTACGCGTAATTAATTACGCGTAATACCGTAACCTTACACGTAACGCTTACGGTGCATTTGTAGTGAATTACGATGCGTAATTACGCTAATGCGTAATTTCGGCCCAGCACTGCTTCAGACTGATTTTGTTTAACTCATGGGGCAGCCTGAATCAATGGACCTGATCAACTAAGGATCTTCCAAGCTAGAGTACACAGGAAAACAAAAGAAACCAGTATTGTAACACATACGTTTCTTACTGACAATCCTTAAAGGGATACTGTAGGGGGGGTCGGGGGAAAATGAGTTGAACTTACCCGGGGCTTCTAATGGCCCCCCGCAGACATCCTGTGCCCGCGCAGCCACTCACCGAAGCTCCGGCTCCGCCTCCAGTTCACTTCTGGAATTTCTGACTTTAAAGTCAGAAAACCACTGCGCCTGCGTTGCCGTGTCCTCACTCCCGCTGATGTCACCAGGAGTGTACTGCGCATACACAGACCATACTGGGCCTGCCCTGTGCGCTCTTGGTGACATCAGCAGGATCGAGGACACGGCAACGCAGGCGCAGTGGTTTTCAGACTTTAAGTCTGAAGTTCCAGAAGTGAACCGGAGGCGGGGCCGGAGCATTGGGGAGTGGCTGCGCGGGCACAGGATGTCTGCTGGGGACCGTTAGAAGCCCCGGGTAAGTTAAACTCATTTTCCCCTGACCCCCCTACAGTATTCCTTTAAAGAGATGCTGAATCGAAAAACAAACAAACAATTATGATATAATGAATTGTATGTGTAGTACGGATAATTACTAGAACATTAATAGCAAAGAAAACATTTTCATATTTTTATTTTCAGTTTTATAGTTGTTTTTATAACATTGCATCATTCTCTAATATTTGCAGTTTACACACTACTCAGCATTCTAAATGATTTTACAGAGCAAGCTAGCGAACTTTTGACCTGTCTTCTGCTGAGAAAAAGAAGATACAATGACTGGCAGTTGAGATAACAAGCTTCAGAAGACAGAGCTCTCTGCGACTTTGAAAGTCATGGAGCTCAATAGCTCTTTTGCATAGATAACAACTGGAGTTCCTTAACTCTTCCTGTACTGGAAACAATATTAGACTTATGTCTCTGCTCCTAATGTGTTATTTCTTAGCTGTACTACACATACAAATCATTATATCATAATTTTTTTCCGTTTCAGTGTCATTTTAAAGTGAATGTTTACCGTTTAAAAAATAAAAAAGTCAGATACTCACCTAAGGAGAGGGAAGGCTTGGTCCTAATGAGCCTTCCCTCTCCTCTCCCGGTGCCCCGTCCCGCGCAGGATCCCTCGTGGCAGTATTCGACCAGTTCGGTCAAATACTGCCACTTCCACAGCTGAAGGGATGTTTCGGAAGCCTTCGGAAGCACTCGGGCTCCCGAAGATGGGCCGCTCCATACTACGCATGCGCGAGTGCCCTCTATGATGCACTCGCGCGTGCGTAGTATGGAGCAGCCCGTCTTCGGAAGCCCGAGTGCTCATGAAGACCTCCAAAGTCCCGGCGGCGGCGGACGCGTACAGGGGAGCCAGCGCAGCAGTGAGGGCACCGGGAGAGGAGAGGGAAGGCTCATTAGGACCGAGCCTTCCCTCTCCTTAGGTGAGTATCTGACTTTTTTATTTTTAAACTGGTACCCATTGGCTTTAAGGCTAGTTTCCCACTTGGTATGGTGCGATCTGTGAGCTGCAAAAGAGCCTCCCTCATCTTGCTGCATTATTCCATGGATATTTGTCAATGCTGCAGATAGCGACAACGGGGAAATCTGCATGCCCCTGCCCCCGAGTTGTCACGTGCATCCAGGGGTGAGCCTGGAGTGCCTGGCACCTGGGTGCAAGATTTTCTCTGGCGCCTATGGGAGTGGTTAAATTAACCGCGCCCAACCACATAACCACACCCATGTCCTGCCTAATTACACCCACACCTTCCACCTCTTTACGCATGCATGTGATACCCAATTCCTACCCCTCTTCCATGGGCTTGCTCCTGGCTGGCTTTGGCTGCCTGTGATTCTGCTAGTCTCTGGACTGACGCAGGCTGAGAGGTTCTGCGAGTGCGACGCAGTCACACACTGCATATTTATGGCTGCCTGTGGCCACCCTACTCTCGCTCGCTGTCGTCGGCCAAGCCCAAGCGTGAGGTGGGCTGCCTGTATCTTTCCCGTTGCGCCGCGCAGCCTGCCAGTGTTGCCAACCTTTCACGTTATTTTTTACTGACAAATACCTAAAAATTTACTGACAAAAGATTATTTTTACTGACAAAATTTCCCCACTAAATGCGCATAAGAGACAGCGTTTCACCAGTAAATGCACGTAAATGAAAAACAGCCTTTCATCAGTAAATGCACATAATGAGAGACAGCTTTTCCCCAGTAAATGCACATAATAAGAGACAGCTTTTCACCAGTAAATGCACATAATAAGCGACAGCTTTTCACCAGTAAATGCACATAAGAGACGGCTTTTCACCAGTAGATGCACATAATAAGAGACTGCTTTTCATCAGTAAATGCACATAAGAAACCGCTTTTCACCAGTAAATGCACATAATAAGAGACTGCTTTTCATCAGTAAATGCACATAATACGAGACCGCTTTTCACCAGTAAATGCACATAATGACAAACAGCCAGTGTCCCCAGTATATGTAGCCAGCCTGGACCCCCTTTAGGTAGTGAGTGACAGGGAGCCCTTTAGGCAGTGAGTGACAGGGAGCCCTTTAGGCAGTGAGTGACAGGGAGCCCTTTAGGCAGTGAGTGACAGGGAGCCCTTTAGGCAGTGCGTGACACGGAGCTCTTTAGGTAGTGAGTGACAGGGAGCCCCTTTGGCAGTGAGTGACAGGGAGCCCCTTTGGCAGTGAGTGACAGGGAGCCCCTTTGGCAGTGAGTGACAGGGAGCCCCTTTAGGTAGTGAGTGAGTGCCAGGGAGCCCCCTTAGGTAGTGAGTGAGTGCCAGGGAGCCCCTTTAGGTAGTGAGTGAGTGCCAGGGAGCCCCTTTAGGTTGTGAGTGAGTGCCAGGGAGCCCCTTTAGGTAGTGAGTGAGTGCCAGGGAGCCCCTTTAGGTGGTGATTGAGTGCCAGGGAGCCCCTTTAGGTGGTGATTGAGTGCCAGGGAGCCTCTTTAGGTAGTGAGTGAGTGACAGGGAGCCCCCGCCGCTCCCCCCTCACCTCGCAGCCAGCAGATCTCAGGATCTGCGGTAGTGAGTGAGCGACAGGGAGCCGCCGCCGCTCCCACCTCACATCGCAGCCAGCAGACCTTAGGATCAGCGGCGACCCAACCAATACGAGCGGGCGCCGGACGCACGCGCTCTATATACGGAAGTGATGTCACTTCCGCATATCAGTGCGGGCGCTGGGTCCTAGCGCCCGCACGATTGGTCACCACCTGATCGAGGTCTGAGTGACGCGGCGGCTACACGGAGGGAGGGAGCCGCGGCCAGAGGGGGTGAGCGGCGGCCGAGTGGCGCCTGTCAGAGACAGGCGCCTGGGTGCAATGCACCTGTGTGCATCTGTCTCCTAAGTCCCATGCACACCTCCAGACAGGGGGTACATCACGTGAATTTGCCACTATGCGCATGCACACCACTACCTCAACAGCAACGATCTATAAAGATTGTTGCAGTGCCATTGACTAAAATGCAATCATGCGCTGAATGGTAGCGCTTGGCAACGCATTGCAGCCTTGCACTGCATTGATTGATACACTTTTGGTACATCACATCGCAGCACAGGTACTGTGGCCTATCTCAAAGAGATTAATGACAAATGTGACAGGGTAGCGGCATGGTATTGGTGGGGAGAGTACCGTGAAAGGAGCCTAAATGGTTTCAACTAAGCAAAAACACAATGGACCTCACATATGCCTATTTCTTTTTTTTTTTTGCTTGATTAATGTGAGACAACGGTTTTTATGATGTTATTAATAATCACACTGCTTTTACCTACCTCACTATCCTAAATGTTTAAATTGGTACCAAAATCTGGAGAACTATTTATGTGTGGTTATTTTTAAACTGAAAATTGTGTTACTTTTGTTTGAGTCATGCTGTTATAGTAGATCCTTCTCTTTTAGAATGCAGCCAATACCCTCATAACCACTACCACTGACAGTATTTCTGGTATGAGAGGAAGAGCCTGGAATTATCATTATGCAATGAGTGGGAACACATATGACATTATCAAGGAATTCTTCCCTAATTTGATTCCTGATGTAAGTATTTGCAAATGCCCTAATGCTAAAAGAGGAACGTTATCAAAATAAGTCGTGGGGGGATCAATATATTGCAAAGTGAGGGTTTAAACAATAGAAGAGTTATCAATAAATGATTGATATTCACCGTGATATTCACCGTGACATTTGTTCATGTTTTTTGATCCAGTATGATCCAGCATGTCATCATCTTTATTACTGGCAGACAAGAAAAAAACTAGACAGCACCAACTGCCGTTATCTATAACCACACCCGTCACCCAATAACAATAGTTGGCATTTTGGAAAAAGCTGTTATTTTCCGCAAAGCAACAAGGTTCATAGAAAGGAAACTGTCATGAGCATGGTCATGACATCACACTGTTGAAAGGGTTTTACCACATTATCAGCCACACAGACCAAACCCAAAAAAGAAAGTGATTAGGGAGGATGAGAATCCCCATGAGGAGATGGACTAGTCTACAACCAGTCAGATTTGGCAGATTTTTACTACCTACGGTAAGGGGCATTGACATCTGTAGAAGGTAATTTACAGTGTATTTCACTCTGAGAAAAATGTATGTATTATAGAAACACTCTTTACTAAGGCATAAGATGGATATTAGTAAAAATTACTTAAAGGAATACTATCGATTCACATATTTTTTTTCAATTGACACAGGAATTGTTTGGGAAGTGCTAAGTACTGGTGTATACATTTTAGTAGCAACTTCTTTCTTTACTGTTATCAAAATACATTCAAACTTTACTGACACCAAAACTGACGGCTGACTGAGCCATGAGGAGAGGGAAAATTCCCCTCACACTTGATCAGTTAACTCTATGTGTAGCTCTGTGTGTGACAGAGAAGAGAGCTCCCAACATCGTACTCAATGCCAAGCCGCTGCAGCTAAAGCTAACAAAATTTTGGGATGCATTAAAAGGGAAATAAAAACTTGAGATGCTAGCATAATATTGCCTCTGTTTAACTCTCTAGTAAGGCCACATCTGGAATATGGAATTCAGTTCTGGGCACCACATTACAAAAAAGATATTGCAGTTTTAGAGCAGGTGCAGAGACGAGCAGCAAAATTGATACGTGGGATGGAAGGTCCCGCTTACCAAGAAAGGTTAGATAAACTGGGTTTATTTAGTCTAGAGAAAAGATGCCTTAGAGGAGATCTAATTAACATGTATAAATACATCAGAGGGCAATATAATAGCTTGGCGGATGAGCTTTTTGTCCCTAGGCATTCTCAAAGGACTAGAGGACATGATCTGCGCATAGAGGAAAAACGTTTTAGCCATTTATTTAGGAAAGGGTTCTTCACAGTAAGAGTGATTAAGATGTGGAATGCATTGCCACAGGAAGTCGTTATGGCAAACTCTATACCTGCATTTAAAGGGGGCTTAGATGCTCTCCTTGCGTTGAAAGACATCCATGGCTACAATTACTAGGTAATGCCTAATGATGTTGATCCAGGGATTTTATCTGATTGCCATCTGGAGTCGGGAAGGAATTTTTCCCTTTTGGGGCTAATTGGACCATGCCTTGTAAGGGTTTTTTCGCCTTCCTCTGGATCAACAGGGATATGTGAGGGAGCAGGCTGGAGTTGTAGTTTGTACTGGTTGAACTCGATGGACGTATGTCTTTTTTCAACCAAAATAACTATGTAACAGCTGCAGCTCCTGTGTCCTGTGTTTCTGACTGACCTGTCTGAAGAGAGCAGAGGAAATGTAACTAATTGTCACAGCTTTTTCATACTGTTTTTGCTTTCAGAGTTTGATATGTTTGATATTTGCTTTCTGTAGTCTGATATGCAACTCTGGCTGTGCATTGAAGCAGACACCCCTTCTGCAATTGATTTGTCCCAGTATAGCTAAATCCTACCCTCAATAAATTACAGCTTTTGCCTCTGATATTTAACATGAAAAGTAGGAAAATGTTTACACAGCTACTTAGACATTATTTGCACACTGTCATTTTAGAACACTTGGGTATCAATAGTATTCCTTTAAACAATGTATAGCTAAGTACTTTAGTGACCTCCAATATAGGCACTGTAGCCACATATGACCCCTAGTATAGGTTAGCCAGAGATAAAGTTACTATTGGAAATTATTAGTTGGATGCAATTGCAAATTGAAATGGCTAGATCATTATTAATATAATTCAATTGCAATAATAGACTTGTGAAGCATTGATGCCTGTCTATGGCAATTGGCAACATCATAACAAAAATGAAACTTTTCTTCAAAGCTTTTTTTTTTGTTTTAGCCCTCTACTGTTCTACCTAAAAATGAAATTAAACGTTTTTGGTCCAAGTTTATTTTATGCTAATCTTTATGCTCCAGTATTTATTTGCATTTATTTATTTTCAGATTCTACTTAATGGGACAATCTTTGGTAGAATGACTCCCAAACAAAAATCAAGCATAATCGAAAATTTACAAGAAATTGAGTAGGTGCTTTATTTTTTTAAGCTTATAGTATAGTTAGCGGCATATGTATCAATATGAGGAGATGACTTTCATTTACCAGTTAAGTGCATTCTTTGTTTTAGGATTCCAAACAAATATTGTAATGTGGTGATAGTGCACAAATAGGTCTTCTGTGAGCCCTAGTTGTTCCATGCTATTTTCCTGTACATCGGGGCACTTCCCCCACGAATGTCATCCTCTGATCTTTCTTGTGCAGCAATGCACTCTAGAGATCCGAGCATGATCATATGGAGAGGGAATTACCAAAGTTTATTGCTCTCTGGAAGTATATGGACAATTTAGGGATTAGCCATTATTACTTATGTATTTAATATTTACTTATGGGTTCAATGTAGTATATATCCTATAGTATTTTGGTAAAAAGCCTGGTAGGACATTATTATATAAACTAGTAGACCCAAGTCCGTTTAAAAACGGGCTCTAGGGTCTGTTTTCCGCCGCCGCCCGCCGCCCATTACTGCGCACGCACGCACACCCAGAATGCACACGCACCCACCGCACACGTGCATGCGCAATCGCCACGCGCTCACCTACCACACACCCGACCGCACGCTCACGCGCCTGCCCGGCTCCCTGGCCCCATTCTCCTGTTTCTGTGAGGCTGGATCCGTGCTGTGCACATGCGCAGTAGCAAAAAGCATGGACCAGCTAGACAGAGACAGCACATGCAGGGACACAGGGGTTTTATTACAGAGGATACAGATGTTTCTGTAGACTTACCTATGTATCTTGTTTCATTTTAGTTTTTATGTTGGGATGTGTGGAGATGGAGCAAATGACTGTGGGGTAAGTCATATCAGGAGTCTTTGCCCTTGTAAAATAAAATCTTTAAAATTATGCTTGATGAAAGGAAAAAAACAGTTCCTTTTTGAATGAATAAGTCATTTTATCTACAACACAACATGACAATCCACTTACAGAAATTGGACACTGCAACTTTCAGTGTGCCCTTGCTGAAGTTTGTGTGTGGTTTAACATCAAATTTGATCCAAAAATGATAGATTCAATTTCAAATACTGAAAACGAAATATCTGTCTCATTGGACATGGCCCCAATCAGTGTGTTTTAAGAGCAACCATTTTAAGCAACTCCCATTTCTTGTTAGATAGTCCTGCTTGTTAGATCAGCACTCTGTGTTAAAGTGTACCTGAGGTGAAAAAAACCCAGATACTTACCTAAGAAGCGGGAAGCCTCTGGATCCTGCAGAGACTTCCCACATCCTGCTGGCTCCCACTGTTTATGCACACAAACCCCAGAACATATTTGAATGTGTCAAGCACCCATGAAGTGAGCCATGGATCATGCGGGTGCAGCACGTCCAAACTCATGCATGACGAGGAGCGTGATTGTGATTAACAAAAAGGGTCCAATGCATTGGCAGTGGTCTAAATAGAGGACACGTAAACCCTCTTGAGGATCCAAAGGCTTCTTTCTTCTCAGGTAAGTCCTTTTTGTTTTATTTTATTCTTTTCAATTATTCAATTAGTAGTACTACAGTATTTAATTATTAGTACTACAGTATTTGCTACAATTCTGTTAAGGTCTTTAAAAATTGACCAGTTCAGACACCGGTAAATCATAAAATTAACAAATGTGACAGGACATCAGTTTCTCCACTTCCAGGTGGCTAAAAAAAAAGCAGCACAACAGATAATGATCAAATAACGGAGCAAAAACAAGTTGTTGTACCCCCCCCCCCCACACACACACACACACACACACCCATTGTAATGAGCAGCTCATCGACTCTTCCCCTCCTGTTGTTGGTGTTTTACTGTATGTTTTCGTAAGGATAAACCGCATGCTTTATCATTAAAATATGTTTCCATTAACAGTAGGGATGTTCGAAAATGCAGATTTTCAATTCCATGGAAATTCAAATTTATGAAAATGCCAACTACCAATTGTGCGGATTTACACGGAAATCCAATTTTCAGATATGCATTACCCTTTCCGTTGAAAGGGTTTTTTTTGTCATTTTTCCTAATAAAGTTATGTAACTTAAAAAAAGGTTGTTTTTCATAATCTGGTATATTTTGTGGATGTCCACAGTTATGTGGAGTTGAAAGCTTTGGACCAATCACAGATTGCAATTTTCCATGGAAATTTGAATACCATGGAAATTTTAGACCAATTGCTACCCTTAGTAAAACTCTGTAGCATCCGAGTCTTGTGATTGGTCTAAAATTTTAGTGGAATTTGGATTTCCGCTTTAAACCACCACATGCTCTGATTGGTCCAATACTACCAAAGAATTTCCAAGTCCTGTGATTGGTGTAAAATCGTCATAGGTAGCTACAGGTGTCCCTTAGGCCTTAGCATTAGGTATCTAGAAGTACCCTCAATATTAAGTAGCGATAGGTGCCCCCATGTTAGGTAGCCAGAGGAACCTCATTTTTAAGTAGCTAGAGGTGCTTCTGACTGAAGGGATATCTGCTGAGAGCAGGGTGAGTAACCTCACATTTACACTCTCATCAGGATTCTGCATAGGGAAGAGGGAGGAAGGTGTTTGGGGAGGGGGGGTTAGACACCTTTCCATTGTCAGGCACCTGTAGGCACATGCCTACAGTGCCTTATGGTAAATCCAGCCATGCCAGGTCATTTATTTCCTTCTTTGCCTAAATTAATCTATAAAATACCTAGCAAAAATAAATAATGTTTTGAAACAAAAGAAGGTATTAAGTACGATACTTCAAATGATTTAGTCATTCTATAGAATACCTGGATTTTACACTTTATCTGTAAGTAGAATGTACAAACATTGATAACGACCCAAACCATTGAGAACGAACATTGAGAATGACCCAAACCATTGAGAACGAACATTGAGAATGACCAAACCATACCATTGACTTTAATGGCAGTTGAACTTCTAAAACCTTCTGGGTATCCCTCCAGCCACAATCTCTTTAAGAAACGTGTACAAAGTGTCCAAAAACAGTGGCATGGGGGTAGTGGTGGGGGACTACGCATTTTATTCAAACGCTTTTTTTATGGTTTTTAAAAGATATATCAATTGCCTCCGACTTTAGTGGTTAATACATAGCAAAGCCCCCCGTGCATGTTAGAATCATCAAATTTGCAGGGTATGTGAAGAAGGAGAAGGAGGAGGAGGAGAAGGGAAAAAAATGTTTTCAAAAAGATCCTTCTCAGATAATGATTTTTAATACTTCAAAGATAAAATGTTTATTCAAGTCCGCAAAATGATATTCTGCAGCAGTATTCAGAATGCCATTGTTCTGGGGCTTGCTATACTTAGAGTAGCAAGTCCAGGGCTGGGAATGGGATCGACGTGTGGGGCGCCCAGTCCTGGAATTACTTTTCTGAACTTGCCATTCAAGCCCAAGAGCAATGCCATTCTGAATTCTGCTGCAGAGTGTCAGTTTGCTGACTTTAAAAAACATTTTTAACATACCTTGCAAATGTGGTGAGTCTAGCATGTACGGGGGCTTAGCTATTAACCACTAAAGTCGGCGGCCATTAACTTCAATGTTCTATGTGAATGCAAATTTTGGACACAATTGTTATTTGTCACAAACTTTACCACCTGTAACATGTAACATGTGTGAGGCCCAGTGCACGCCGGGCGGATTCGCCGGCCGAATCCGCTTGAAAATCTGCATGGCTAATGTATCCCTATGGGCTGGTGCACACCGGCGGTTTGAGGATTTTAGCAAGCCGCAAACGTGCCTCTTGCTGCACGTTTGCGGTTTGCTAAGAACCTCAAACCGCCGGTGTGCACCATCCCATAGAGATACATTAGCCACGCGGATGCTGATGCGGCCGGCGGATCTCATACAAAATCCGCTCGGTGTGCACCCAGCAAATATCGGCTCTCTGCTCCCAAAACCGCTAGCGTTTTGACGATCTGCTAGCTGTTTTGGTTTGCACTGGGCCTGACTGGTAAACTTGTTTCTACTTATGTTCATGTAATGCAACTTTACTGTTTTGTATTTGTGAAATGTTATTCATTGAAGTAAAACAATCTTTTTTCAGGCTTTGAAAACGGCTCATGTTGGAATCTCTTTATCAGATCTGGAAGCCTCAGTAGCTTCTCCTTTTACATCAAAAATCACAAATATTGAATGTGTGTCAAAGCTACTGAAGTAAGTTAAAGTAAACAAACACACTATAAATAATTAAATGTGCAGGTAGAACTGCAACTGAAACAGTTTTTTTCTCTCTTTCTATTGCCATATAGAAGGCTTAGGACTTATATCATTTTCTTACTGCTATCTACATATCTGGTTTCTACGGCAAAGTTTAAAACAGACCAGTGCAGCTTAGCTCGTGGGCAGCACGGGTTAGTCTAGTGTAGCCTGTAGTGCTGTGTGGTGTAGTCTGTAGTGTAGTACAGTGCACAATAGTGTAGCTAAGCTGGTGGGCAGCAGTGGTTAGTGTAGTGTAAGCTGGTCAATGTAACTTACAGACAGCTTGGGGCGGAGGGTTTCCATAAGACGTCCATGACCCATAAACACATCAGGTTTAGTAATTTTTTTCCCAAGATTTTTGCCCACTAAACATAGGTGTGTCTTATAGTCCAAGGCGTCTTATATTTGGAGAAATACGGTATACTGGAAAAAAAAAGAAAAAAAAAAGAACCCAAAACACTAAATATAATTTTCCCTCTTACAACAGAAGGTATTTGTGATATTTCAGTTATATGTGTTAGCAACTGTGGTTCTCCAGGATGCATCATTTCTGAATATGCGAATCATCTCTTTATGCCCCAGTACACATCCAGACCCACATGAGTTTATGCTATTATCAAACTACCAGTGGGTGATGTGACCACTGACCACACCCCATCAAGAGCATGCAATATAAGGAGGAGATCCTGGATTTTTGTACCCCACAAAGGATTATGCGCTAGAACTTATAGTGGGCACCAGACTATTTTATACCAAGGCTTCCTAGGTCATGGCTTCAAGGATCATCCCAATGCTGGCTGCATCAAACAAGAAGGTTACTTAAGATATTGAGCAAACTGGTTGAATTAACAACTTGCAAGATAGGTACCGGTTAGATCAATCAGTGTTTAGGTGATCAGATTGACAAGCCAAGATTAACTCAGCCAGGGGCATAACTAGACTTAATAGGGCCCTCCTGCAAAAAGTATAGCATTGGGCCCCCTTGGTCCCCGAACCCCATGAGGGTCTCCTGATCATGAGCTTGCAAATGACAGTAGAAAGTGTTCTGCTGTGAAGCAGCATCTGGAAGCAGGAACATTTAGAGGCATTCCTGCTACTCTGCATGGTAGGAGGAGGTGGCAGGGAGAGTTTTTGTGAGCGAACAGGGAGTTTTTTTTACTAACTGGCTGCACTTGCGGTTGAGGAGAGGGAGGAGGAGGATCCCCCAAAACCTCTGGGCCCCTCTGCGATGGCAGGGGTTGCAGGAGTGATTGTTATGGCCATGAGACCAGGCAGGGCCCAGGCAAGTGCTTGTGAGGATCCGCTCGGCTGCCTGTGCAGGCAGGCAGCTTTTTGACCACTGTTCAGGTCTGCATTCTGCAGGTCTCTGGAAGAGAGAACTTTTGTCAGTTTTGCAGCTTGCTGCTGAGGAATTTGCATATGTTTGTCATGCAGATTGCCAAGCCACATCCTTTGTAGGCTTGCTCTATATATACCATGTGATATCACAGACCTGGGCTGGTCATAAGGGTTAGTCCTGTGAAACACTCCTGGAGTGTCAGCCTTGCTCTTTGTTTAAAGTTTAGCTTAGAGTAATTCCTGGGACTGCACTAGGCAGGTTCCCTAGTGCAGTTAGGATTGCATATCTGTTTTGTTTGTCTGTTGCAATTGTCCTGTCCCAGCGGTGGCCGTCAGGAAGTCGTTCTGATCTGTTGTTCTTGGAGTATAGCTGGAGCAGCGGTTGCTACCAGCTATCTCATCTGATCTGTCTTGCCTGGATCGCACTCACCTTGCGCTAGTGCTGTGGATCTCTCACTTATTCCTGTTTTTGTGTATCTGTCTTGTCTGCTACGAACGCTTGCTGGAGGCTCGGTGAGGTAACCGTTAAGCAAGCGCTCGCGTCCTCTGTTTCATGTTTGTCTGTCGGTGGTTAGTTAGGCGTGCTTGTCTCTGTTGTGCTTATCACGCGGAGACCGCGCATAAACGCGTGCACTGTTGCGAATGAGTGTGGTGTTCGCGTTTAGTTAGCGTTTGTTATTTTCCTTATCTTCTCATTGTATGATTTGCTGTGCCTTTGCTACTCTCGTGCTCTGCCTTGCTGTAGCCTTGTGTCACCTCTGGCAATCGCCTCTCTCGCGATTGCGTTCCTACTTCATATCTGCTGTTGTGTATGCACTGTTGCGGGTTGGCGACTAGATTGGTGCACACACATACCCTCTGTCGCTTTGCTCTCTCTTTCAGGGCTATCTTGCCCTGCGTTTCTTCCCTTCGTGCAATTCCTGTCTTGCGTCTGTGGCAGGGCAGAGGAGCTGTTCCTCTGCACTCCACAGCTCCACCTGCCGACAGGAATTTCCCTCTACAGGTGCATTGCACCTTTTGCTGGGTTCCCTCAAATTATACGCTTGTGGAGGATTTCCGCAGTGTCAGCGCATGTCTTGTGCGCTGATCACGGAGAGAATTCCACAATCGTTACAGTGCTACTGTAGCCTAGCTGAGGTCAGGTCAGGCAGCATTCTGACATTATGATGGAAAAGCCATGGTCATTGGTCAGCACCTATACAACCAAACCGAAATAGTCATAAGACTAAATCAGGCAAATTAACTGAAGCAACGGTTACAGTCAACACACTGTTTTGATCTCAGAACACCATGTACCCATCAACTGGATTTAAATGTATTTGGTTTATGGAGGCCTCCCTTAACACTGAAAGTGGTGCGCTGCCATCAGTGCTGCTCATCCGGATTCTGGATATCCGGGTAACCTGGATATCAGAACTTTTTTCAGCTATCCGACCGGATTCGGATTCCAGATACCTGGGCCCCAATCCGGATAGCTATCTGCGGATAGTTGGCTGGCAATCCGGATATCTGCAGATATCCGGTGGAAATCAGAATCTTGAGATACTGTAACTAAGTAGATGACATCCAGGATGTCACTGAGCCAATCAGAGGGCTCCCAGCAAAAGCCCTAGCAACCAATCACAGAGAGGAACCCTGGCCAGCCCCACCTGACCTCATTGAGCCAATCAGTGGATTCCCAGCCTAAGCCTTGGAACCCAATCACAGAAATGAACCCTGCCCCCCCCCCCCTGTGGGTGCCATGATGAGAAATCTCGTCCTGTGTAACTGCAGTGCTCAGTCACTGACAGACATGCTCCAGTGCTGCTGGCCTAGCAAGTGCTGTATACAGTGATAAACCTAAAGCTGTTCAGTGAGTAATTCCTTCACTATCACTACACTATTGTTGTATTGTTAATTAGCTTGATTTCATTGTGTGACAGAGTGTGTGCTGCAGGGCAGCTGCAGGCACCTGCTATGTGTCTGTGCTGTGCACAGACCAGGCCAGCTGCTACCTGCTGGCTTGCTATTAGCCTTAGCTAGCTACAGTTTAGGTTAGGTTAGGAATTAGGGAATAGGATTACTGTGTTATTGTGTAGTTAGTTAGTACTGTAGTACTGCAGTCAGTGCTAGTAGTTGTTAGAGTAGTAGTTCTACTGTGTTAGCTTACTACAGAACTGGTGTGCTGTTGAGCAGTGCCAGTGTGACAGTTAGTGTCTTCTCCGCTGCTGTCTGACTATCACTCAGCACGTGGCCCTTGGCACGTGTAACGTGGCACTTGGCACTTTGCACTTTGCACGTGGCACTTTGCATTTGGCACTTGGCACTTTGCACGTGGCACTTTGCATTTGGCACTTTGCACTTGGCACTTGGCACTTGGCACGTGGCACGTATCATGTGGCACGTGCAAAGTGCCAATTGCAAAGTGCCAAGCACAAAGTGCAAAGTGCCAAGTGCAAAGTGCCACGTGCAAAGTGTAAAGTGCCAGGTGCAAAGTTCAAAGTGCCACTTGCAAAGTGCCATGTGCAAAGTGCAAAGTGCCAAGTGCAAAGTGCCACGTGCAAAGTGCAAAGTGCCACATGCAAAGTGCAAAGTGTGGCACTTTGCACTTTGCCAAATGCCAAGTGCAAAGTGCCATGTGCCAAGTGCCAAGTGCAAAGTACTACATGCCAAGTGCCAAGTGCAAAGTGCTACATGCCAAGTGCCAAGTGCCATTTTCAAGTGCCACCTCCGACATGCTCCTGGCAGAAGTTAGACCTGCTGCTGCTGCACTGCCCTGCTCCTGCTGCCTTTGCTGCTTCCACCGCCAGGGTGCCACAGTCCACTGCTGCTGTGCTGATACCACCTATATTTAATCCAAAACACAATTGCTGCGTAATTTTTTGGAGGTGTCTGGGCTGAAAAATGCCATGTCCCAATTGTGCGGTTGGACTTTGGACACAATGTAAGCTGCATGGCCGCTGTCTGGAACCTAGTCCTGATGTTAATTGACAGCCATTTTTTTTCATCATCATCAATTAGTGTTTCCCTTTAAAAGAAATTATGCTACATGCCTCATTTACCCTAAAAAAACTTTTAAAAGCAATTTAAAGGCCACTTCCGGTTTTTCTATCCAGATATCCGAATCCACCCGGATACCCCGGATACTGAGGTCGGATATCCGATTCGGATTGGAAAAGTTTGAGCTTGGATATCCGACCTGGATCGGATATCTGGGTATCCGGATCCAAATCCAATCCGGATTTTGAAAAGGGGTATCCGAGCAGCACTGGCTGCCATAACCCATTGCCATGCATGCCATTGCACAGGTGCAACAGCAGATATGTGTTTGCCTGCTTGCCAAGATAGTGCAGACCCTCCTTTTACAGGCATGAGATCAAACAAGAAATTGCGCATTCATAAAGCTATGCTAGGACAAGGGGACCCAATGAAAATCATAGCAGTCTGCTAAAATTGTAGACCATTCTGTCAGCTCGCCTTTAATCTTTCCCTGTACAGGTTTTATTACAGTGTGAATGTTTAGCTTCCCATTACCAATGCTACAAAATCCCACAGTGGGATATTACAAGCAGTATTTATAGAAAACCAAAAATATAATAACACAAAGATTTTGAGCATGAGTTGTCGCTAAGCCAAATGTTAATGGCGAGAGGTTTTCAAAAGCTAATTGTATCAGGCTGATAAGACTTCAGTGATCATCTGGTTAGTGCAAAAGTTTACTTAGAGAGACCCCTCAGTAAAATAAATACTTACTTTCATTAGAAAACAATGACCTTATGTTGATTGACTGTGCTATCTTAATTATTTCATGTACACTTAAATGCACTGCTTGTCAAACTAGCTGAGGGGAATATGCTAAAGTCCCATGATTCTCATATGAATCAATTTGACCTAGTCATGAACTTGTTATCTTTGTATTTACTATGGTCCTATATGGCACTTAACAGAATGAATACAGTGGTACCATTGTTACATAAAAGTGTGAAACAATGTTGCCCACAGTCTTAAAATCATTTAGGGCCCATTCACACTTAGAAATCAGCAAATGCTAGTGATTAGCGCTAGCATTTTGCATGGGTGATTTTTCCGTGATTAACGCAGAAAAATCACTGGACAAATCTGCGTTTTTAGAGCAATCGCGATTTGCACTTCTATGAAGGCTAATCGCGATCGCTCCAGAGTCACCGCAAAATTACTGCAGGTAACGCGTTTGTGATTGGCGCTAATCACAAAACGCCCACAATCGTGGCAGTGAGAACACTGCCATAGGGTAACAAAGCACTAGCACTTTAAAATGCTAGCACTTTAGCGATTAGACGAAAAAAGTCATACTCGCAAGACTGGGTTGCAACAGGAGGCAACCACTCTACAACAGATGTGGAGAAGTACCGTCCCTACTCGGCCTTGTGTATGTTGGGTGAAGGTTAGAAATGGCCTAACGGTTCGCCGGCGAACTTGAACAGGCGAACTTCTTTTGCGATCGCGGAGAACCGCAAACTTTTTCAGAAGTTCGATCCGCCCCCTATACTACATCATTAGGGTCAACTTTGACCCTCTACACAGTTAGCAGGCACATGGTAGCCAATCAGGCTACACTCCCTCCTGGAGCCCCCACCCCCCTTATAAAAGGCAGGCAGCATCAGGCATTTCACTCACTCGTGTGCTTGCAGTAATTAGAGAAGGGAAAGGTCTGCTGCAGAGACATAGGTAAAGCTTATTTAGGCTCTTGTAGGCTTGTTAGCTTGCTCCTTGCTAATTCTTATTGCTTAAAAAGCACCCCTCAACAGCTCTTTTGAGAACTAATCTTGTTCTTGTGATCTGTTTTTTTTTTGTGTGGCCTACTTGCATATACAGCCCTGTCAGTCAGTCTAAGTTGGCCCTTGGCCCCTTGCTAATTCCTGCTGTGCCACTGCCAGGCCAGGCACATTCAGTGACTACCTGTGTGTGTGGCAGCTGCACATTTGTAATCACTGCATACCTGTAACCTGTTCTGTGCACCTACGTGACCACAAGCAGTGTTATATACCACCAGTCACTGCACCTGTTCACGGTACCTGTGTGTGTGACAGCTGCAGATTTGTAATACCAATCACTGCAGTGCAAACCTGTAACCTGTTCAGTGCACCTACGTGACCACAAGCAGTGTTATATACCACCAGTCACTGCACCTGTTCACGGTACTTGTGTGTGTGACAGCTGTACAGTTCTAATACCAATCACTGCAGTGCATACCTGTAACCTGTTCAGTGCACCTACGTGACTGCAAGCAGTGTTATATACCACCAGTCACTGCACCTGTTCATGGTACCTGTGTGTGCGTGTGACAGCTGCACATTTGTAATACCAATAACTGCATACCTGTGCGCAGTGCACCTACCTACGTGACCGTACGCAGTGTTATATACTAGTCACTGCACCTGTTCATGGTACCTGTGTGTGTGACAGCTGCACATTTGTAATACCAGTCACTGCATACCTGTTCACTACACCTGTGTGACAGCTGCACATTGTATTGTAATACCAGTCACTGCATACCTTTCACTGCACCTGTGTGACTGCACATGGTATTAGCCAAGTCAGTGCATACCTTTCACTTCATCCCGTGGAAAGGCCTACACCCACGTAGGGACAACTGCCTTGCGAAAGCACATGCAGAAAAGGCACAAACTGCAATGGAAGGACCAGCTGAGGAAAAGCAGCACACAAAAGCAAAGCCACCCACCTTTTCCTCTTCCTTCATCAGGTGCATCATCTTCAGCCACTTTCTCACTTGCACCTTCACAATCACAGCCAACCTCCTCCACTCTGCCTCTCACCTTGAGCAGCTTCTGCTCCTCTGCCCACAGCAGCAGCCAGGTGTCCATGAGGGAAATTTTTGAGTGGAAGAAGCCAATGTCTGCCAGTCACCCCCTTGCCCGGCGTCTGACAGCTGGCTTGGTGGAACTGTTAGCCCGCCAGCTCTTACAATACAAGCTGGTAGACTCTGAGGCCTACCGAAAATTTGTGGCCATTGGGACACCGCAGTGGAAGATACCAGGCCGCAATTATTTCTCAAAAAAGGCGATACCCAAACTGTACCATGAAGTACAAAGGCAAGTGGTGTCACCTCTGGCACACAGCGTTGGGTCAAGGGTCCATCTGACCACGGATGCCTGGTCTGCCAAGCACAGTCAGGGCAGGTACATTACTTACACAGCCCATTGGGTCAACCTGGTGACCGATGGCAAGCAGGGAGTACGTGGCTGTGCAGCAGTGGTGCTCAGCAGAGCTCGAATATTCGAGTAGCTCGAATATTCGAGCTCTTTTCCAGCTATTCGAGCTCGGTATTCGAGCTCCGAATAGCTGTAGCTATTCGAATGGGCTATTCGAGTAAACTCGAATAGCCCATTCACTATTCGAGCAAAACGGCGCTATTCGAGCTCGGTACCGAGCTCGAATAGCGTCATAGCCCAGATTGATGTCCTTAGAGCCAATCAGAGGGCTCCCAGGCCCTCTGACGGCAGCCAATCACAGAGGGGGACCCTGGCCAGCCCCTACCCTATAAATAGCGGCCGCCATGTTAGGTTTCTCCGTGCTTGCCTGAGACTTGTACAGAGAGAGAGTTGCTCCTTTGTGCTTTGGCTTAGCAAGAGCTCTATTGTGGTCATTTACCTAGCGTTTTTGCTCACATACACCTCCTATACAATTACACACCTATATTGTTGTTAGTTAGTTAGACATTGTATTTTAGTTAGTAGCTTTTGTGTTACATAGAGACAGGCCAGCTGCTGCAGGCTTACAGCTGTAGGCCTCAGGGCCTTGCCTGTGTGGGCAGCTGTCCTCCTGTCCTCTGTTTATTTCTCTCTATTCTATACCAGTATTTCTGCTGTCCTTTACTACTGATTGTATTAGTATTGTAGTTATATACTGTAACTGTACTAGGACACTCACTGTCACTGTTCATAGGCTACTAGCTGCTCCTGCGTGTGTGCACTCACTTTCTGTGTACACACTACACACACTCTATTTCCTTCTGATAACTGATTGATTATTGTAATTGATTATTGTAATTAGTTAGTTGTACTTACTGTTACTACTTACTGTACTAGGAGTCTAGGACACTCAGTCACTGTTCATAGGCTACTAGCTCCTGCGTGTGTGCACTCACTGTCTGTGTACACACTACACACACTCTATTTCCTTCTGATAACTGATTGATTATTGTAATTAGTTAGTTGTACTTACTGTTACTACTTACTGTACTAGGAGTCTAGGACACTCAGTCACTGTTCATAGGCTACTAGCTCCTGCGTGTGTGCACTCACTGTCTGTGTACACACTAGTGTTGGGCGAACAGTGTTCGCCACTGTTCGGGTTCTGCAGAACATCACCCTGTTCGGGTGATGTTCGAGTTCGGCCGAACACCTGACGGTGCTCGGCCAAACCGTTCGGCCATATGGCCGAACTAAGAGCGCATGGCCGAACGTTCCCCGAACGTTCGGCTAGCGCTGTGATTGGCCGAACGGGTCACGTGGTTCGGACCCGAACGCGCTCTGATTGGCCGAACTGTCACGTGGTTCGGGTAAATAAATACCCGAACCACGTCATATCTCCGCCATTTGTCTGTGGGTTTAGCTTTGGGTAGGCAGGCAGGGTAGTTCGCGCTCCAGCCACGCTAGCCAGGGTCCCCCCCAGTCATTGTGTGTCGCTGCTGGGAATAGTAGTACACCGCTCGCTCAGCATTCTGTTTACTGCCACTCTGTGTACCTCGCTCAGCCACACTATATAGCATTCTGTTTACTGCCACTCTGTGTCTGCTGGGAATAGTAGTACACCGCTTGCACAGCCACACTATATAGCATTCTGTTTACTGCCACTCTGTGTACCTCGCTCAGCCACACTATATAGCATTCTGTTTACTGCCACTCTGTGTCTGCTGGGAATAGTGGTACACCGCTCGCTCAGCCACACTATATAGCATTCTGTTCACTGTTCTGTGTCTGCTTGGAATAGTGGTACACCGCTCGTTCAGCCACACTATATAGCATTCTGTGTACTGTTCTGTGTCTGCTGGGAACAGTAGTACACCGCTCGTTCAGCCACACTATATAGCATTCTGTGTACTGTTCTGTGTCTGCTGGGAACAGTAGTACACCGCTCGCTCAGCCACACTATATAGCATTCTGTTCACTGTTCTGTGTCTGCTGGGAATAGTGGTACACCGCTCGCTCAGCCACACTATATAGCATTCTGTTCACTGTTCTGTGTCTGCTGGGAATAGTGGTACACCGCTCGCTCAGCCACACTATATAGCATTCTGTTTACTGTTCTGTGTCTGCTGGGAATAGTGGTACACCGCTCGCTCATCCACACTATATAGCATTCTGTTCACTGTTCTGTGTCTGCTGGGAATAGTGGTACACCGCTCGCTCAGCCACACTATATAGCATTCTGTTCACTGTTCTGTGTCTGCTGGGAATAGTGGTACACCGCTCGCTCAGCCACACTATATAGCATTCTGTTTACTGCCACTCTGTGTACCTCGCTCAGCCACACTATATAGCATTCTGTTTACTGCCACTCTGTGTCTGCTGGGAATAGTGGTACACCGCTCGCTCAGCCACACTATATAGCATTCTGTTCACTGTTCTGTGTCTGCTTGGAATAGTGGTACACCGCTCGCTCAGCCACACTATATAGCATTCTGTTTACTGTTCTGTGTCTGCTGGGAATAGTGGTACACCGCTCGCTCAGCCACACTATATAGCATTCTGTTCACTGTTCTGTGTCTGCTGGGAATAGTGGTACACCGCTCGCTCAGCCACACTATATAGCATTCTGTTTACTGTTCTGTGTCTGCTGGGAACAGTAGTACACCGCTCGCTCAGCCAGAGTATATAGCATTGTGTTTACTGCCACTCTGTGTACACCGCTCAGCCAGACTATATACCATTGTTTACTGACACTCTGTGTACACCACTCAGCCACACTATATACCATTGTTTACTGACACTCTGTGTACACCGCTCAGCCAGACTATATACCATTGTTTACTGCCACTCTGATTCTGCTGGGAACAGTAGTACACCGCTCGCTCAGCCAGACTATATACCATTGTTTACTGACACTCTGTGTACACCGCTCAGCCAGACTATATACCATTGTTTACTGACACTCTGTGTACACCACTCAGCCACACTATATACCATTGTTTACTGACACTCTGTGTACACCGCTCAGCCAGACTATATACCATTGTTTACTGCCACTCTGATTCTGCTGGGAACAGTAGTACACCGCTCGCTCAGCCAGACTATATACCATTGTTTACTGACACTATATAGCAGACTATATAGCATTGTGTGTACACCGCTCAGCCAGACTATATACCATTGTTTACTGACACTCTGTGTACACCGCTCAGCCAGACTATATACCATTGTTTACTGCCACTCTGATTCTGCTGGGAACAGTAGTACACCGCTCGCTCAGCCAGACTATATACCATTGTTTACTGACACTCTGTGTACACCGCTCAGCCAGACTATATACCATTGTTTACTGACACTATATAGCAGACTATATAGCATTGTGTGTACACCGCTCAGCCAGACTATATACCATTGTTTACTGACACTCTGTGTACACCGCTCAGCCAGACTATATACCATTGTTTACTGCCACTCTGATTCTGCTGGGAACAGTAGTACACCGCTCGCTCAGCCAGACTATATACCATTGTTTACTGACACTCTATGTACACCGCTCAGCCAGACTATATACCATTGTTTACTGCCACTCTGATTCTGCTGGGAACAGTAGTACACCGCTCGCTCAGCCAGACTATATACCATTGTTTACTGACACTCTATGTACACCGCTCAGCCAGACTATATACCATTGTTTACTGCCACTCTGATTCTGCTGGGAACAGTAGTACACCGCTCGCTCAGCCAGACTATATAGCATTGTGTTTACTGCCACTCTGTGTACACCGCTCAGCCACACTATATAGCATTGCGTACTCTGCCAGTCAGTGTGTATATTGCTGGGATCAGTAATACTCCACTCACCGTCAACCACTATATGAGCTCAACATGAGTTCCCCAGAGACCTCCGCTGTGAGCAGCACTCCCAACAACAGCAACAGCCAACGCCCCACGCAAGCTATAACATCCACCCCAGCAGCCAGTGGTCAGCAGCAGCCCTCCCCGGAGGAGAACGTTGTGTCCATCAGTCCGTCGCCAGAGCGATTAATGAGGGCTGCCATTGAGGAGATGATGGGGCCTGATGTGGAGGAGGAGGTCTGGCTCAGGCCAGCATCCCAAGTTAATGTTGAGGACGATGAGGGGTCTGTGTCTGGGGATGTTGGGGTGGCAGAGGTGGTGGGTGGGTCAGACTCAGGAGAAGAGTTGTATGATGAGGATGATGATCGGGACCATCTGTATGTGCCTCAGAGTCCGACCCCGGAAAACATGTTGTATCGTGTGTTTAGGTACTAAAATCTGCGTTCCCTCCCAGTAGTGTTGGGCGAACAGTGTTTGCCACTGTTCGGGTTCTGCAGAACATCACCCTGTTCGGGGTGACTATATAGCAGACTATATAGCATTGTGTTTAATGCCACTCTGTGTACACGGCTCAGCCACACTATATAGCATTGTGTTTACTTCCACTCTGTGTCTGCTGGGAACAGTAGTACACCGCTCACCCGCCACTGTATAGCATTGTGCTCTGTGTCACTGCTGACAATAGTGGTACACCGCTCACCCACCACTGTATAGCATTTCTGTACTGCCACTGTACTGCTGCCAGTCAGCGTGTACTTTAAGGATAAGTGAAATGAGGAAGAAATCCGGTGAAAGAGGGAGGGGCAAGGGAAGAGGTGTTTCCCCTGACGGTTCACGTACAGGCCACAGGGGAGCACCCAAGAAAACCCACTCAATACTGCCCATGTTGTCCAGGACAACAACCCTCACAGATCCAAAAGAACAGGACCAGATAATTACTTGGATGACCTCTCAAGCGTCCAGCAGTGGGTTAAGCAGCACCAGCACATCACGCACGAGGTCCGAGTCCTCAGCCAGTTAAAGTCTGGGCTTTCTTTGAAGACTGCACTGAGGATGTTACCATGGCGATTTGCAAGGTGTGCAAGACCCGCCTGAGCAGGGGGAAAAGTATTAACAACCTCTCCACCCCCAGCATGAGCCGCCACATTCTATCCAAACATCCCACTCTGTGGGCAAACGCGGCAGGACAGGGTACCACCAGCAACACTGCCTCCCTTGGGTTCACCAGACTCACCACCAGACCCGCCTCAGCAGCAGCAGTAGCCCAGCCATTGCGTGGTTCACAACATTCACAAACATCAGACGATGCTGACACTGTCACTTTCCGGACTAGTGCTCTTGAGGTCTCCCAGTGTTCATCAAACACAACAACCAACAGCCCTTCGGTGTGCAGCGCTACGGTTGAGTTGTCTGTTTCTGAGATGTTTGAGCACAAGAGGAAATTGCCAGCAAATGACCCCCGGGCCGTGGCAGTAACAGCCAGCCAGCATAGCCAAGCTTCTGGCCTGCGAAATGCTGCCATATCGAGTGGTGGAGACAAACAGCTTCAAGGGCATGATGTCAGTGGCCATCCCACGTTACGTGGTTCCCAGCCGCTACCACTTTGCGCGCTCTGCAGTGCCTGAGTTGCATGAGCACGTGGTCAGCTAAATAACCCGAAGCTTGAAGAATGCCGTTGCCTGCAAGGTTCACCTCACCACTGACACCTGGACGAGTGCGTTCGGCCAGGGTCGATACATCTCCCTTACCGCGCACTGGGTGAACCTTGTGGAGCCTGGCAGCGATTCCTCACCTGCTACGGCGCGGGTGTTGCCCACGCCGCAAACAGCTGGATAACAACAGCAGCACCTACCTCTCTGACTCCTTCTCCTCCAACGCATCTCAAAGCTGTACCTCATCCGGAAATGCTAACCCAGCACCAGCAGCAGTAGGATCGTGGAAGCAGTGCAGCACAGCTGTTGGCATGCGTCAGCAAGCGTTGCTGAAGCTGATCTGCCTTGGGGATAAGCAGCACACAGGGGAGGAAATTTGGAGGGGAATAAAGGAACAGACGGATTTGTGGCTGGCACCGCTGGACCTGAAACCGGGCATGAAGCTAGACACCTGGCACGAACTGGCAATGTACGCAATAGAGGTGCTGGCTTGCCCGGCAGCCAGCGTTATGTCGGAACGCTGTTTCAGTGCTGCCGGAGGCATCATCACAGATCGGCGTATCCGCCTCTCCACAGAAAATGCAGACCGTCTGACTCAAATTAAAATGAATCAATCCTGGATTGGAAACGACTACGCAACACTCCTGGACCCCAACCAAGTAACATGACCGATGAACATCTGGGATGGTTTAGCGTTTCCGGTCCCTGTTTATTGAACCTCTCATCTGTATTACATTTATGACTGCATGGCGGCAAAAAGCATTGCTGCTATATCCGCACGCTTTTTGTCCTCATGCAAGGCCTGGGTTGTTGTGTCTCACAAAGCGTGGCCTTCTCCTCCTGCGCCTCCTCCTGTTCCATCACGTGTGCTGCTGCTGCTGCTGGGTTACCGTTGCCGCGTGGTCCCTGTTTATTGAACCTCTTATCTTTATTACATTTATGACTACATGGCGGTACAAAGCATGCTATCCGCACGCTTTTTGTCCTCATGCAAGGCCTGGGTTGTTGTGTCTCACAAAGCGTGGCCTTCTCCTCCTGCGCCTCCTCCTGTTCCATCACGTGTGCTGCTGCTGCTGCTGCTGCTGGGTTAGCGTTGCCGCGTGGTCCCTGTTTATTGAACCTCTTATCTTTATTACATTTATGACTACATGGCGGTACAAAGCATGCTATCCGCACGCTTTTTGTCCTCATGCAAGGCCTGGGTTGTTGTGTCTCACAAAGCGTGGCCTTCTCCTCCTGCGCCTCCTCCTGTTCCATCACGTGTGCTGCTGCTGCTGCTGCTGCTGCTGGGTTACCGTTGCCGCGTGGTCCCTGTTTATTGAACCTCTTATCTTTATTACATTTATGACTACATGGCGGTACAAAGCATGCTATCCGCACGCTTTTTGTCCTCATGCAAGGCCTGGGTTGTTGTGTCTCACAAAGCGTGGCCTTCTCCTCCTGCGCCTCCTCCTGTTCCATCACGTGTGCTGCTGCTGCTGCTGGGTTACCGTTGCCGCGTGGTCACTGTTTATTGAACCTCTTATCTTTATTACATTTATGACTACATGGCGGTACAAAGCATGCTATCCGCACGCTTTTTGTCCTCATGCAAGGCCTGGGTTGTTGTGTCTCACAAAGCGTGGCCTTCTCCTCCTGCGCCTCCTCCTGTTCCATCACGTGTGCTGCTGCTGCTGCTGCTGCTGGGTTAGCGTTGCCGCGTGGTCCCTGTTTATTGAACCTCTTATCTTTATTACATTTATGACTACATGGCGGTACAAAGCATGCTATCCGCACGCTTTTTGTCCTCATGCAAGGCCTGGGTTGTTGTGTCTCACAAAGCGTGGCCTTCTCCTCCTGCGCCTCCTCCTGTTCCATCACGTGTGCTGCTGCTGGGTTAGCGTTGCCGCGTGGTCCCTGTTTATTGAACCACTTATCTTTATTACATTTATGACTGCATGGTGGTACAAAGCATGCTATCCGCACGCTTCTTGTCCTCATGCAAGGCCTGGGTTGTTGTGTCTCAAAGCGTGGCCTTCTCCTCCTGCGCCACCCTCCTCCTGTTCCATCACGTGTGCTGCTGCTGGGTTAGCATTACCGGTCCCTTTTCCTGGAACCTCTTATATGTATTACATTTATGACTGCATGCCGACAAAAAGCATGTTACCTGTGCAAAGAAAACAGACATTTCCCGCATTTAAAAGACAGTTTTCCCTTTGAAACTTTAAAATCGATTTTCTCAAAAACTATAAGCTCTTTTTGCTAAATTTTTTTTTCCTCTTGTACCCACTCCCAAGGTGCACATACCCTGTAAATTTGGGGTATGTAGCATATAAGGAGGCTTTACAAAGCACAAAAGTTCGGGTCCCCATTGACTTCCATTATGTTCGGAGTTCGGGTCGAACACCCGAACATCGTGGCCATGTTCGGCCTGTTCGGCCCGAACCCGAACATCTAGATGTTCGCCCAACACTAGTACACACACTACACACACTCTATTTCCTTCTGATAACTGATTGATTATTGTAATTAGTTAGTTGTTTGTACTTACTGTTACTACTTACTCTTACTGTACTAGGAGTCTAGGACACTCAGTCACTGTTCATAGGCTACTAGCTCCTGCGTGTGTGCACTCACTGTCTGTGTACACACACTACACACACTCTATTTCCTTCTGATAACTGATTGATTATTGTAATTAGTTAGTTGTTTGTACTTACTGTTACTACTTACTCTTACTGTACTAGGAGTCTAGGACACTCAGTCACTGTTCATAGGCTACTAGCTCCTGCGTGTGTGCACTCACTGTCTGTGTACATACACTACACACACTCTATTTCCTTCTGATAACTGATTGCTGCTTATTGTAATTAGTTAGTTGTACTTACTGTTACTACTTACTCTTACTGTACTAGGAGTCTAGGACACTCAGTCACTGTTCATAGGCTACTAGCTCCTGCGTGTGTGCACTCACTGTCTGTGTACACACACTACACACACTCTATTTCCTTCTGATAAGTGATTGCTGCTTATTGTAATTTGTTAGTTGTACTTACTGTTACTACTTACTCTTACTGTACTAGGAGTCTAGGACACTCAGTCACTGTTCATAGGCTACTAGCTCCTGCGTGTGTGCACTCACTGTCTGTGTACACACACTACACACACTCTATTTCCTTCTGATAACTGATTGCTTATTGTAATTAGTTAGTTGTACTTACTGTTACTACTTACTCTTACTGTACTAGGAGTCTAGGACACTCAGTCACTGTTCATAGGCTACTAGCTCCTGCGTGTGTGCACTCACTGTCTGTGTACACACACTACACACACTCTATTTCCTTCTGATAACTGATTGCTGCTTATTGTAATTAGTTAGTTGTACTTACTGTTACTACTTACTCTTACTGTACTAGGAGTCTAGGACACTCAGTCACTGTTCATAGGCTACTAGCTCCTGCGTGTGTGCACTCACTGTCTGTGTACACATACTACACACACTCTATTTCCTTCTGATAACTGATTGCTTATTGTAATTAGTTAGTTGTACTTACTGTTACTACTTACTCTTACTGTACTAGGAGTCTAGGACACTCAGTCACTGTTCATAGGCTACTAGCTCCTGCGTGTGTGCACTCACTGTCTGTGTACACACACTACACACACTCTATTTCCTTCTGATAACTGATTGCTTATTGTAATTAGTTAGTTGTACTTACTGTTACTACTTACTCTTACTGTACTAGGAGTCTAGGACACTCAGTCACTGTTCATAGGCTACTAGCTCCTGCGTGTGTGCACTCACTGTCTGTGTACACACACTACACACACTCTATTTCCTTCTGATAACTGATTGCTTATTGTAATTAGTTAGTTGTACTTACTGTTACTACTTACTCTTACTGTACTAGGAGTCTAGGACACTCAGTCACTGTTCATAGGCTACTAGCTCCTGCGTGTGTGCACTCACTGTCTGTGTACACACACTACACACACTCTATTTCCTTCTGATAACTGATTGCTTATTGTAATTAGTTAGTTGTACTTACTGTTACTACTTACTCTTACTGTACTAGGAGTCTAGGACACTCAGTCACTGTTCATAGGCTACTAGCTCCTGCGTGTGTGCACTCACTGTCTGTGTACACACACTACACACAGTCACACACTCTATTTCCTTCTGATAACTGATTGCTTATTGTAATTAGTTAGTTGTACTTACTGTTACTACTTACTCTTACTGTACTAGGAGTCTAGGACACTCAGTCACTGTTCATAGGCTACTAGCTCCTGCGTGTGTGCACTCACTGTCTGTGTACACACACCACACACAGTCACACACTCTATTTCCTTCTGATAACTGATTGATTATTGTAATTAGTTAGTTGTACTTACTGTTACTACTTACTCTTACTGTACTAGGAGTCTAGGACACTCAGTCACTGTTCATAGGCTACTAGCTCCTGCGTGTGTGCACTCACTGTCTGTGTACACACACTACACACACTCTATTTCCTTCTGATTACTGATTGATTATTGTAATTAGTTAGTTGTACTTACTGACTGTTACTACTTACTTACTTACTGTACTAGGGACACTCACTCAGTCACTGTTCATAGGCTAGCTCCTGCGCGTGTTTGCGCGTGCGTGCACTCACTGTCTGTAGTGTACACACACTAAATTTACTTGTGATTACTACTGATTATTGTAACTGCTAGTTGTACTTCCTGACTGTTACTACTTACTTACTGTACTAGGGACACTCACTCAGTCACCTCACCCACCAACCCACTCCATTAAAGTACCCCACTTTTCACCCGCCCTTTTAAAAAACTTTTGTCTATACGCCCAAAACATCGAAGATGTCTGGAAGTGGCAGCCAGCGCGGTTTGGGCAAGGGGAAGGGCAGCAAGGGAATCAGGAGGAGAGGGAGCAGCATTGTGGCAGGCCGCGGCCGCGCCACCATGCACAGTTCCGCAGCAGCAGCAGCAGCGTCAGTGGCTAACATTCCTCCCATAGCCACTGGCCGTGGACGCCTTGGGCGCCGCCCAGCAGGAGCATCTGCAACTCACGCTGCAGAGACACAGCAGCAGCAGCGTGTAGCACCTGCTCCGATTTTCCTCCAGCCGGGTCGGAAACGTCCCACTGAGGAAAAGCATGCAGACACTGTGGTGCAACTCATGACGGAGGATGAGCAGCCCGCCATCAGCTCTGCATCCGAGGCCTCCACCCTCACCACCACCACCACCACCACCACCCCTGTTCGCAGCAGCCGCCCAGCAGGGTCTGGGGAGGAGGCCAGTTCACCGTCACTCGCCGACCTGTCATTCAGCAGTCTTTTGACCCCAGGCATCATGAGTAAATTGTCTGCTGTTGTTGGCGATCTTGAGGAGGAGATGCTGATGGGCACTTTGGGGGATGAGGGATTGGACAGCAAGACTGTGGCGACAGTCAAGCAGCCCATCCATGCATCAGGAGAGGAGTTTGGGGGGTCATCATCCCAGCAGGACATGTTTCAGGAGGGGGAGGATGATGATGACCCGGTGACAGACAGAGACTGGGTGCCACCAACTCCAGGGGATGTCGTCCTCAGCAGCTCTGAGGAGGAGGAGGAGGATGCGCTTGTGGGCCTTGCAAGGAGGCGCATCATTGCAAGCATTGGCAGCAGTAGGCAGGTCCCACAGCTTGCTGGTGTCTCAGGCTCAGCAGCAGCAGCAGCATCTGCCAGTACCACCACCAGCCGCACCCAAGCCCCCCCCCCCAACCACCACAGGGAGACAGGCAGCAGCGCTTCCATGCCGTAGGGGGATGTTTCTGTCACCAATCTGGCGATATTTCACCATGCCCACTGTGTACAGCAAGTACGCCACTTGCAACCACTGTCAGCGGAAGTTGAGCAGAGGTGCAGACCCCTTAAAGTTCAGCACCAGCTCGCTCATCAACCACCTTGCTGCGAAACATTTCCACCAGCATGAGGAGTTCCAGAAGCTGAAGGCATCTGGTGCTGGCAGTGGCACCACACCCATCACTGCACAGCCTTCAGCAGCAGCAGCAGCAGCAGCAGCAACAGCAGCCACCCGCCCTCCTGCTCCTCCAGCAGCACCAGCAGGAGTGCGGAAACGCACTGCTCCTCCCCCCTCTGCAACTCCTGCCGCCGACACTGAGGCCTGTTCTGGCAGCCAGTTCTCAGTGGCCTCCTCCGCTGTGTCTGCTGATTCCCGTGCCAGCAAAAGGCCACGCCAGAGCCTTTTGAGCGAGTCCTTCCAGGGGGTGGTTAGGGCTCTGCCTCCCAGCAGCCGTCGCGTGCGGCAGCTGAACGGCTTGCTGGCACGGGCCATGTGCTCCCAACTCCTGCCGTACACGCTCGTGCAGGAGGGGAGCGACATTCGTGCGCTGCTTGCTTGCGCAGCCCCAGACTGGCAGCTCCCCAGCAGACACTTTTTCTCCCGCAAGGCCATTCCTGCACTGCACCGCTTTGTGATGGCCAATGTGGAGCGAGGGCTGGAGCACGCGGTTGGTGAAAGGGTCCACGTCACCATGGACTCCTGGAGCAGCCGCTTCGGGACAGGCCGCTACCTGTCCTTCACTGTCCACTGGGTCAGCTTGGTGGAAGGGGGTGAGGATGGGAGAGCAGCAGCGGGCACAGCAGCAGCAGCAACACAGTGGGTGGTGCCACCCCGCAGGGTCAGGGGAACTGCAGCAGGTTCCTCCGATCCTCTGCCATCCTCCGGCACACCTGGCCAAACCCCCCGCCTCAGCAGCAGCGTGAAGGCCCGCCACTGCCAAGCTCTGCTGCACTTGGTCAGCCTTGGGAAGACCAAGCTGACGGCAACCCATGTGTTGGCCAAACTCCAGGAGCAGGAGAGGATTTGGCTGACCCCCAGAGGCCTCAGAGTCGGAGAGGTGGTGGCCGACAATGGGGCCAATCTGGTTGCCGCAATAGACAGGGGAAACCTGACCCACATCCCCTGTCTTGCCCACGTGCTGAACCTGGTGGTGCAGAAGTTCTTGCGCACCTACCAGGGGATGGGCGAACTGCTGGAAACGGCAAGGAACGTTGTGCGTCACTTCCGGCGCTCGGCTGCAGCCTGTGCAAGCCTGGAAGACGTGCAAAAGGAGCTGGATCTGCCATGCCATCGGCTGATCCTTGACGTTCCGACTCGCTGGAACTCCACCCTGGCGATGTTGGAGCGTCTGGTTGAACAGAAGCGCGCTGTCAAACAGTATCTTGCCCTGGCCACTGTTTCCGCCGCTCAGAGAAGGGACAAGACCAGCAACATCCCGTCCATCGTCCCCGATGATGACTGGAGGCACATGCAGCAGGTGTGCTTAGTGCTGGCTCCCTTTCTGCAGGCCACTAACATGGTGAGCAGGGACCATGCTATGGTCTGCGAGTGGGTGCCCCTGGTTTGTCTGCTGAACAGGGCCCTCGATGCTTTGCTGGAACAGGGAGCGGCAGCCTTGGACCAGCAGGAGCGGCAAGCAGCTGCACAGTCCACCTCTGAGGGGGAGGAGGAGGAGGACTTGGTGGAGGTCCCTGACCTTGCTGCTGATGAGGGGGAGCAGCACAGTGCAGCTGAGTTGGTGCGGGGGTGGAGAGAGGATGAGGCTGACGAGGCAGAGGAGGAGGATAAGGACAGCAGCACTGCCGTCGATGTGCCAGCAGACGTGGCCCGCCTCTTCCCAATGGCAGCGCACATGCTGACGTGCCTGCGCAGAGACCCCAGGGTGATCCAGATGAAGCAGAGGGAGGACATCTGGATCAGCATGATGTTGGACCCACGCCTCAAGGGGAAGTTGAGCCAGTTCCTGCCGCCTGCAGGAGGAGACCCAGCGCAACAAATAAGGAGCTTGCAGCAGGCCCTTGTTGAGCGCTTGGAGGAAGCCTTCCCCCAGCCTTCCACCCCCACTGTCCAGCAGCCAGCACAGAGGCAGCAGCAGGTGCCTGCATCCAGCAGCAAGCGCCCCACAGACCTGCTGTCTCTCAGCCACGAGCTCTACAGGACTGTAGAGGCTCCGGCAGCAGTGACTAGAGAGGAGGTGCATGCAGCAGCATCCTCCACCGGTCACAGCCAGCGCCTGACCCGCATGGTGGCTGACTACATGGGGTCCTACAGCGGGCTTGACAGCGATGCCCCTGTTGATCCCATGGAGTATTGGGTCAAGCGCCTGGAGATCTGGAGCGAGCTGGCGCAGTACGCCCTGGAAGTGCTGTCCTGCCCCCCTTCCAGCGTGCTGTCCGAGCGCTGCTTCAGTGCAGCTGGTGGTGTGGTCACCAAGAAACGCTCACGTCTGTCTCACAAGTCTGTGGACAGACTGACGTTTCTCAAGATGAACCAGGCGTGGGTGGAAGGCGAGTTCCTGGCCCCTGTTGTCGGCGAGAGGGGGACATGAACTGGCTAAGAACCATCGTTAATGTGCCTTACCACCCTTTACCACCTCCTGGCTCCTGCTCACTAAGCCAGCCTGGTTCACTTTGACTATTACGTCGCCTGCAGCCACACATTTTACACCTACAGTGGGCTGCTGTGTACTGCCCTTCTGCTGTCTGTCTGTGTTTCCCACTGCCAGGGTACACAGATTTACCTTCTGCTGCCACTCTGCCACCAGCTATTACGTCAAACAATAGCTATATATCTGTGTAATTTGTTTTACAAACAAAACCAAAAAACCATTAAAAAAAAAAAAGGTTTAATTTTTCTGAGGTGCCCGGGTTGAAAACTGTGTTGTCCCAGTTGTGTATTGGACACGATGTGGGCTGCACGACCGCTGTCTGGGACCTCCTGTTGTGTTCATTTACGGCCTGGTATCACCGCTAGGTACCAGGGCTATTATGTCACGCTGCCTGCCTGCTGCCACACTCACACTACTCCTCCATTCCTCCTGCTGCTGCTGTCTGTCTGTGTTTCCCACTGCCAGGGTACACAGAATTACCTTCTGCTGCCAGTCTGCCACCAGCTATTACGTCAAACAATAGCTGCACACATAATTACTCCTCCATTCCTCCTGCTGCTGCTGCTGTCTGTCTGTGTTTCCCAACGCCAGGGTACACAGATTTACCTTCTGCTGCCACTCTGCCACCAGCTATTACGTCAAAAAATAGCTATATCTGTGTAATTGGTTGTAAAACCAAAACTACAAAACCATTACAAAAAAAAAGGTTTAATTTTTCTGAGGTGCCCGGGTTGACAACTGTGTTGTCCCAGTTGTGTATTGGACACGATGTGGGCTGCATGACCGCTGTCTGGGACCTCCTGTTGTGTTCATTTACGGCCTGGTATCACCGCTAGGTACCAGGGCTATTATGTCACGCTGCCTGCCTGCTGCCACACTCACACTACTCCTCCATTCCTCCTGCTGCTGCTGTCTGTCTGTGTTTCCCACTGCCAGGGTACACAGAATTACCTTCTGCTGCCAGTCTGCCACCAGCTATTACGTCAAACAATAGCTGCACACATAATTACTCCTCCATTCCTCCTGCTGCTGCTGCTGTCTGTCTGTGTTTCCCAACGCCAGGGTACACAGATTTACCTTCTGCTGCCACTCTGCCACCAGCTATTACGTCAAAAAATAGCTATATCTGTGTAATTGGTTGTAAAACCAAAACTACAAAACCATTACAAAAAAAAAGGTTTAATTTTTCTGAGGTGCCCGGGTTGAAAACTGTGTTGTCCCAGTTGTGTATTGGACACGATGTGGGCTGCACGACCGCTGTCTGGGACCTCCTGTTGTGTTCATTTACGGCCTGGTATCACCGCTAGGTACCAGGGCTATTATGTCACGCTGCCTGCCTGCTGCCACACTCACACTACTCCTCCATTCCTCCTGCTGCTGCTGTCTGTCTGTGTTTCCCACTGCCAGGGTACACAGAATTAGCTTCTGCTGCCACTCTGCCACCAGCTATTACGTCAAACAATAGCTGCTCACATTACTCCTCCATTCCTCCTGCTGCTGCTGCTGTCTGTCTGTGTTTCCCACTGCCAGGGTACACAGATTTACCTTCTGCTGCCACTCTGCCACCAGCTATTACGTCAAAAAATAGCTATATCTGTGTAATTTGTTGTAAAAACCAAAAAAAAAAAACCAAAAAAAAAAAAAAGGTTTAATTTTTCTGAGGTGCCCGGGTTGAAAACTGTGTTGTCCCAGTTGTGTATTGGACACAATGTGGGCCGCACGACCGCTGTCTGGGACCTCCTGCCTGCTGTGTTTATTTACAGCCCTGGTATCACCGCTAGGTACCAGGGCTATTATGTCACACTGCCTGCCTCATTGACTGCCTGCTGCCACACACTCATCCTCCTCCTCCTGCTGCTGAATTTACCTCCTGCTGTCTGTGTGTTTCCACTGCCAGGGAGCACATACAATGGCGCTTCCAACATGCGTGCGCCACCAGCTATTTGTTACGCTCAAAAATAGCTGCATTTCTTTAAAAAAAAAATTTGAAAAGAGAAATAAGTGAAGAAGAAGACGATATAGAAGAAGATGAAGAAGATGAAGAAGAAGAAGATGAAGAAGAAGAAGAAGAAGAAGAAGAAGAAGAAGAAGAAGAAGATGAAGATGAAGAAGATGAAGATGAAGAAGAAGAAGATGAAGAAGATGAAGAAGATGAAGATGAAGAAGATGAAGAAGATGATGAAGAAGAAGAAGATGAAGAAGAAGAAGATGATGAAGAAGAAGAAGATGAAGAAGAAGAAGATGAAGAAGAAGAAGATGAAGATGAAGAAGAAGAAGAAGATGAAGAAGATGAAGAAGAAGATGAAGAAGATGAAGAAGATGAAGATGAAGAAGATGAAGAAGATGAAGAAGATGAAGATGAAGAAGATGAAGAAGATGAAGAAGATGAAGAAAAAGAAGATGAAGAAGATGAAGAAGATGAAGAAGATGAAGAAAAAGAAGATGAAGAAGAAGAAGATGATGATGAAGAAGATGAAGAAGATGATGAAGAAGAAGAAGACAATATAAAAGAAGAAGAAGATATAGAAGAAGATATAGAAGAAGAAGATATAGAAGAAGAAGAAGAAGAAGATACAGAAGATAAAGAAGAAGAAGAAGAAGTATATACAGTACTGAACAAATTTCTGGACACAACTTCTCTTTTCAACTTTTTTTTTTTAAAGGAACATCCCCACATAATCACTTGCTGTTGTTACTTGGAAAAAAAGAGGTTTCTTGCATCATTCACCCTCAAAACAAGTGTTGGAAGCTATTTAAGGCCATTTCGAATAGTCAGCTCGAATAATGAGCTCGAATACCGACTCGAATAGTGAGCTCGAATTCCGAGGTCGAATCGAATAGTAAAAATTATTCGACTCGAATATTCGACTGACCTCGAATAATTTACTATTCGAATTCGACCTAACTCGAATTTTGAAAAGGGGTATTTGAGCACCACTACTGTGCAGTAAACCTAGTTGTGACACCTCCACGGCTTGCAGGCAGGCCTGCTGCCACCTCTTCTCCTTCTCCTCCTGCTCCTTCTGCTACATCCTCTTTGCTGTCATCCTCCTCCTCCTCCTTGGCTGAGTGGCAGCACAACTCTAGTAGTGCTGCGATCTCCTCTCCAGCTACACAGCCCCAGCTCCCCAGGGCCTATGCTGCATGCCAGGTACGACGGTGTCATGCATTCTTAGACATGTCTAGCCTCAAAGTCACACTGGAGCAGCTCTCCTGCCTGCTCTGAGCAAACAGGTGGATCAGTGGCTGACCCCGCACCAACTGGAGATTGGCAATGTGGTGTGTGACAACAGCAGCAATCTCATTTCACCTTTGAATTTGGGAAAGTTGACACATGTACCCTGCATGGCACATGTGATCAATCTTGTAATCCAGATATTTGTGAGTAAATACCCAGGCTTATAGGACGTTTTGAAGCAGGCCAAGAAGTTGTGTGGGCATTTCAGGCAGTCTTACACGGCCATGGCACGCTTGGCCGATATTCAGTAGAGAAACAACTTGCTGGTGAGGCGCTTGATTTGCATTTACCCGACTCGCTGGAATTCAACCCTCCTGATGTTCAAACGCCTGCTACAACAGAAGGAAGCCGTCACCCAGTATCTCTACAACTACAGTAGAAGGACATGCTCTGGGGAGATGGGAATTTTCTGGCCGAAGAACTGGACACTCATGCGAAATTCCTGCAGGCTCATGCGGCTGTTTGAGGAGGTGATAAACATGGTGAGTCGCAGTGAAGGCGCCATCAGCGACTTGATCCCGTATGCCTTCTTTCTGGAGTGTGCCGTGTATAGAGTGGTGGATCAAGCTGTGGAGGAGCGGGAATAAGAACAGTTACAGGAGGGAGAGTTGTGGGATCAATTCTCAGCAGAACCAGATGTTTCCTCAACACCTGCAGCAGCACAGAGGGTGGTGGAGGAGGAGGAAGAGTTGTGTGGGAAAAAGGAGTCCGATGATGAGGAAGGTGTTTTTTTTTAGGAGGAGGCAGCAGAAGAACAACCGTAGCAGGCATCACAGGGGGCTTGTGCTGCTCAACGTTCCCATGGTATTGTTCGTGGCTGGGGGGAGGAGGAGAACTTACCTGACATCACTGAGGTAGAGCAAGAGGAGTTGGATAGTACGTCTGGAATCAACTTTGTGCAGATGGCATCTTTCATGCTGTCCAGTCTGTTGAGGGACCCCATATGAAAAAACTCAAGGGGAATGACAATTACTGGGTGGCCAGGCTACTAGACCCTCAGTATAGGCACAAAGGGTTGGAGATGTTACCAACTCACCTGAAGGCAGAAAGGATGCTGCACATGCAGAACAAGCTGGCAACTATGCTTTACAGTGCATTTAAGGGTGATGTCACAGCACAATGGAATAAAGGTACCACTGCCAGTAAGCCTTCTCCCATGTCCATGCAGGCAAGGACAGGACGCTCCAGCGATCTCATGGTGATGTCGGACATGCAGACATTCTTTAGTGCAACACCTCACCTTAGCGCTTCCGGATCCACCCTCCACCAACGCCTCGACCATCAGGTAGCCGACTACCTGGCCTTAAGTGTGGATGTACACACTGTGAGCAGCGATGAACCCCTGGACTAATGGGTGCGCAGGCTTGACCTGTGGCCAGAGCTGTCACAATTTGCCATACAACTTCTGTCTTGCCCTGCCTCAAGTGTCCTGTCAGAAAGGACTTTCAGCACCGCTGGAGGCATTGTCACTGAGAAGAGAAGTCGCCTAGGTCACAAAAGTGTTCAGTACCTCACTTTTATCAAAATTAATGAGCCATGGATCCCAGAGGGTTACTGCCCGCCCGAAGACTAAGTCAGTCCCCACACACACAGCATATCTGCCTGCACGTCGTGTGACTGGCTGCCTGCCCCAAGACTAAGTCGGTCCCCACACAGCATCTCTGCCCGCAGGCCGCTTGTCTGCTACCACCAACAGGGTCCACCAGGACTCCAGGTAGATTCCTGAATTTTTAAGGCCGCTGCTAGCAGAGGCCGCTATAATAATTTTTCTGGTGTGTGTACATGCCTGCCTAATTTTTCTGGCTGCACTGAAGCTGCAACACAAAAACAAAAGGCATGTACATGTGTCAATTCCCTTTTGTGATTGTTACCTTGCCGCAGTGAAGGGGCTTGTGTATCACAATGAAGCAATGACCGCCGGCTATATGAGTGTCTTGGGGTGGGGGCACACCCAACATAATAAGGTCGTTGTTTCATTGTGACAGACCAAATTCGATCAGCTGGACACTCAGTCACTGTTGTTCTGTCATTGAGCTACCTCAGCCCGACCATATGGGCTGGAAAGCCGCCATCACCTGCACTCTGGCTATGGTGCACAGTAGCCCAGCATGGCCATCACTACACAAACAGCTGTTTGCGGTGCACTACACAGTGAGTTTGGTGTGTATACACATGCAAGATGTTTTAAAGCACTTTAGGCTTCCAATTTAGCATGCAATGTGATTTCTGCCCTTAAAACGCTGCTGTGTCAAATCCAGAAGTCTATTGCAGTTTGCAGAGGTTCGCAAGTTCGCAAACTTTTGCAGAAGTTCGTGTTCGCGGTTCGCGAACCTAAAATCGGAGGTTCGGGCCATCTCTAGTGAAGGTCGCAACTACTTAAAAGACCACCTGAGGTGGTAAGATCCCCTAGTAGGGGGTGGTAAATAGATAATGTAGTGGTAGGAGGCACCCAGGTAGCTTCGATAAGTAAAAAAATCACTGTCTAGAAGTATAAATAGCTCTATGGTATAAAATAATAAAAAATTATAAAACTGGGTCCTACCTTCGAGGTCTACTCAGTAGACCTCGAGTGAAATAAAAGAACATTAATTGGACACTTTCTAAAAAAGAGTAAGACAACTCGTTTCACGGTGTAAGCCGCTTCCTCAGGTCAAGTATAGTGCCTATGATGCCCCCGCAACTGGAGTGTGTGCATCATAAGCACTATACTCGACCTGAGGAAGCGGCTTACGCCGTGAAACGCGTTGTCTTTTTTAGAAAGTGTCCAATAAATGTTCTTTCATTTCAATTGAGATCTACTGAATTATGAGATCTACTGAATGCTTCTCCATGCATTCTACTAAGCATTGATATCCCTAACCCTGAACTTTTTTCCTTTTTACATTTTTTTCTAGCTATATGTCTAATGAACTACTGACTAGTCAAGCTTAACTTGCTGACGCACATTTGATCAATCTTCACACACTTTCTTTTGATGCCACATGCTGCTTAGGGTAGATTTTTTTTTTTACATAACTAGAAAGATAGAGAAATAGGTGTTCAACGCAAGAAACAACATATGTGATTTAATTAACTCTGTTTCAGGTAAGGGTGGATTGCATAGATCCACTATATGGTTATATATAAACAAACAAAAAACCTTTAACATTTTTAACCACTTTGTCCTCCTTGACGTATAAAAACTCCGGCCTCGGAGTCGGTAGCCACGGAATCAATTTATCGGGCTATAGAGCCCGATCATTGATTCCTCTTCCCCGCTGAAAAAGCGACAGCTTCTCTCGGAAGCTTCGCTCTTTCTGAAGCTGTGTCTCTCTAAGCGTACATTGTACGCTTAGAGTGACGTCATGTAAAAAAAATCGAGATTGCCATCTTGTGGCCAAAAAGTAAAACTACAAGTAAATTCCCAAAAACATTACAATACACCAATATTTCCCCAAATAAAACACTTTTATATCCCACCCTCCCAAAAATGCCCACATAAAATGTTTAATAAAAAAAAACAAAAAAAACATTACTATAAAAAAAAAAAACATAAATATTTACCTAAGGGTCTAAACTTTTTAAATATCTATGTAAAGATGAAATATTTCTCTCTATTTTTTTTTATAAGCTTGTAAATAGTGATGTATGCAAAACGGAAAAAATGCTCTTTTATTTCCAAATAAAATATTGTCGCGATACATTGTGATAGGGACATAATTTAAATGGTGAAATAACCGTGACAAATGGGCAATAACAATACGTGGGTTTTAATTATGGAGGCATGTATTATTTTAAAACTATAATGGCCGAAAACTGACAAATAATGAATTTTTTCATTTTTTTTCTTATTCTTCCTGTTAAAATGCATTTACAGTAAAGTGGCTCTTAGCAAAATGTACCCCCCAAAGAAAGCCGAATTGGTGGCGGAAAAAACAAGATATAGATCAGTTCATTGTGATAAGTAGTGATAAAGTTATAGGCTAATGAATGGGAGGTGAACATTGCTCGGATGCATAAGCTGAAAACGACTGAGATGTTAAGTGGTTAAAATTCACCATAATGTGCAAAGTGTAGACATGGATAAAAAAAATGGTGCAGCAACATAATTAACCGTATTTCAGTGTTAATTATTACTCAGCAATTTTTTGCCATATAGAGCATTTATCAAGTGTACATTTTGCAGACACAAGGTCAGAGTTCATTGATATGGAATGCACCTTTTGGAGAAACTTTTGCTGATGGCTGCATTTTAATTCTCTGCTCTGCTGCTTTCTGCAAGAATAGGAAGAATATTATACTACTGAAACTCACTTTCAGTCCATGTTTAGATAACAATGAGGAGAGCTGCACATTGTCTTGAGGTGGACCGTTACTTTAGCTTCGTTAGATTTTACAGCAGCTTATAAATGTTAATTTTGCAAATAAACACTTCATCAACAGTGACGGATACATTAAATCTGCTACATTTTCAGCCAGTCTTCCAAATTTTCTTTGCTAGTGAAGATCATTCTACTGGTTTTAGATCATGTTTTTGTTCTATTGCAAAACCTAACACTGCTCTCACAGAAGCCCCCCGACCCTCCTGCCAATGCCTAACCTTAACCGACCCCCAGGCACCAGCCTAACCTCCAACCAGTGCCTGACTCTAACTGATACACACACCTCCCTCGCCAATGCTTAAACCTAAAATGTAACCTATTTCCTTTTGAACCATGCAAATTGCCTGGCTGTCATGAAGATCCTCTGCCTCATATACCTTTATCCATGGACCCTGGACAAGCATGCAGATCTAGTGCTTTTACTGAAATCTGACTGGATTAGCTCTATGCCTATTACTGGTGTGTGCTTCACACACTACTGCAGCCAAAAAGATCAGTAGGACTGCCAGGCAACTGGTATTGTTTAGATGTAAATATGGCAGCCTTCATGTGCTTCTCTACTTTAAAGGGGAACTTCAGCCTAAACAAACATACTGTCATTAAGTTACATTAGTTATGTTAATTAAAATAGATAGGTAATATAATCTCTTACCCATCCTGAACAGAACCGGCAAATGTTTGCGATTTTCTGAGGGCATTGAGGGCAGCCATCTTTTTGGTTGAAAGGAGGTGACAGGGAGCATGAGACACAGTTCCAACTGTCCTGTGTCCTGATCACCCCTCCCAGCTGGGCGCCCTAGGCTTCAAATCTCGAATTCAAAATTAAAAAAAAATGTGTGCCAAAACAGCAGAAGGAGAACAACAACATCAAAAATCCCATCATGCTTTGCACAGCATCAGGGGAAAAATGCCCGGGGCTTGGGTAAGAGAAACAAAGTTCTGATGCTGTGAAACTGTTAAAGTAACACCAAGCCTTTTCAGTGCTGCTGAGTAGATTTTTAGTCTGGAGGTTCACTTTAACACACAGGTATGTTTGTGGTATAGATCCAGGCAATTATAGGGAGTGAAAACACAGATAAAGCTTTGCTGATTGCTCTACAAGAACTGAATGAATATAAAAAATAATAATGTTATTTACATTGTTTTAAACTATGTTGCAGAATTGTTGCCTCAAATGTAATTATATGACAAATTATAATTACCGTAGTATGATATGATAGCTTAAGTGAACAGCTGATTTTCACTAATGAGCATCTTTTTACTCCTGATTCACAGGGAAGGAAGAAATACACTTGTGATCTCAGTAAACTTGTTTAAATACCTCATTGTGTATACAATGATTGTACTCATCTGCATGCTCTTCCTGTTTTGGGTAAGAAAACAATGCTTTGTGACTGTGAACAACACAATGTTGATGCATGTTTCTTATGGCTCATCTCAGTGTGTACAGCGGCAGTATCAGGCCAATATGCTGGGAAAGTTTTCCATAGAGTATGCATAATGAACACCAGCTGACCTGTGCCCTGCTGGTAATTTGCTATTTGATTCTGCAATCTGTTCTTCTGATTTGTTTTCCCTGCAGCGTATGCTGAAAATCTTACACCACTGCCATCTAGTGTGTCAGCTTGATATTGAAAAACAAAAGTTTGCTTTCTTAAAACAGAAATAATTTGCGATAATTCAGGTTGGAGTGAGCTTGAGATGTCTCCCAGTGCATCACTGCTGAATATATGCAAATTAACCATTGTACTCTTAGAAGCTAAACAAACCTCCAGGATAGTAGAGAGAAAAAACACAGAGAGATCCGGGAGCCCAATCTGGTGCAATATGGTTAGTGGATCTGGATGTAGCTATTTAAAGCAATAATTATACTCACAAACGTGGGTTGCAGTAAAGGCAACCACTTGTGTCCGCAGGTGGGGAAGTACCGTCCCCACTCAGCCTTTAAGTCCTAGGTGGTCACTGCTCCAAAAAAACGATTTAACGGTCGACTAAAAATCGGCCTAATCTCCCCTACTGACAAGAGGGGTGTAAACTTGCTGGGTACAGGTTGGAGGCGCCCGGGAAAGGATGATTAATATAATACTCTATATGGCAGTATCCAACTACTACAAAATAGGTTGTCCTACCTTATAGGTGTCCCTTTGGGAAATAAAGACAATCAGAAGTAAAAAGGGAATAATTTTAATGGTGCACTAGATGACAACACATTTCACGGTCACAGCCGCTTCATCAGGTCAATAGCAGTGCCTGTAATGCAGGGAGTCCGTGTGTCCATGGCGCCCGGACACACGGACTCCCTGCATTACAGGCACTGCTATTGACCTGATGAAGCGGCTGTGACCGTGAAACATGTTGTCATCTAGTGCACCATTAAAATTATTCCCTTTTTACTTCTGATTGTCTCTATTTCCCAAAGGGACACCTATAAGGTAGGACAACCTATTTTGTAGTAGTTGGATACTGCCATATAGAGTATTATATTGAACATCCTTTCCCGGGCGCCTCCAACCTGTACCCAGCAAACAAACCTCCAGAGCCGCTGGAATGCAATGATGTGTCAGCTTGTTAATTTGTACAGAGCCATAATAATACAACATGCATACAGACTGTTTCGGATTGTTTGATCCTCATCAGCGCATGGCATGGATTAATTTGGCTCTATGCAGTAGGGCTTGTTACACCGAGAGGTACAGACTAACTAGCAAGCTCATGGTGACCCAGAACTCATTGGAGTGTGTGGAGCTACAATGGTCCTAAAAGCCCCCTTACTAAGATGTTAAGAAAAACAAAAGTTTGCTCTCTTAAAGCGGAATATAACACTGCATTTCAACTTTGCTCTAAAACATTATTTACAGCATATTATATGCAACCAGATTTTTTTTTTACTTGACCAGCATTGGAAGGGTTACACACAGAGGTTTAAAGTTCCATGGAGAGATATGCAGAAGTTCAGATAGATACATTTAATTAAATAGAATGTAACAAGTGATAAATGTTACACACTCTTTGGCTGTCCTCCAGCTCCTGTACAGTCAGAGAGAGTGAGTCACATTCCACACTTAGATATATTTAAGTAAACAAAATGTATCTATGTAAGCTTCGGATGCGTCTGCAGTTCTCTCCAGGAACTTTAAACCTCTGTGTGTAACCCTTCCAATGCTGGTCTAGTAAAAAAAAAATGCTGGTTGCATATAATAAACTGTAAATAATGTTTTAGAGCAAAGTTGAAATGCAGGGTTATATTCCGCTTTAAAACAGAAAAAATGTGCGATAATTCAGGTTAGAGTGAGCTTGAGATGTCTCCCAGTGCATCACTGCTGAATATATGCAAATTAACCATTGTACCCTTAGAAGCTAAACACACCTCCAGAACCGCTGGAATGCAATGATGTGTCAGCTTGTTAATTTGTACAGAGCCATAATAATCCAACATGCATACAGACTCATCAGTGCATGGCATGGATTGATTTGTAATGTAAAGAATTAATGGATTAATTCTGTATGCATGTTGGATTATTATGGCTCTGTACAAATTAACAAGCTGACACATCATTGCATTCCAGTGGTTCTGGAGATGTGTTTAGCTTCTAAGGGTACAATGGTTAATTTGCATATATTCAGCAGTGATGCCCTGGGAGACATCTCAAGCTCACTCCAACCTGAATTATCGCAAATTCTTTCTGTTTTAAGAAAGCAAACTTTTGTTTTTCTCAGCTATGAAGGATTTCCATGCAGTGCACATTGCATATGGGGATAGCAAAGAGTCAGATGATTAACTGCATAATTTTGACATAGGAGCTGTCTAGGTATATCTGTATACTTCAGCATTGGGGCTATTTACCATGAGAGCTGCTATGGTAGTTTTAATGTCTCCTAGTAGGGTTAGCATTCAATAAAGCATTAATGAATTTCAAAGATACATCCTTGAGCTTAGTGTTTTATTATGAATTTGAATGCCGGGCTGCACTCAAAAGTCCATTCCCCTTCTAGTATCTCTTTGGTTGTTTAATTGATGATCAAGTTGCACCTATTCATCTTTAACAGTTAAAGGGACACTGTAGGGGGGTCAGGGGAAAATGAGTTGAAGTTACCCGGGGCTTCTAATGGTCCCCCACAGACATCCTGCGCCCGCGCAGCCACTCCCCAATGCTCCAGCCCCGCCTCTGGTTGACTTCTGGAATTTCAGACTTTAAAGTCTGAAAACCACAGCACCTGCGTTGCCGTGTCCTTGATCCCGCTGATGGCACCAGGAGCGTACTGCGCAGGCCCAGTATGGTCTGTGCCTGCGCCGTGCACTCCTGGTGACATCAGGGGAAGCGAGGACACGGCAATGCAGGCGCAGTGGTTTTCAGACTTTAAAGTCTGAAATTGCAGAAGTGAGCCGGAGGCGAGGCCAGAGCATCGGTGAGTGGTTGCATGGGCACAGGATGCCTGCGGGGGACCATTAGAAGCCCCGGGTAACTTCAACTCATTTTCCCCTGACCCCCTACAGTATCCCTTTAAATGAACTCTGAGCAGTGCCTATGGGTATGCCTTTAAGCATAACCACAACTAATTAATTATATCTTCACACCTACCGGCATCATGTTTGTAATTATATCCCCCTGGGTTCCTTGTATTTAATTGCATTGTGCTGAATGGAGCTGCCGACTTTGGGGAAAAGTCGCCCTGTGTAATACAAGTAACTATGGAAAGATGCATACCATTTTGAAGCTCTATTTCTCCTCTTTCCAATGATATATAAACCGCCGCCCTACGCCTTTTAGTTTTTGTTATTTTCGTGGTCGAATTCGCAGGGCCGCGATTTCGAACGCGAAAATAGCAAAAACAAAAAGGCGTAGGCCAACGGTTTATATATCATTGGAAAGAGGAGAAAGAGAGCTTCAAAATGGTATGCATCTTTTCATAGTTACTGCACTGCTTGTAGTCCCTTTAAGTAATTGTGTATGGATGATCTATTTATTTAATTTGTGGGTGTCATCGGCCTTGATGTGTCAATATGTTACAAGGCCGGATTTATACTTTTAGCGCCCCTAAGCCATTTCTCTTGTTGCTCCCCTTATATGTGCTGCCCCCTCTTCCAGTTACAGCCAGCCCTCTGTTTGATGTATGACTCTTTTAGGCGGCAGCAGCCCTCTTCCATGTGTTGTACCAGATTTGCAGCCTGTTTTATCACTTGGCATCTTACTCTTCCGTGTTCAGCCGCCTCACTTTCAGGTCTAGCCACCCCCCTTGGGCTGCAGCTGCCCAAGGCCCAGGCCTTTATGGCCTTTCCAGCTATCCGGCCCTGATGGGTTGTATGATATTCCATGTGGTGGTTGCATGGTTGGTCTCCGGACCTCAGGCAGCCACCTGCCACAACCAGCAATAAAAATACTCAGACTCTAATACATTGCCAAGATAAGAGGCTCCAGTGAGTCAGTGGTTGATTGGTTGTTGAATTGCACAGTTAAGGTGGCCAAACATCAGGCGAGTTGGCGGCCAATCGACCATCCAATTCGATTATTATAATCAAATTGGATAAAAATCTGTGCCGCCAAGTGCATGTCCGACAGATAAAGCGACCAATGCCAGGACTGAAATTGATTGCATGGTCGATTGTGCATGCTGCAAGATGTCGGGCCGAAGTTGATTGGTCGGGTGCATGGCGGTATGGCAGACGATTTTGGAACTAGCGACGAAACGACAAAACCCCTGCTGCTGCTGCCACAATGTATAAATGTGCCCCCCCCCCCAGTGTGTGCCTTTATACATTACCTGTCCGGTGTCAGCCTCCACGCGGTGTCCATCCATCTTGCCAGGTTCCGCATGCACGTTTTAGAACCTGTCAAGATAGATAGACACCGTGCGGAGGCTGCTACAGGACAGGTAATGTATAAATGCACACACGGGGAAGGGGGGGGGGACATGTACATTGGAGGGAAGCGGTAGTAGCACGTGTTGCACAAATAGTTGATAATTGCCATTATAATGTGCATCATTATTGTAGCAACATATATTTTGTCTGTTTAACATGAGTTTCATTTCTTCAGAATTATTTTGTACTGCAGTGCAGAGCCTTCAGTTCTGCTCATCGGAACTGAACAAACAGATCTGTTTCAAATGGATTATTTGTGTAAGGCTGGGTTACGTTACATAGTTTGCATAAATGCCAAAAAACGTTATGTGCGCTGCCTGAGCAGGTAAGATTTACCTGCATTTAAAGAGTACACACCAGTGTATCTGATTGTTAAATCGCAATGCATATGTGCAGAAGGAACTAACAAAATTGTTTTTTTGTTTCCAAAGAAAAGAACTTTGCTTGGAAATTTCCATTACCTAATGCAAGATATAGCAATTAGTGTCACAGTCATGCTAACAAGTAAGTTTTCTCTTTCATAACAGATCTTAACCTCCTTGGCGGTAACCCCGAACGTAGTTTGGGGTAAGCCGCGCAGGAGGTTTTCTCTGGCCCTGCTGGGCCGATTTGTTTATTTTTTTTTTGCTGCACGCAGCTAGCACTTTGCTAGCTGCGTCAGCACACTGATAGCCGCCGCCCCGCGCACAATCGCCGCTATCCGTCGCGCCGTGCGGCCCCCCCAGACCCCGTGCGCTGCCTGGCCAATCAGTGCCAGGCAGTGCTGAGGGGTGGTTCGGGACTCCCAATGACGTCCCGACGTCGGTGATGTCCTCCCGCCCCGTCGCCATGGCGACGGGGGAAGCCCTCCAGGAAATCCCGTTCTTTGAACGGGATTTCCTGATCGGAGATCACCAAAGGCGATCGAAGCGGGCGGGGGGATGCCGCTGAGAAGCGGCTATCATGTAGCGAGCCCTGGGCTCGCTACATGATATAAAAAAAATAATAAAACAAAACCTGCTGCGCTCCCTCCTGGCGGAATTTTTTATACTGCCAGGAGGGTTAATAATGATTTTGAGATTTGTTTTATGGAAGCAATAATTCATAAGATTTTGATGAGAAAGTACCAGGCGCAAGGCACACTAAGGCCCAAATTCAATTTTCCTTAGTTAGTGGTAATTTAATCAACGATGGTCTTCCCTATCCTATCTCTAACCCTCCCCATCTATGCCTAACACTTTTTCCCCTCCCCCACTCCAAAAAATAAAAAATGTTCAGTGGTAGTCTATAAATGATATTAAGAAGGCAGTGGTGATATTAATACTAGGTTGACCAATATGAAAAATGTGATTGTGGTCACACAGAGCTTATTGTGGCTTATTACAAAAATGTGTGTTAGTTCCCTATGAGGTGCCAATAATTCTATTTCAGTCCATGGAGTCACTATCTTATTGAGCCGCTGCTAATTAAATAGTTGTAGCAGCAGGGTGGCATAGTTGTTAGCGTGCTTGCCTTGAAACGCTGGGTCCCCGGTTTCAATCCCAGCCAGGTCAACATTTGCAAGGAGTTTGTATGTTCTCTCCATGTCTGTGTGGGCTTCCTTCGGGCACTCCGGTTTCCTCTCACATCCCAAAAACATACAGATAAGTTAATTGGCTTCCCCCTGAAAATTGGTCTTAGACTATGATACAGCCACAACACCGTGGGCTTGATTCACTGTGTGTTAGCACCAGAGTGAAAAGCCACTTAGTGCCCCATAAGTAGCTTTGCGCGCACTAACAGCTGCACAAAGCTACATCGCGCACAGCACCGCGTGAGGTGCGCCGATAATAGTGAGCGGTGCGCCGAAAACGTCGCACCCGCTATGCTGTAAATGGTGCACTGAAAACAGCACACCGGGTTTGCTCTAAGCAGCGCATCGATGTGCCGTTTTGGGCGCACCCAATGCGCTGTTTTTGGCGCACCATTTACAACATAGCGGGTGCAACTTTATCGTCGCACCGTGCACTATTATCGGCGCACTGCACTGCGTGCGCTATGCGGGGTGCTGTGCGCAATGTGTGGGCGCAAACCACCTAGCACCCTGGTTTGCGCCCACAGATAAGGCTCACTAACTGGCTTAGCGCCGGTTAGTAAATCAGGCTCCATGCATACAGTACATAGACATAAGACTATGGTAGGGATTAGATTGTGAGAATGGTGAGTGGCACCATTTGGAAATGAAATGTACTGACCTCAGGTGTAAACGTGTCTTATAAATACTCTTTGCCTTGTTTGACAGTGAGTTTAACTGGACCTGCTTCAAAGCTTGCTCCATACAGACCTGCAATGAAACTTCTCTCTCCCCCATTGCTGCTCTCAGTGGTCATACACACCATATTCAGCTTTATTGCGCAGACAAGTTCATATTTCCTGCTCCAGCAACAGCCTTGGTACAATGAAACTGATGTTTTCAGGTAAATGGATACCACCTCAAACATACCAGATCATTTTGAGTTTGTATATTTTTACAGCCTAATTCCAACCAAAACTTTTATTTGCATTTTGATTTGCAAGGAAGATGGTAAGGACCTATATTACTTCAAAAACAACTGTTGTTGGACATAAAAGAGAACTGGTCAAAATTTCAATTATTAATAATTAAAGGGGCACTATTGTGAATCAAGCATTTTTCAGTTACTGTCATAAATGATTTTTGCAAGATAAGCAATGTTTAACATAGTTAAATTGGCTGTTCAAAACTAATCTGTACACTGATATGACTGAGGTGAGACTCTCCTCACCAGGTGAGTTACCAACATCCAGCTCACTTACTGATGTGATTGCAACTGTTAGCAGGCTCATCTGGCTGTTGTGTCACTCCCTACCCCCTCCCTGTGAGGCTGAGATGGCAATCTCCTACCTCCCCTTTAATGTGCAAAGTGATACACAAAGAATTGTGAGAGTACCTCTTAGAAATCAAAAGGAATTTTTTCTACTGTTCAAGAGGGCATTACACTAGGATGTGCATTATAATGTACCCTTCCTTGACTAATTATTTGCATATATTCAAATATTTATATTGTTAGATATCCCTTAGAAGCCTAAAAACAAAAAATGTTGTAATTTAGGGATTGATTATTGAAGTCTGGTAAATATGCTGTGTTAGGTGCATCATGTGCATTAAGCTAATTTGGGTTACCTGGGTTACCTGGGTAACACACACGTTGATAGCATACTTTGCCTTATACTACTTACATAAAGCATACTGCTAGTGTGTCAGTGTGTCACATGTTATGCTATGCGTGTGGCGTAAGTACAGTAAAACTGCAGTGTGCTGCATGTGCACAGTAATTTTACCAAACTTTAGTGAATCAACACCTTTGATTCTTGTGCCTGATTCCCTTTCAAAACTAACATATTTTGTATCTTTTTTTTTCTATTCAGTGCATGTAGTTTTCACAGTCATATTGAAACCAACCAAACTATAACAGCGGAACATGGTCATTCTCAAAATTTCCTCACAACCACGCTATGGCAAGTGTCTGGAATAAACCTTATCATTGTTGAGTTTTTGTTCTCCAAAGGAAAGCCTTTTAGCAAACCGATTTACACTAACTGTAAGTGTCTATGCTGCATGTCTATCCTACCTCCTATGTATTATTATGCGTTTATACATTTCACAACAACCTGTACTGTTTGAAATTAACCAACTGGCTACAAAGTGGGAGGCTGGGCTGTGGAAGAGAGAACTACACCCTCAGAAGAAAACGCCATGGTGTTTTTCTAGGATGGGGTGGGTTATTTTCCTGATCTGTGGTTGGGTGAGGGAGTGAATAAAGCCACTGTCTGAATCCATTATAGTATATAGAGATAGTGTCCCTGACACAAGTTACGCTGGAGTTCTTTTTTCCTTTTTTAAATTTATTGCTACACAAAAAAAAACCAAAAACATTTAGGTAAGCCAATCGATACCAAAGATTCTGTTTCTTATATTGAAAGTCTCACCACACAATAACTCACATCCTTTAATCTCCCTCATACCAGTGAACATTCTTTTCAAGAGTAAAGGGCAGTTTATTCTTTACTGTTTGCATTTTTGCTTTACAGTACAATACTTCATATTCAATATTTTTCTATCATTTTTCTGAAATTTATGAACAAAATTGAATTTCCATTGATTGATTTTCCACTCAATCTTATGGGGAAATTCACTTTGAGTGTTTTTTCAGAAACTATTCATTGTTTTAGACTACAAGTATGTTTCCAGATGGAATTATGCTCACACACCAAGGTTCCACTGTACTGTGCATGTATTTGGCTTGATTCTTTTAACATACAAAACACTAGATGGCAGCTTTGAGCGTGTAAACCTACAATATTTGTTTTTCATGCTTCCTAGGCTTTTTTCTGTTTGTAACACAAAATTTAGTATATAAATCGTGTAATAAAAGACAACAAATCATTATTTTGTCTTTCAGATTTATTTTGTACATTAATATTAGCTCAACTTGGGGCCTACTTATTTATATTGTTTGCTGATTTTGAAAATCTGTACAGCTCTATGGAGGTATGTATCAGTGAGAAGCAATTAAATGTATGCATGCATGTATGTATGTATTAATGTGCTGCATATAGACTAAAATAATAATAATACAAATATACTACTACCACCACCACCAACACCACCACCACCACTACTACTACTACAATTACTACTACTACTACTACTACTACTACTACTACTACTACTTCCCAGATTTAGTAAGATTCATCCACAAAGCAAAGAAAACCGTAGAGAACCTATCTGGTCCAGGCAGAGAACCTGGCCAGAATGTATTAAAAATGCTCAGTTGTTATGGCAGGTAGTAATATTATATATATATATGTATGTATGTATGTATGTATGTATGTATGTATGTATGTACGTGTGTGTGTGTGTGTGTATATATATATATATATATATATATATATATATATAATCTGCATGTGTTTGCATCTTTGCAAAAGCTAATTTGCCAACAATAGTGGGAGTCCTTTCTATGCTCTGATATGACCCAGATTTTGTAGCTTACCAGTTTCATCATTTCAGGCAAGTTTGCAAGATTTATTTAGCTCTCCAAGGCTCTCTAGCAATGTACCTAATTCCATTAGGTTTAAAAATAGAACTAGCAGCTCTAAGTCATGGGTTCAAATTTCAGCTAGGGCAACAACTGCAAGGAGTTTGTATGTACTCCCTGTATCTGCTTGGGTTTCCTCTGGGCACTTAAGTTTCTTCCCTAACAGCAGTTAGACTCATGAGTACATGGAGCTGCCTAGACCAAGCTAAGAAGGAAGAAGATCCAGAATATGGATCATTGGTAAAATATAGCCCACAGAGACCTTAGCAATAAAATGCCTTTTAAACCACCCTCAAGCAAGAAAACACTAAGGCCCCTTTTACACTTAATCAGTTGGTGTGCGTTAGTGTGCGTTAGTACGCGTTCTTTCCATAGCAGTGAATTGGGAAAAAGATTTCCGTTAAAACGCGTTTTAAAGTGTGAAAGGTGCCATAGGAAAACATGGGCATTACTTTGAAAATCAGTTTTCTTTCCGTTTTAACTGAGAGCAACTGATTAAGTGTAAAAGGGCCATAAGAATAATTTTGACAGTACCTTTTCACCTACTTTTTGGTTTGTTTTTAGATGCAAAATTAATCTACTACCTGAAAGCGGGGTAAAATAAAGCGAGATAAAGTGAATTAAATAAGGGCCATAAGATCATAAAACATTTCTTTAAAGGGAGAAGTTCCATCCTTGACAGCTGTCATCCATAAGTAGAAATTCTGAAAAGCTGTTATCACCTGGATTTTTGATCAGAAATGTAAAATGTTGCTATTGCCAAAAAAGAAACAGAAATATACTGTAGGGGAAACAGTTTTTAATCCCCAACTCCATTCAGCCAAAAGTAATGAAAACAGAATAAAAACCTGTGGCTTCACGTGGTAGTGAACAAACTGGTGAATGGGAATATAGGGATCAGCTGGTTTCAGGGCACGGCTCTTAGAGCCGAGCGCCAAAACTGGGCTCCCCATAGCAGCAATGTTATGCTGCGCGAGGTGCTTAGCGGTAATTCGGGGCTCTGGCGAGTGCCTGACCCCGAATTACATCTCTCTCCGAGTTGCAATAACTCGGAGGGGGAATAGTATTTAACGCCGCCACGGAGTTTAGCGACAGCGGTGACAGCCGTCATTCGGCTCTCACCACGCCGAACTGAATCACGCCGACATGATATGCACCCGGGGATATATGTTACCAAAGCCACTCAAAGGCCCATATGCAATTTACTTTTTCTCTTGAGTTTTCTCCTAGGTGATATTTTCAAATGATGTCAATAAAATGCCTTTCATACCACCAGCATGCAAGAAAATACTCTAAATCGTTTTGACAGTACTTTTTCACCTACTTTTTTTATATGTTTTGAATTCTAAAGTGCTGAAAAGTTATATTAAATAGAAGATGAAAAATCATCTTCTAGGAGACAATTCATTAGGAAAAAAGTTAATTGCATATGGGCCTAAGGCTCCATTCACATCTAAAATCCCAAAACTCTAGTGCTGCTAAGCGCTGGAATGTTGCTTGAGTGATTTTACCATGATTATCACGGTAAAAATCACTAGATACTTTCGCAATTTCAGTGCTTTATAAGCACTGTACTGCGATCGCTCCAGATTCACTCCAAAACTGCTGCATGTAACAGGTTTGCGGTTGGCGCCAATCGCGGCAGTGAGAACACTGCCATATAGTAGAATAGCACTAAAAAGTGCTAGCACTTTGGCAGTTAGCAGGAATAGCTTGCTAATCACCCTAGTGTGAATGGGCCCTAAGTGTCTAAAGTATCAATAATAATAATATTAATGCAATGGGAGCAACAGGTATCATTGCATTGTAAAGGAAGGGAACTGTCACTTCCTGCTGGCTGGAACGCAACTGGAGGTGCATTCTAACCAGAGAGGAGACTGTGTAGGGATATCTAATGGCCAAACAAATATTACAAGAAACAATATAAGAAAAATTCCTAGATCTGTAACAATGGAACCCCAACACTGCTGCCTCCTGGCACAACCCCAACAATGCTGTCACTAGAGTTGAGCTGAAATTTTCGAAATTTCGCATTACTATAATTACGCATGCGAAATTCGCGATTACGATGCGAAATTGCGGTAGCGTAATTGCCATTAAAATCGTAATTGAAAATACCGTAAGCGTAATTTTCAATGCGAAATTTCGCGTTTCGTTCATGCCGTAATTTCGCATTAAACGCTACCGTAATTTCGCGTTAAACCGTAACGCTCCGTATAATCTACAAAAGCCGCCGACTTTAAGGGTTAAAAGCAAAGCCCCCTTAAATGCTAAGAGCCTCAAATTTGGAGAATATATTAAGGAGATCAGGAGGAATAAGAGGAAAAAATTTTTTTTCAAAAAGACCTTATAGTTTTTGAGAAAATCGATGTTAAAGTTTCAAAGGAAAAATGTAAACATTTAAAAACCCGCCGACTTTAACGGTTAATAGCAAAGCCTGCTTAAAGTTTAGGAACACCAAATTACTAGGGTATATTAAGGGGATCAGTGGGAATAAGAGGAAAACATTTTTTTTCAAAAAGACCTTATAGTTTTTGAGAAAATCGATTTTTAAGTTTCAAGGGCGAAAATGTCTTTTAAATTCGGAAAATGTCAGTTTTTTTTGCACAGGTAACAATAGTGTATTATTTTCATAGATTCCCCCAAGTGGGAAGAGTTTTACTTACTTCGTTCTGAGTGTGGGAAATATAAAAAAAAAACGACGTGGGGTCCCCCCTCCCAGACCTCTTTAACCCCTTGTCCCCCATGCAGGCTGGGATAGCCAGAATGCGGAGCACCGGCCGCGTGGGGCTCCGCACCCTGACTATACCAGCCCGCATGGTCCATGGATTGGGGGGGTCTCGGAAGGGGAGGGGCAGCCAAGCTTTCCCCTCCCCCTCCGAGCCCTTGTCCAATCCAAGGACAAGGGGCTCTTCTCCACCTCCGATGGGCGGTGGAGGTGGAGGCCGCGATTTCCTGGGGGGGAGGTTCATGGTGGAATCTGGGAGTCCCCTTTAAAAAGGGGTCCCCCAGATGCCCACCCCCCCTCCCAGGAGAAATGAGTATAGAGGTACTTGTACCCCTTACCCATTTCCTTTAAGAGTTAAAAGTAAATAAACACACAGACACTTAGAAAAAGTATTTTAATTGAACAAAAAACATAACCACGAAAAAAGTCCTTTAATATTCTTAATTAACCATTAATACTTACCTGTCCCTTTAAAAGCCAGTTCCCACGCAATATCCTCGGAAATATACTAAACAGTTACAATATAACAAAGTTATTACAATGTAACAACTTTGTTACATTGTAACTACGCCGCACCCGACGCCACTCGCCGCTCAGCCGCCGCACCCGCACGCACCCGACAGAGCTCTGAGCTATATAGCTCAGAGCTCCCTAAGCATCTTTGTATTTGGGCTCCAAGGAGCCCCATTGGTCCTTAGCAGACCAATGGGGTTCCTTTAAATCAGAAGGAACCCCATTGGTCTGCTAAGGACCAATGGGGCTCCTTGGAGCCCAAATACAAAGATGCTTACAGAGCTCTGAGCTATATAGCTCAGAGCTCTGTCGGGTGCGTGCGGGACGCTAAGTCCCCGCCGGCTCCCGCTGCCTTCCCCGCCTCTCCCACATGTCACCCACATGTCACCCACATGTGGGTGACATGTGGGTGACAGATGTGGGCGGGGTGGACAGCGGGAGCCGGCGGGGACTTAGCGTCCCGCACGCACCCGACAGAGCTCTGAGCTATATAGCTCAGAGCTCTGTCGGGTGCGTGCGGGACGCTAAGTCCCCGCCGGCTCCCGCTGCCTTCCCCGCCTCTCCCACATGTCACCCACATGTCACCCACATGTGGGTGACATGTGGGTGACAGATGTGGGCGGGGTGGATAGCGGGAGCCGGCGGGGACTTAGCGTCCCGCACGCACCCGACAGAGCTCTGAGCTATATAGCTCAGAGCTCTGTAAGCATCTTTGTATTTGGGCTCCAAGGAGCCCCATTGGTCCTTAGCAGACCAATGGGGTTCCTTCTGATTTAAAGGAACCCCATTGGTCTGCTAAGGACCAATGGGGCTCCTTGGAGCCCAAATACAAAGATGCTTAGGGAGCTCTGAGCTATATAGCTCAGAGCTCTGTCGGGTGCGTGCGGGTGCGGCGGCTGAGCGGCGAGTGGCGTCGGGTGCGGCGTAGTTACAATGTAACAAAGTTGTTACATTGTAATAACTTTGTTATATTGTAACTGTTTAGTATATTTCCGAGGATATTGCGTGGGAACTGGCTTTTAAAGGGACAGGTAAGTATTAATGGTTAATTAAGAATATTAAAGGACTTTTTTCGTGGTTATGTTTTTTGTTCAATTAAAATACTTTTTCTAAGTGTCTGTGTGTTTATTTACTTTTAACTCTTAAAGGAAATGGGTAAGGGGTACAAGTACCTCTATACTCATTTCTCCTGGGAGGGGGGGTGGGCATCTGGGGGACCCCTTTTTAAAGGGGACTCCCAGATTCCACCATGAACCTCCCCCCCAGGAAATCGCGGCCTCCACCTCCACCGCCCATCGGAGGTGGAGAAGAGCCCCTTGTCCTTGGATTGGACAAGGGCTCGGAGGGGGAGGGGAAAGCTTGGCTGCCCCTCCCCTTCCGAGACCCCCCCAATCCATGGACCATGCGGGCTGGTATAGTCAGGGTGCGGAGCCCCACGCAGCCGGTGCTCCACATTCTGGCTATCCCAGCCTGCATGGGGGACAAGGGGTTAAAGAGGTCTGGGAGGGGGGACCCCACGTCGTTTTTTTTTTATATTTCCCACACTCAGAACGAAGTAAGTAAAACTCTTCCCACTTGGGGGAATCTATGAAAATAATACACTATTGTTACCTGTGCAAAAAAAACTGACATTTTCCGAATTTAAAAGACATTTTCGCCCTTGAAACTTAAAAATCGATTTTCTCAAAAACTATAAGGTCTTTTTGAAAAAAAATTTTTTCCTCTTATTCCCACTGATCCCCTTAATATACCCTGGGAATTTGGTGTTCCTAAACTTTAAGCAGGCTTTGCTATTAACCGTTAAAGTCGGCGGGTTTTTAAATGTATACATTTTTACTTTGAAACTTTAACATCGATTTTCCTAAAAACTATAAGGTCTTTTTGAAAAAAAAAATTTTCCTCTTATTCTTCCTGATCTCCTTAATATATTCTCCAAATTTGAGGCTCTTAGCATTTAAGGGGACTTTGCTATTAACCCTTAAAGTCGGCGGCTTTTTTATATTATACGGAGCGTTACGGTTTAACGCGAAATTACGGTAGCGTTTAATGCGAAATTACGGCATGAACCCACTGTAATGCGAAAATTACGCGAAAATTACGCTTACGCGAAATTTCGCGAAATCCTTCTTCATTACGATTATGTACTTACGGCCATAATCGTAATTACACTAATTACGCGAAATTTCGCGAAATCGTAATTAGGTCATTACGCTCATCTCTAGCTGTCACTGCTGTGCATAATAAACAGATCCCTTGCAAACATATGCAGACATCTTCAGCTAGGGCTCTCCATTGGCCCATTGATTGAACCAGTCAGAATACTCCCTGAGGAGAATTGCCATTAATCAGTTAGAAGCCAGCAGATTCAAAAAAATCCCATTGGTCACTGCATTGACCAAATGAAAACCCTGATAGTAAATTAAAACATGCTTTTGCTTGGGGGTACTGTTACTGCTGTAAAAGTACAGTATACGGAGCACTGGCACTTTTGAAACTTCTGGGGCGGTGGGGATAGGGGGTGTTAATGAGTCCCGTGGAGGAGTAGAACATGGCAGTGACCTTGCATTCAGAGTATATCTATAACAGAGTAAATTGTACAAAGGAATAAGACATCACAAGAAGAATAGAAATGTAAAACATTTTCTAAATAGATAGGGTGTCAGAATTGTCCCCTTCACCTATTTACCTGAGACTCTTGGATGGACATCTGGAGAACCCTTATTACTAAAGACACTTTTTAGATTTACCCATAAGTTTCCCCAATATCTACCCCCCACATGTGTGGGTGTCACCCCCACCTCCCCGAACATGAGGTGGAGATTAGTCCCTTGTCCCTGACATGGATGACAGCTTTGGAGAGGGAAGAGACATCTTCAGAGTCCTTTCCATGTCATGGACCATCCGTTTTAGTGTGATTTAGTATGGAAGAGCCCCATGTGGTCCAACTCAGCCATTTTGGCTATAACAGCCTGCATGTGGAGGGGTTAACCTTCTTGGCGGTAACCCCGAACTTAGTTCGGGGTAAGCCGCCGGAGGGTGCCGCTCAGGCCCTGCTGGGCCGATTTGTTTAATTTTTTTTTTGCTGGACGCAGCTAGCACTTTGCTAGCTGCGCCAGCACCCTGATCGCCGCCGCCGCCGCGCGCCCGATCGCCGCTATACGGTGCGGCGCGCCCCCCCCCCCCCAGACCCCGTGCGCTGCCTGGCCAATCAGTGCCAGGCAGCGCCGAGGGGTGGCCCGGGACTCCCAATGACGACCCGACGTCAGTGACGTCGGTGACGTCATTCCGCCCCGTCGCCATGGCGACGGGGGAAGCCCTCCAGGAAATCCCGTTCTTTGAACGGGATTTCCTGATCGGAGATCGCCGAAGGCGATCGAAGAGGGCGGGGGGATGCCGCTGAGCAGCGGCTATCATGTAGCGAGCCCTGGGCTCGCTACATGATATAGAAAAAAAATTTTTAAAAAAAAACTGCCGCGCTGCCTCCTGGCGTATTTTTTTATACCGCCAGGAGGGTTAAAAAGGTTTGTGGGGGAGGGCTATCTAATTTCATTTTTTTTAGTTAAAAATAGTAAAAAAAAAATAAATAAACCTGGTGCAAGAAGCACCATTATGAAATGAGCAATATGTCTATATGTCTAAATAAGCGGGTGATAAGTTTCTCTCTCATCTGCTCTCACTTTGTTGGAAAGTACCGCGTCCCCACATCTAACAGCTGCAACCCTAAGCACACCTGAAGTGAGAGGGATATGGAAGTTGACACATGTATTTATTTTTTTTGAACAATGCAAATTTACATGGCTGTCCTGCTGATCATCTGCGTCTAATATTTTTAGCCATAGCCCCTGAACAAGCATGAAGAGTCAGACCAGATGTTTCTGACTGAAGTATGACTGGATTAGCCACATGCTTGTTTCAGTTGTGTGATTCAGACGCTACTGCTGCATGAAAGCTCATCAGGACTGTCAGGCAACAGGACTCTTTCTTAAAGGAAATAAACATGGCAGCCTCCATATGCCTCTCACTCAGGTGCCCTTTAAGAGGAAAGAACATAGGACAAGAAAAAAATAGTCAAAACTAATTCTGTCTTGCACTGTTGGGTGAGCTAATATTCACCCTGACAGTACAGTAAGAACAATTGAATTAGGTAATTTAAAAGTGCCTAGTTTTAACACTTCACAGCACTTAATGCTGGCAATTAAAGGGACACTATGGCGAAAAATTGTAAAATTTAAAATATGTGCAAACATATACAAATAAGAAGTACGTTTTTTCCAGAGTAAATTGAGACTTAAATAACTTTTCTCCTATGTTGCTGTCACTTACAGTAGGTAATAGAAATCTGACAGAAGCAACAGGTTTTGGGCTAGCCCATCTCTTCATAGGGGATTCTCTGAAGGCTTTTATTCTTTATAAAGATATTCCCTAAAAAGGATTTAAACAATAATGCTGACCAGCTTCCCTGCTTGCTACAGTTTTTTGGCAGTTGGACAGAGCAACTGCCATTCACTAAGTGCTTTTGAAAATAAATAAATCCCTGAGAATCCCCCCACAAAGAGATGGACTAGTCCAAAACCTGTCGCTTCTGTCAGATTTCTATTACCTACTGTAAGTGACAGCAACATAGGAGAAAAGTACTTTATGGCTCATTTTACTCTGGAAAAAACATACTACTTGTTTATGTTTTCACATATTTTAAATTTTACAATTTTTCGCCATAGTGCCCCTTTAAGTGTGTAGAGTGTGGAGGGCTTGTTCCCCCCACTCATGATGGGGTAGGCTACAAGCCATATACTGTACATCTACACTGTGAAAGATCACTGTTCAATGAAGGAAGACTGACAGAGCAGTACTCCTCCAATCCTGATGACATTTTTACATTTTGACTATACATATATTTTGAATGCATAAAATTAAACTGCATCCTTATAATTGTACTTTGGTTTCGTTTTTCTTAGCTTGTCTGCACACCATATTACTGGAGATTTCAAATATTATGCATGGTATCCATACTGTTTGTTGCATCCTACAGTGTAGAAGTAAGTGATGTTTCTATAACTGAGTTAAATACTGTTTTATTTCTGTGCGCATCATCGTTTGTGAAATAGTGCTCTGATGTGCTGTGCTATATTAATTTGTTGTTTTTAGCATCTATGAAAAACCTTCACTCAGTGCAGTATTGGTATATGTAACTTATCCTCCATAATATAACTTGTACAATCAAAAGGCCTATGACTAAAGTTTTGTTACAGATGGGAAATGGGAAATGTAATTTTGCAAACTTAATGCAACATTTTTAGTGGATTATTGATCAAAAAAATGATGGGAAATTTGATTAGTTTCACTTTACATAATTTTACTTTTCAGAGTAAAAAAATGTATGTGTAACGATTGCGGAATTATTTCCGTGGTCAGCGCACAGAACGCGCGCCGACACTGCGGAAATCCTCCACAAGCGTGTAATAAGAGAGAACCCAGCTATGGTGCTATGCACCTGTAGAGGGAGATTCCCACCGACAGATGGAGTTGTGGAGTGCAGACGAACACAGCCTCTGCACGGCCACAGATGCCAGTTGGGAATTGTACGAGTTGAAGCAATGCAGGGCAAGAGAGCCCTTAAAGAGAGAGAACACAGAGACAGAATGTATGTGTGTGTCCACCAATCTAGTCGCCACCCAGTGACGGTGAACACACAACAACGGAAACGAAGTGGGAACGCAATCGCAAGACTGGTGATCGCCAATAGTGACACAAGACCGAGCAGGACAGAGCACGAGAGTAGCAAGAAAGGCACAGCAAGCAACAACAATCAAAACATCAAGGAAAATAACAAACACTAGCTAAACACGAACACGCACGTTTAAGCACGATCACCGCGAGTTAGGCCCCCTGTGATAAGTGTGCCACCCTAACTAACCAATGAAACACAAACATGAAATAGAGAGCATGAACGCTTGCTAAACGGTTGCCTCACCGAGCCTACAGCAAGCGTTCGTAGCAGACAAGACAGACAGATGGGGCTACCAGTAGTGTTGGGCGAACACCTGGATGTTCGGGTTCGGGAAAGTTCGCCGAACATGGCCGCAATGTTCGGCATGTTCGGGCCGAACCCCGAACTCCCCGAACATCCCGCTTTTGGGGGCCCTATGGGGTCGCAGGCATAAGGGGGGAGCATGCCCCGATCGCGGGGGGGGGGGTTGGAAATTCCCCCCACCCCCTCCGCTAGTGCTCCCCCCTCTGCCCGCTTCCCCATACAAAAGTTTCAGGAAGTACCGGTCCGGTGGTAGTGGGTGGCTGGCAGTGGGCGGCACTGTGAAGTGAGTGACTGAGGAGGAGGAGTCCGGAGAGTGACGCGTTGAGGGAGGCCGGGCAGCGGGCGGTTCAGCAGTAGTACGGTACTACCCGCGATCTGGGCATGCTTCCCCCTTATGCCTGCGACCCCATAGGGGGGCAGTATTCGGCCGAACAGGGCCCTGTTCGGCCGAACAGGGGCCCTGTTCGGCGGCCAATTAGTAGTTCGGGGCGAACCCGAACTTAAAAGGCCGAACACCATCAGGTGTTCGGCCGAACTCGAACATCACCCGAACAGGGTGATGTTCTGCAGAACCCGAACAGTGGCGAACACTGTTCGTCCAACACTAGCTACCAGTAGCAACCGCTGCTCTGGCTAGCACCCCAAAGGCAGAATACAGAAGGAAGCACTGCCACTACCACTAGGGCTAATGCAATCCAGACAGATGGAGCAGCCAGTAGCAACCGCAGCTCTGGCGTACACTCCCAGACAGACAGAACGATTTCCTGTCGACCACCGCTGGCGACAATCGAGACAGAGAGACAGAACAAGGCAATACAGATAATACAACCTAACTGCACTAGAAGGGATGCCTAGTGCAGTCCTAAGGAATTACTCTAAGATAATCTTAGCAAATGATAGCAAGGCTGATACGCCAAGAGAGTTTTGCCGGAACAAACCATTATGACCAGCAAGGGATTCTGGGAGCAAAAGGTATTTATACTGCAAGGCATCAAAGGAGGCAGCTAGGCAATTTGCATGACAAGTATATGCAAATTCCTCAGCAGAGCAACTCTGAAACTTGCAAAGTGTAGACAGGTCACTTTTCCAGAGACCTGCAACACACAGACCTAAAGAATGGTCAAACAGCTGTCTGCCTGTGCAGACAGCTGAGCGGATCATTACAGTATGCTCTTCATCGGAGCTGAAAAGTAATTTGCATTTGGCAATGGCAAAAAGCACAAGCTCATCCCTTTAATCACACATTCAGCAACAAATCACAGTAATTGTTGTTTTAATATTAAGGGTGGGATTTTTCCCCACTGCTTCATTGGTAATCTAGATCACATGATGTTCCCTGCATCACCTGGTTGGATCCAGCAACTGGCTGAAGTAACAAGGATATTACTGCATGATCCAGCAATATATACATTTCTATACAGTTGAGTCCCGGGCAATCCAGAACTCAACGAACCAGCAATTTTAACCATCCAGCACAAATACCCAGCAGTACTCACAGTGGGTTTTCATTGTAAAAATGTTATATACAAATATACAATACAATAAATAAATAATAATAGTATGCGTGATCAAAGATCACACAAACAAACACTCACAGTGGTGATTTGTGCTTCTAAGATTGTTTGTGGGTTCTCCTGCGCTTTAAGACTGGTTAATATGCTTTCAAATACTGTATTTCAACATTTAATACAATCCTCTAGATCAGTGGTGCCCAACCTTTTTTGGCCCGAGGGCCGAACTTTAAATCAAGAAAAATCTCGAGGGCCGGAACACATGCATACAAATTTTCGATGTAAAACTTTAAACTTTTTTTAGTAACAGTTAACATGGTGTTGGAAATGGAAAGAAAACGACAATATAAGAATTGTTGTACTCCCCATTTGATGCACATTTTCTTAATGAGAAGTTTGCGGCTGGTTTTCAGAAACCAATTTCTGGATATTTGGCTCCAAATTTGTAACATTTATTCTTAATACAGAATGAAGATGATCATCTGTGATGCGAGAACGTGAGCCAGTTTCTGTGTGGGGCTGCCCGCTCTGTGTGGGGCTGAGGGGGCTGTCTGCTCTGTGTGGGGCTGAGGGGGCTGTCAGCTCTGTGTGGGGCTGAGGGGGCTGCCCTGTTTGTGTGGGGCTGAGGAGGCTGCCCTGTCTGTGTGGGGCTGAGGAGGCTGCCCTGTCTGTGTGGGGCTGAGGGGGCTGCCCTGTCTGTGTGGGGCTGAGGGGGCTGCCCTGTCTGTGTGGGGCTGTGTGGGCTGCCCTGTCTGTGTGGGGCTGAGGAGGCTGCCCTGTCTGTGTGGGGCTGAGTGGGCTGCCCTGTCTGTGTGGGGCTGAGTGAGCTGCCCTGTCTGTGTGGGGCTGAGTGGGCTGCCCTGTCTGTGTGGGGCTGAGTGGGCTGCCCTGTCTGTGTGAGGCTGAGGGGGCTGCCCTGTCTGTGTGGGGCTGAGTGGGCTGCCCTGTCTGTGTGGGGCTGAGGAGGCTGCCCTGTCTGTGTGGGGCTGAGGAGGCTTCCCTGTCTGTGTGGGGCTGAGTGAGTTGCCCTGTCTGTGTGGGGCTGAGGAGGCTGCCCTGTCTGTGTGGGGCTGAGGAGGCTGCCCTGTCTGTGTGGGGCTGACCTGTCTGTTTGGGGCTAAGTGGGCTGCCCTGTCTGTGTGGGGCTGAGGAGGCTGCCCTGTCTGTGTGGGGCTGAGGAGGCTGCCCTGTCTGTGTGGGGCTGACCTGTCTGTGTGGGGCTGAGACGGCTGCCCGAGGAGGAGAGGATCGGGTGGTATTGCGTAGTAAAGTATCGGCGTAGTCCCGCGCATACTTGAGAATGTGCTGGTATTCAGCCCCGGGTAGCGCTGGGATAGTTAGAAAGCCTCGCTCATTGGTTAGTGCAGGAACCTTCCTCCAATAGGAATCAGCCTAATTCCTATTGGAGGAAGGTTCCTGCACTAACCAATGAGCGAGGCTTTCTAACTATCCCAGCGCTACCCGGGGCTGAATACCAGCGTGTATGCGCGGGACTACGCCGATACTTTACTACGCAATACCACCCGATCCTCTACCCCTCCGCGGGCAGCCTCCTCAGTCTCCCCCAGCCTCCCCCTCCACAGGACACCGCCGCGCGGGCCACAGAAACTGGCCTCGCGGGCCACAAATGGTCCGCGGGCCGTAGGTTGGGCACAGCTGCTCTAGATTGTAAGCCTTTGGGCAGGGCCCTCCTCCTTATGTCTCCTCCCTGTTCACGCACCACCTTTACCATACACCCATCCTAAGGATCTGAGTGAACTCTTGAGTGAACCTGACTTGCCTAATCTCCATGTTCCCATCCAGTGACTGACTAAGCATTACCTTGTACTCATGCATGTATTCCTGTATTGTCTTATTGCTGTATGTCTAGAGATGTCGCGAACCTCCGATTTTCGCGTTCGCGAACTTACGCGGAAGGTTCGGTTCGCGCAAAAGTTTTCGAACCGCAACAGACTTCAATGGGGAGGTGAACTTTGAAAACTAGAAACACTTATGTTGGCCAGAAAAGTGATGAAAAACATGTTTCAAGGGGTCTAACACCTGGACCCCCAGGTGGCGGAGTGGGATAGACACCAAAAGTCCCGGGGAAAAATCTGGATTTGACGCAAAGCAGCGTTTTAAGGGCAGAAATCACATTGAATGCTAAATTGCAGGCCTAAAGTGCTTTCAAACATCGTGCATGTGTATACATCAATCAGGGAGTGTAATTAGAGTACTGCTTCACACTAACACACCAAACTCACTGTGTAACGCACCGCAAACAGCTGTTTGTGTAGTGACGGCAGTGCTGGACTGGTGCGCAACATGGCCAGAGTGCAGACTGTGGCGGTTTTCCAGCCCATATGGTCGCCAGGCTGTGGTAGCTCAATTATAGAACAACAATGACTGTCCAGCTGATCAGATTTTCTCTGTCCACAATGAAGCAACGACCTTATTATCTTCTTGTATGTAGGTAGGCATAGGTAGGAGTACCAGTATAGGTAGGTAGGCAGGCATAGGTAGGTGTCCCAGTATAGGTAGGTAGGCATAGGTAGTTGTCCCAGTATAGGTAGATAGGCATAGGTAGGTGCCTCAGTAGTTAGCTAGGCATAGGTAGGAGACCCAGTATAGGTAGGTAGCCATAGGTTGGTGTCCCAGTATAGGTAGGTAGGCATAGGTAGGTGTCCCAGTATAGGTAGATAGGCATAGGTAGGTGTCTCAGTAGTTAGCTAGGCATAGGTAGGAGACCCAGTATAGGTAGGTGTCCCAGTAGTTAGCTAGGCATAGGTAGGAGTCCCAGTATAGGTAGGTAGGCATAGGTAGGTGTCCCAGTATAGGTAGGTAGGCATAGGTAGGTGTCCCAGTAGTTAGCTAAGCATAGGTAGGAGACCCAGTATAGGTAGGTAGGCATAGGTAGGTGTCCCAGTATAGGTAGGTAGGCATAGGTAGGTGTCCCAGTATAGGTAGATAGGCATAGGTAGGTGCCTCAGTAGTTAGCTAGGCATAGGTAGGAGACCTAATATAGGTAGGTAAGCATAGGTAGGTCCCCTAGTATAGGTAGGTAGGTGTCCCCGTATAGGTAAGTAGGTGCCCCAGTAGTTAGATAGGCATAGGTAGGTGACCCTGTATAGATAGTTAGGCAGGGCCTGGCTGGCACAGTAATAACAATTACTAAGGTCCAGCTGCAACAGATAGGGCTGTATAATGTCAGTGTCAGTGAGCAACACAAAAAAAAAAACACATCAGGAGAACATTAGCTCTCAAAAGAGCTGTTGAGGGGTGCTATTTTAGCAATAACAATCATTCAGGAGCAAGATAACAAGCCAAGAGCCTAACTAATCTTTCCCTATGAGAAAGTCTGATGCAGCTGTCCCTTGACTTATTACTGCTGGCACATGAGTGAGTGTAATGGCCGGCGGAGCCTGCCTAATATAAGGAGGGGAGTGGCTCCAGGACTGAGTGTAGCCTGATTGGCTACAATGTGCCTGCTGACTGTGATGTAGAGGGTCAAAGTTGACCCTAATGGAGCATTATGGGGCGAATCGAACTTCCGCAAAAGTTCGCGAACCACCCAAAGTTCGCCTGGAACTGTTCGCCGGCGAACCGTTCGGGACATCTCTATGTATGTCACCCCTAAATATTGTGCGTAATATGTTGGTGCTTTATAAATACAATAAATACATTTATTACAGAGTTCATGGTGATTGTTGGCAATCCAAAATAATGCCAAAATCACCCTAGTGGGTCCCAGCCCTGATACTTTATGTCCAAGACCATGAAAAACCCTGAAGATCAGGTGATCTGGCTAAGTAGTCGACCCAATTAGCTACAAGTTTGTTTCAAGTGTGTGATTCAGAGACTACTGCAGCCAGAGATTGGCAGGATTGCTAAGCAGCATTGTTTAAAAGGAAATAAATATAGCAGCCTCGATATGCCTCTCACTTCAGGTTCTCTTTACCACTTATTGAAAATAAGGCAGTATATCTACACCCCATGGGAGAAGTTTATCCTTTCCATGGGTGTAGATATATCTCACCTTCCCTGATTTGCACGCTCCTGTGCCCGCTCCCGCTTGCGTTCTCATAGCCACACATTAGTAGAGAGATCAGTGAATGAAAACACAGTTACCATTCACCAATCTAAAGGACTGTGATCAATGTTCACTGGCATCAATGAGATGCAGGGTGCTCATTGACAAAATGAAAGTGAAAACATATACACGTTACTTCACTATACATTAGAAATAAACTGAGGGGGGAAATCTAATATCCAAATAGTAAATTACACCCTAATACATTACATTTCATACAAATACATGCATCTCCCATTAAAATTAACCCCATACCTCTCCCACTCACCAAAATAAAATATTTATATAAAACAAAAAAAAATACATAAATTGTTACCTTAGGGACTAATTTTTTTTTTAATATGTATGTCATAAGGGTGTATTACTGTTATTTTTGCACATGTCAGCTTGTAATTAGTGACGGACGCAAAATGAAAAAAATACACCTTTAATTCCCCAAAAACTATTGTCGCCATATGTTGTACCAGGGAAATATATTGAATGTTGTAATAACTGGGACAAATGGGCAAATAAAATAGGTTGGTTTTAATTACAGTAGCATTATTATTTTAAAACTAGAATGGCAAAAAAATGAGAAATAATGATTTTTTTCCCATTTTTTTCTTATTATTCCCATTAAAATGCATTTAGCATAAAATAATTCTCAGCAAAACATACCACCCAAAGAAAGCGTAATTGGTGGCAAAAAAAACAAGGTATAGATAATTTTATTGTGATTAGTACCGATAAAGTTACTGATGAATGAAAAGGGAGGAGCGCTAAAAGGTGAAAATTGCTCTGGTCCACAAGGGGAAAACCCTCTCAGCGGTGAAGTGGTTAAAGGCACAGCCAGGCTATGAGCCGGTGATTTATAGTTGCTATTGACAACTGGATGACTTCTTACTCAAGCTTTATTTATTCATAAATGTGAACCACTGGTTGCAAGGTGCAAATGTGAAAAAATCAAAAGAAGTAAAAATGGTGAACCACAGAACAAGGAAAAATATAATTTGTCTAGGTATCAGCTTCACTTTTGTTCCAGTAGTGCTCCCATTTTACCACGTAGTATTCTCAGAGAAATCAGCCTCATGCAGTCTTCAAAATGAGAGTGGAAACATTTGGAAAATAAACAGATTCCTGTCAGGCTAGGTTGACAGTGGGACGTTGCGTTGTGATGTGACATTAAAGTCACAATGCAGCCTTCCAACACACCACAACAAAAAAGTTGTTACTCACATTAACCTCCTTGACGGTTATCCCGAACTCATTTCGGGTAACCTGCGCAGGAGGATTTCTCAGGCCCCGCTGGGCCGATTTGCATATTTTTTTTTGTTACAAGCAGCTAGCACTTTGCTAGCTGCTTGTAACTTCCAATCTCCGCCGCTCGCCGCCGATCCGCCGCAATCCACCGCGCCGAGTCGCTCCCCCCGCCCCAGACCCCTGCGCTGCCTGGCCATTCAGTGCCAGGCAGCGTTGAGGGGCGGATCGGGATTCCCTATGACGTCCCGACGTCCATGACGTCGGTGACGTCATCCCGCCCTGTCGCCATGGCGACCGGGGAAGCCCTGCAGGAAATCCCGTTCTGAACGGGATTTCTTGCTTACTCTGATTGCCGAAGGCGATCGGAGTGGGTGGGGGGATGCCGCCGCTCAGCGGCTATCATGTAGCGAGCCGGAGGAATTGAACCGGCAAGGAGGTTAAGTAGGTACAGTAAAGCATACAGGAAATTAAAAGTATTGCGTTTAGAGGTAATGCACTGCAGCAATGCGTTACAATAATGCAACACATTACAATTCAACGCTAACGTCGCACTGTGAACCTAGCCTCAAATTCTCAGAAAATGTTTTACTGCTTTAAAAACAGTACATGTTAATGAGGCCTTACAGAATTCCTCACTATGGTGTGACACACAGTTGTGGACTTCAAACTTTTAACCTCCAAAAAGTAGAAGCATGTGTGTTCTCTACTGTCCTTGATCCTAGAGAACCTTAGTAAATCAGCCTTACGTAATACATATTACAGACTTCTGTCTGCAGACACAGTGCCCAGTGGCATTATTTCAGTCAACACACCCCAAGCATGTCTCCATTAAAGAAGTGGCAAAAGGAGAAAGCTTTTTCAGCATGTGACGGTGTTTCTATAGAAAAGGTATCCCCATGTTTATGGGTGGAAAAAAACCCAGCCTGATATTTTGGCAGACTGTAGTCAATTCTTAGGTACAGTTGTTATCATTACTGATATTATAGGCAGACCAAATAGACTACTATCAAACAGCTTCAAATTAAAATTCAGGCCTCCTCATGGACCCCACATGCAAAGCATAATTCTGGACCTCCCACTGTAGAATACAACCTTTAACTCTTTGATGGTGATTGACCAATATTATGAATGCTTTATGATGTTGTTTACAAGATATTTAAACATATTGACATTTTCCAACAGGTCTTTGTTAACAGCAGAAAAGCCTGGGCAGTCATGAAGAAGATTTTTGGCTACAAGTCAAAGAGTCTTTATAAAGAGTTTCAGAGCACTTTGGAAAAGGAAACAGACTCCTGTTTGTGGAAAACGATGTTTCCTTCAACACACTGTTTCACACTTCTGGAAAGTGAAAATGTTTAATATACTTCACAAGAACATTATTAGAGGAAGAGTGCATCCCACTCTTGACTGATCATGTACTATAGTGTATTTGTTTTATTTGTTTTAAAAATGCAAAAATAAAAGTATATACGTATTCAACATGTCTCCAGATATTTTGAGCATATCCATCAATGTTTTTCCAAGAGCTGTAAATGAAGTCAATATTACAGATATGTAATCAAGTTATAATGAGCAGAACAAAGACACAAAACTTCTCAGTTCTCACTATGGTCACAGAAATTCTCCAAAATGATACGATAAGAAAGACCTGATTTACTGTTTAAACACATGTAAGCTTACCTGAATTGACATGTGACATAAGACCAGTATGGGTACAAAGTAATATAGTACTAGTCTAGTCCTACCCAGAGCTGTATCCACTTTCCATTGTATTGAATAGCATGAAGACTGTAATCCGTACAAATTCGGATCAGTTCTGTATTATACAGACATACAGGCACACATGCAGAGGGGGAAGCTCTGGGTGCCCAAGCACCCCCCTCTTTTAAAATACCCATTAAAGGCCCCTTTGGCTGCGAAAAATAAGCCCTGCCATGGTTGCAATAAGCTCTGCCCACGGCACGATAGAAGCCCCACCCACCACCAGCAGGAAGCTCCTCCCCATCTGGGGAACTTTGGAGTAAAGAGGTCTCATACAGTATTCCTAGCATAACCAATTCTGCAGCTGTTTGGGAGAAGATATGACAGTGTCTCGCTGACAGCAGTGACCTCTCCCCTCCCCAGCATTCACAGTGACCTCTCCCTCCACCTAGGACCCATACTGATCTCTCCCTCCCTAGCATTAGCGATGCAGTGATCCCGCCTCCCCCAGCACCCACACTGACCTCTCCCTCCTCCAATGGCACCTTCTTCTCCCCAGCAGCACCCATAGTGACCTCCCTCAGCACCTAAACTGACCTCTCCCTCCCCCAGCACCCCGAGTGACCTCTCCCTCTCTCAGTACCCCCAAATTGCTTCACTTTCCTACAGCACCCACACTGACATCTTCTGATCTCTACTTCTCCCAACATCCACCCACAACCCTTTCTCCCATAGTAGGCACCCAGTACTCACATGACACCTAATACCTGCACCCAGGCCTGGCATTGCACCCATTACTCACACCTGCACACAGCCTCCACATGGCACCCACTATCTGCACCAAAAACCCACTTAATCAGTACCCACACCCAAAGTACCTGCATTTAAAACCCATGTGACACCCAATGCCCACCCATAGCCAGCACCCAGCATCTGCATTCAGCACCCATATGACAACCAGTACCCCCCTAGCAAGAAACGAGGAGTGGGGAGACGTGCAGCCACCAGTGAAAGGTCTGAATGGCTCCACACCCTTGAATGCAGCCAGCGCTTCTGTGACTGAATGTATGTGTCAAGCGGAGGGGCTCAGGGGGATGGTTTGGGACAGTTTGAGTGCAGGGAAAGGGGGTGAAGGTCACATGTCACTGCAGGGCAAGGGGGCGGGGAGGGGGGTCCCCCACCACTTGTAGGTACTACTGTGCATTTTGGGAGGGGGGAGGCCTTTTTCAAATTTGAGCACCCCACTCAAGGACCCTCTGCATGGCCCTGCAGACCTTTTTCTCAGAAATAGCAATACAGAGGTACACACAAGTTCTGAGTGGGCACTGGGGTTGTAAACAAAGGCACATATTTGACAGAGGTTGTGCAAACATTTTCAAAGAGAACACTCTGTGCATTATTAGCTATTAAGTAATGTACATGTAATCTGAATCTAAACCAGACATTGGAGATGTGCATAGATGGCTTGGTTATATGTTTGTTATGTAATGAAACAATGGATTATTTGGAAAGGTGTGTGTGTAACAATACTAGCTGTAAATGCAGGCTAATCTCATACGTATAATAGATGTAAAGAAGGGCTGAACTACATGGGAAATTTGAAATCAAATTGTAGCATAAAGATAGCCACTTATTATTAATGGTCTGATTTCCAATATAAAGAATTAGTGAACTAAGATAAAAATCCTTCAAGATCTATGATGTACTGGACACAGATTAAAACACTCTTTTCATAAAGACCTAACTAAAGAACCCTGACTAATCATAAAATAACTGGTCATTGCTCAAATTGCAAAATAAGCTTTGTTTACCTTTGTTTTACATGGGGAAGTCATAATTCATTCTCTCCCAGGGCTTGGGCTGATAGGCTTACATCTTTCCCCTTATACTGTGCCAGAATACCAGCGGTAGCATAACATCAATGCTTTTTACCTTTCGAAAATCCAGGATTGAGGTATATAAAGTATTTCACATTTGGAGTCAGTTTTCTTTTAACACTCAACCAGGGGCGTAACTGGACTTCACTTAATAGGGCCCCTCTACAAAAATGATAGCATGGGGCACCCTTGGTCCCTGAACCCCATGTCTTCTTCATTTGATCCAATTCAGTCATACACAGTTTTAACTCAGGTTGCCCAAAGTGATCGATGGTGTTAGTTTTGGCCAAAATATGTTCCCTGATGCCTGCTGACTGCTCATTAGCGATCAGGCATGACAGAAAACCATGCCTGATCAGTAATGTTACTTCTTGCTACAGGAGTTGGAAGTTTGCTCCTTCTTGTCCTCCTATTTCCCAACTCCATAAAGGAGAGCAAGATCACCCAAAATAAATAATCAATATTTCAAAGACCATTTTTTAAAGTGATACATCGTTACAACTAGCTGTAGCAATCCTATGTGTGAGCCTAGAGCTTGTATTTCACTGTTTTGTAACTATTATTTTACCCTTTAGTTTGACTATAAAATATGGGAATAGGGAATAATTTGTATTTCTTTGGTACTTGAACTGACATGTAATATGATGAGATAAACGTGTGTGTATAGTGTCCTTCCCAGCATATAACTAGGCTCTGTTCCTTTTTTCTTTTTCTCACAGAAAGGGTTAAACATTCAGGTATGCAAATGACAGTTTCTCTCTAGTTGGTATCTAGCCAGATTATAGTGTAACCCTCTCTGATAACTAGTTACAGCCATTAAACTCTTTCTTGGCAGAGAATAGCTTCTGATTTGTGATGAAACGCGGAAAAGCCGCTGTCTCTCAAGGCGAGGCGGCTGTTTCCGCGTCCAGCATGGCGTCACAACGCGGAAAAAACGCTGCATGCCGCTTAGGCAGAGCGGTGGAATCCGCATTGGAGGCGGCTCCCGCACTCAGTTCACTGGATACATTGCAAGACAGTACTGGTGTGGCTGGGACTGATAGTCCACCAAGATTCAGACTTACACGCGCGCGAGCACAGAGGCAGAGTTTTAATAGCTGTTAGAAGGGAGTCGGCTGACCAGCTGGGTCAGCTGACAAATTCCACTGCTCCCATTGGACCAGCAATTAGGGAGGTCCTGGAAAGGTCCTAGAGTATATATACTGCTGGTTGTTCACTTGCTCTTTGTCTGGCGTGCGATCACACATGTGGGAGCACCCAGATCCGTAGTCAGATCCGCAAGTGTGCCGGGACCAGCTGGAGCTGTAATCCTACACTTAGCTAGATTCTGTTGATAGCTAAAGTACTAGTTTGATTGTGATTATCTGTTATGACTTTTGCCTGCCTTGACTACCCTTCTGAACTCTGATCTTGTACCTCGTTATTTCTGATACTCTGTTGCCGAACCCCGGCCCGCTCCTAGACTCTGTTTCTGCCTCCTGATTTTGTACCCCGATATATCTGATACCCCGTTGCCGAACCCTGCCTGTACTTTGACTCTGCCTTTGTCTGCTGATCTTGTACTTTATCTGTCTGTGTGTTTACGACCTGGCTTGTCCAACCTCGAGAACCGACCTTACCATTGGAGGCGGTTCCTCGCTCTGTTAGCGATCCTTCCTCCTGAGGGTCACTTTCAGATATACCTTCCTACTGTCAGTCTGACTCCTCCCGTCTTGGAGAGCTCAGGTCTGCGGAAGGAATCTGTGCAGTACTCCTTGCTGCATTGAGGCCTTGTCCTCTAAGTGTTACAGTTACACCAAACACTACACTCTACTCAGGTGAACAGAGGTTAGTTTGTATATCGGATTATCGGTGAGACTGCAGATCACTTATAATCTGGTATATATCTGTATTTCCGGTGATACTGCAGATCACCGGTAATCAGATACTCTCTGCGCCCACCGATCGTTACAGAACGCCAGACCAAATACAAAATGGACGCAAACACTGATTGTCTGGGTGTACTTGCCACTTCGGTGGACAACATCAATCAAGTACTGGGCGCCCACATGACTCTTATTGATGCCCTATCAGGGTCTGTACAAATCCTCCAGACATCAGTGGATCATGTGCGATCCTCTCCTAGCTCTGACATACGTATGCCTGTACCTGAAAGCTTTTCCGGCCACAGATCTGACTTCCGGAATTTTAGGAGTAGAGTATTGTCCTATTTTGAGTTGAGACCCCAATCTTCGGGTACTGAGACCCAGAGGGTCACGTTTATAAAGACTTTGTTGTCCGGCGACTCCCAGTCTTGGGCATATAGCCTGCCCACCGGAGACAAAGCTCTTACCTCTGTAGAGGAATTCTTTAAAGCTATGGCAGTAATTTACGACGATTCGGACCTTGCTTCGACTTCTGAGCGGAAGCTCAAGCTTTTGCGTCAAGGCGAAGGTCCGGTCGAAGATTACGCGGCCGAGTTTAGGAGGTGGTCAGTTACGGCCAGGTGGGACACTTATGCCCTATTAGATCGTTTCTTGTCAGGGCTGTCCGATGAGGTCTCTGATTTGATGTTAAGCCAGCCCGAGCCCAGATCAGTCGATGAGGCCATCTCAGCGGCCATCCGAATCGACCGCAGGCTGCGCTACCAAAAACAGACCAGGGGTAGTTCCCGTGTCAGAGGGGTATCTTACACTACGGTCCCAGTGACTCCACCTCCTACTATTGCACCTTCTCCCGTCTTGCCTCCATCCGAGCCAATACAGATTGCTCGGTCAAAATTGACCCAGGTAGAGCGAAGACGGAGAATGACCGAACAGCTGTGTCTGTACTGTGCTGAAGGGGGGCATATAGTACAAAACTGCCCTAACAAGCCGGGAAGATGCTACCGTTTAGGAGTGGTAGGGGGTAGCACCCTAGGTGCCCGGCTCATACCCTTAAACGAAAAACGTTTGCTCCTTCCCTGTATGATTACATGGGGGGACAAATCTGAAGCCACAGAAGCCTTTGTTGATTCAGGCTCCGCGGCTAACTTTATGAGTTCAGAGTTTGCAGAAAAGTTGGGCATTCCGCTCACCTCAGTAAAACCACCTATCCAGGTTACTGCTGTGGACGACTCCCCGCTGCAAAGGGACCGTCCGCTGTCTCAGACACCAGAGGTGGAAGTCACTATTGGGGTTCTACATAATGAAAGTCTAAGTTTCTTTGTATTACACATGACCACCTCCACAATTGTTTTAGGAATGCCCTGGCTGCAGCACCATTCGCCACAGATTAATTGGGCTACAGGACAATTAACTAGTTGGTCAGACTTCTGTTCCCAACAGTGTCTAGGGAAGGTGACTTTAGGTCAGACCAAGTTGCATGTGGAGGGGGTTCCCGAGCAATACTCCGAGTTCTCGGATGTATTCTGTCCCAAGGCTGCTGACAAGTTACCTCCTCATCGCCCTTTCGATTGCCCCATCGATCTCCGCGCCGGTTGTATGCCCCCTAGGGGTCACTTGTATAATTTGTCTGGACCAGAGAAAATAGCGATGCAGGAGTACATTCGTGACAATTTAGCCAAAGGGTTCATTCGCCCCTCCCGGTCGCCTGCAGGGGCCGGTTTCTTTTTTGTTAAGAAAAAAGATGGAGGGCTGCGACCATGCATCGACTACCGTGGCCTGAATAAAATCACGGTGAAGAATCGTTATCCGTTACCATTGATAGACGATTTATTTACGCAAGTCACGAACGCTAAGATCTTTTCAAAATTAGATCTGAGGGGTGCATACAACCTGGTCCGCATTAGAAAGGGTGATGAATGGAAGACGGCCTTCAACACTCCCGACGGGCATTACGAGTACTTAGTGATGCCCTTCGGGTTGTGCAATGCGCCAGCCGTCTTTCAAGAATTAATCAACGAGGTATTCAGGGAGGTGTTGGGTAGATTTGTACTAGTATACCTTGACGATATACTAATCTATTCCAACAACCTCCCCGAGCACAGGGTCCACGTTAAATTCGTGTTGGACAAATTGAGGCAAAATATGCTGTATGCCAAGGTGGAGAAATGTATTTTCGAGGTGACCACTGTCACATTTTTAGGGTATGTGATCTCCACCTCAGGCCTGTCAATGGATCCTGCCAAGGTCACAGCTGTCCTGGAATGGCCACAGCCAGTGGGGTTGAAGCCCCTGCAAAGATTTTTAGGTTTTGCGAATTACTATAGGAGGTTCATAAAGGGATACTCCACGATAATTGCCCCTCTTACCAGTCTCACAAAAAAGGGGGCAGATACCAACCACTGGTCTCCTGAGGCTGTGGCAGCTTTTTCTCACTTGAAAAAATTGTTTTGCTCTGCACCCATATTGAGACACGTAGACACCTCTTACCCATTCATTGTGGAGGTTGATGCCTCAGAAGTTGGAGTAGGGGCTGTGCTGTCTCAACGCTCTGGGCTGCAGGGGAGGTTGCACCCGTGTGCCTATTTCTCTCGGAGGTTTTCACCGGCAGAGAAAAACTACGACATAGGCAACCGGGAACTTCTGGCCATTAAATTGGCATTTGAAGAATGGCGCCACTGGTTAGAAGGGGCAGAACACACGATCACGGTGTATACTGATCACAAGAATCTGGAATACATGGAGGGGGCTAAGAGACTAAGTCCCCGACAGGCCCGTTGGTCGTTATTTTTTACGAGGTTCAGATTTATTGTCACATATACTCCAGGCAGCAAAAACATCAAGGCAGATGCCCTGTCCAGATGTTTCGAATTAGAGACAGCACAGCCCCCCGCTCCTGAGTCCATCATCCCGCAGTGGCTGGTGTTAGCAGCCACAGAGACCTGGGAGGATTGGGCAAAGGTTTTGGGTCCCTTTCAGCAGGATGTCCCTGAGGGGAAACCGGAGGGGGTCTTGTTTATCCCACTGTTTTTTCGTCTACAGGTCTTACAAATGTTTCACGCCCATAAGAGTGCTGGTCACCCTGGTGCTGCCAGAACGCAGGATCTGATTGCCAGGTGTGCTTGGTGGCCTTCTATGGCAACAGACTGCAAGGAATATGTCAGGGAATGTGCGGTATGTGCCAAAAGTAAACCCTCCCGGCAGGCACCTGTCGGTACCTTACAGCCTTTGCCCGCCCCGAGTGAACCATGGACCCACTTGTCCATGGATTTTGTGGGTGAGCTCCCCAGGTCTGAAGGCATGTCGGTCATTTGGGTGGTAGTCGACCGCTTCAGCAAAATGGCCCATTTCGTGCCTTTGAAAGGACTCCCCTCGGCCCAAGAATTGGCTGACCTATTCATCGTCCACATTTTCCGGCTGCACGGCATTCCGGAGAACATTGTGTCCGATCGGGGAGTCCAATTTATCTCTAAATTCTGGAGGGCATTCTGCCACCAAATGGGCATGAAGCTGTCTTTCTCGTCAGGCTACCACCCACAGACGAATGGGCAGACTGAACGAATTAATCAGTCTTTAGAACAGTTTTTAAGATGTTACGTTGCGGAGGCACAGAATGACTGGGTGAAGTTTCTGGCTTTTGCAGAATTTGCGCAGAATAATTTAAAGAGTTCTTCTTCTGGTTTTTCCCCGTTCCAGATTGTGACAGGGAGGTTGCCCAAGTTCTCCCCTTTGCCAGTTGCCTCTTCTCCATTCCCAGCGCTGGAGGATTGGCAGAGGTCACTCAGGGACAATTGGGGAATTGTTAGAGATAATTTGCAGAAAGCGTTCCAAAGTCAAAAGGGTCAAGCGGACAAGAGACGTTCCATGGAATGGAAGTTTCAGCCAGGGGATTTAGTCTGGGTGTCCACACGTCACTTGACCCTGAAGCAGCCTTCTGCCAAACTGGGCCCCAGGTTTGTGGGTCCGTTTTCTGTGACCAAAAAGATCAACAACGTCACTTATACCGTTGATCTCCCCGCCAGCATGCGTGGGGTGAGATCATTTCACGTATCCCTGCTCAAACCAGCAGTCCATGTGGGCCCTACTCCTCCTCCTCCTGTCCTGGTGGATAGTCATCCTGAGTTCGAAGTAGAGAAAATTTTGGACTCTCGCATTGTCCAGAACTCGGTACAGTATCTGGTACACTGGAAGGGATATGGCATTGAGGAGAGACAGTGGGTACCGGGGACTCGCATGCATGCGGATGAGTTGAGGAAAGAGTTTCATGCCTTACACCCCGAGAAGCCTGGTAGGAGTTGTCCGGAGTCCACTCCTCGGGGGGGGGGGTACTGTGATGAAACGCGGAAAAGCCGCTGTCTCTCAAGGCGAGGCGGCTGTTTCCGCGTCCAGCATGGCGTCACAACGCGGAAAAAACGCCGCATGCCGCTTAGGCAGAGCTGTGGAATCCGCATTGGAGGCGGCTCCCGCACTCAGTTCACTGGATACATTGCAAGACAGTACTGGTGTGGCTGGGACTGATAGTCCACCAAGATTCAGACTTACACGCGCGCGAGCACAGAGGCAGAGTTTTAATAGCTGTTAGAAGGGAGTCGGCTGACCAGCTGGGTCAGCTGACAAATTCCACTGCTCCCATTGGACCAGCAATTAGGGAGGTCCTGGAAAGGTCCTAGAGTATATATACTGCTGGTTGTTCACTTGCTCTTTGTCTGGCGTGCGATCACACATGTGGGAGCACCCAGATCCGTAGTCAGATCCGCAAGTGTGCCGGGACCAGCTGGAGCTGTAATCCTACACTTAGCTAGATTCTGTTGATAGCTAAAGTACTAGTTTGATTGTGATTATCTGTTATGACTTTTGCCTGCCTTGACTACCCTTCTGAACTCTGATCTTGTACCTCGTTATTTCTGATACTCTGTTGCCGAACCCCGGCTCGCTCCTAGACTCTGTTTCTGCCTCCTGATTTTGTACCCCGATATATCTGATACCCCGTTGCCGAACCCTGCCTGTACTTTGACTCTGCCTTTGTCTGCTGATCTTGTACTTTATCTGTCTGTGTGTTTACGACCTGGCTTGTCCGACCTCGAGAACCGACCTTACCATTGGAGGCGGTTCCTCGCTCTGTTAGCGATCCTTCCTCGTGAGGGTCACTTTCAGATATACCTTCCTACTGTCAGTCTGACTCCTCCCGTCTTGGAGAGCTCAGGTCCGCGGAAGGAATCTGTGCAGTACTCCTTGCTGCATTGAGGCCTTGTCCTCTAAGTGTTACAGTTACACCAAACACTACACTCTACTCAGGTGAACAGAGGTTAGTTTGTATATCGGATTATCGGTGAGACTGCAGATCACTTATAATCTGGTATATATCTGTATTTCCGGTGATACTGCAGATCACCGGTAATCAGATACTCTCTGCGCCCACCGATCGTTACATGATTGAATGGGACAGATAAAAAAAGGTCAGTAGTTCATAGTTCATCTCTTCTGTAGCTTTGTAAAGTAAACATTAAAATATTGTATCATTCAGTTGAGACAATAAAACTTTAAACTTACTTTTTTATCTTTTACGTTGAAAATGAAACTGAAGGGTCCTAAAAAAAAAGTCATTTTAGTAGTAGGAGGATAGTTAAAATTGTGTATCTCATCAGTTTATTTTCAGATTTGCTTTAAAGGGATACTGTAGGGGGGTCGGGGGGAAATGAGTTGAAGTTACCCGGGCTTCTAATGGTCCCCGCAGGCGTCCTGTGCCCACGCAGCCACTCCCCAATGCTCCGGCCCCGCCTCCGGTTCACTTCTGGAATTTCAGACTTTAAAGTCTGAAAACCCCTGCGCCTGCGTTGCCGTGTCCTCGCTTCCCCTAATGTCACCAGGAGCGCATGGCGCAGGCACAGACCATACTGGGCCTGCGCAGTACTCTCCTGGTGCCATCAGCGGGAGTGAGAACACGGCAACGCAGGCGCAGTGGTTTTCAGACTTTAAAGTCTGAAATTCCAGAAATGAACTGGAGGCGGGGCCAGAGCATCGGTGAGTGGCTGCACGGGCACTGGATGTCTGTGGGGGACCATTAGAAGCCCCGGGTAACTTCAACTCATTTTTACCCGACCCCCCTACAGTATCCCTTTAAAACAAAAACAGAACACTATATCGTTGCAGTCCAACAAGTCAAAAAGACTATATTTTATTGAAGGAATAGCTGCTTACAGACAGAAGTCTAGCACGTGAGACAACATTGTAATTTGAAAAATATCACATGTAGCATCTCATATTAAAATACAAAACACACATATTATGCTTGCTCGGTGTCAAAAGAAAACCAACAAGATTGTAGTTTTGTGGTTACCAGACAGCAGTCCTTCCTCTTTTTTCCCCCTTCCTGTTTTTCCCTTTCGTAACACTAATTAACCTATAAAACTTTAAATAACTTTAGTTACTTGCCTAAAGCATAGACTTTACTCAGTCTCTTACACCTAACTATAGACATTCCCAAAAGTCCACATCATTCTTAAGAATTGTTTATTTATTTGGTGGCTCATTATCTAAGGCCCCGTTCATATTACTAAACGCAAATGGCCGTGCGATCGGAAAGGCAACGTGTATGAACGCACACCATCTGTGTTTGCATGCGTTGCGTGGCTGATACTCATTCACTGCAGTGAAAGGGTTGGCCACGCATTTCAGGAAAAAATGCGTGCAGCATGCGTTCGCGGACCGCACTGGTCCAGAACGCATGCAGTGTGAACATCAGACAGTGCAGTCTATGTACTTTCTGATGTCGTGCGTGCGTGTCTGCCTCCTGCATGCGTTGCCAAAATCCAGATGGCAATGCGTGCAATGTGAATGGGGCATCAGTTGAAGTCATTTTGTGTAGGTCACAACGTCAACGTCGTAAAAACCTACAGACAGTGGAACAATTCATGCAACAGAAGTATCCTGTCCATGCAAAATCACCCCCCCCCCTCCCCCGAGTATAGGTGGCCAGGCATAGGTGAGCCAGTAAATTTGCCCTCAGTATAGGTTAGCCAGGTAGGTGCCTCCAGTATAGGTAGCCAGTATAGTTGCCCCCAGTATATGTTAGATAGGCAGGCACCCCCCGGTATAAGTTAGATAAGTAGGTGCCCCCAGTACAGGTTAGCTAGGTAGGTGCCTCCAATATAGGTAGCCAGTATAGTTGCCCCCAGAATAGGTTAAATAGGTAGGTGCCCCCAGTATAGGTTAGTTAGGTAGGTGCCTCCAATATAGGTAGCAAGTATAGTTGCCACCTGTATAGGCTAGCTAGGTAGGTAGGTGCCCCCAATACAGGTTAGATAAGTAAGTGCCCCCAGTATAGGTTAGATAGGTAGCTGCCTCCCAGTATAGGTTTGATAGGTAGCTGCCCCCCAGTATAGGTTAGATTAGGTAGCTGCCCCTCAGTATAAGTTAGATTAGGTAGGTGCCCCCAGTATAGGTTAGATAGGTAGCAGCCCCCCAATACAGGTTAGATAAGTAAGTGTCCCCAGTATAGGTTAGATAGGTAGCTGCCCCCCAGTATAGGTTAGATTAGGTAGGTGCCCCCAGTATAGTTACATAGTTACATAGTTACATAGTTATTTTGGTTGAAAAAAGACATACGTCCATCAAGTTCAACCAGTATAGGTTAGATAGGTAGCTGCCCCCCAGTACAGGTTAGATTAGGTAGGTGCCCCCCAGTACAGGTTAGATTAGGTAGCTGCCTCCCCAGTATAGGTTAGATTAGCTAGCTGCCCCCCATATAGGTTAGATAGGTAGCTGCCCCCAGTATAGATTAGATAGGCAGCTGCCCCAGTACAGGTTAGATTAGGTAGGTGCCCCCCAGAATAGGATAGATAGGTAGCTCAGTAGCTGTCCCCAGTACAGGTTAGATTAGGTAGGTGCCCCCCAGTATAGGATAGATAGGTAGCTGCCCCCCAGTATAGGTTAGATAGGTAGCTGCCCCCGAGTACAGGTTAGATTAGGTAGGTGCCCCCAGTAAGGTTTAGATAGGTAGCTTCTCCAGTATAGATTAAGTAGGTAGGTGCCCCCTCATAATGGCGGGGGGAGCCGGAGCCGTGGGGAGGGCAGCCCGACCTCTCCCTCCCTCTCCCCGGGCCGCTCTCCATGCTCCCCCCTCGGGCTGCAGCAGTTAGCGCTGCTATACAGTTACTCACCTACTTGGTTCCGATCGCCGTTCACTAGCCGCCGGTCTCCTCCTCTGCAATGTAGCCGCTGATACACACGCTGCTTCCTGTTTAACAGGAAGCAGCATGTGTATCAGCGGCTAGGCAGAGAGGAGACCAGCAGGGCGTGAGCGGCGATCAGAACCAGGGAGGTGAGTAACTGTATAGCAGCGCTTCCCTGCACGCTAACTCTGCTGCAATCCGAGTGGGGAGAGGCCCGGGGAGAGGGAGGGAGAGGGAGGGAGAGGTCGGGCTGCCCTCCCCGCGGCTCCGGCTCCCCCGCCATCACAGCGCCCCCCTCTTCCTCTGTGCCCAAGTGCAGCGGCACAGGCCGCACGGCCCTAGAAACAGCCATGAATGCAATAAAAACAGAAAGAAAAAAAATCTTACTTTTAAAGCTTTTGAATATTTTCTTTAGATGACATGACTAGTTCCTTTATGTAATTTGGTAGTTATTTAAAAATAATAACAAAGTAGTACTAATTCTATTTGAGCTATAGAAAATCAGTATGAGACAGGATATGCTGACAGTTTTTTTCTGAAGCTACACATATCTGGCAAGTTGTCATGGGTAAATTATATTGATATCATCTGATAACACAGCAGATTATTTGTGTAACGCATGAGAGGATTTTGTGCATGGGGTGAAATAGGGATAGGATAAGACGTCTTTAGTTGTAACACACTGTACATCTTTAGAAGAATCCTGGAAATCTGAGTAGTATAGGGTGAACAACAGTGCATTCATTGTCTCTGTGGTGGTACACTGGCATAATGCAACACATTCATGTTTGCAGATCTTCACCACAGTGGCATAGTAATCGAACTCTCACACAGAGGCATCACTAGAGTTGGTGTCACCTAGTTCAGAACCTCATGGTGTCACCCCTCTTTTACCTCATGAAACTCCAAACTTGCCACGCTAAACAAAACCAATAATACTCTTTTTGTAATAGCGGTACTTGTTACTGACATCTGTTTAGAATGGGGTTAGGAAGGGGTTATACTGGACCCATTTGCTAAAGGGCGAGAGAGACATCAGGGACTGTTATGCTGGCCACATTTTGCTATGGGGGCTCTTGGCATGTTTTTTCTATGGGGTTGAGGGAGCAGTACTATGCTGGATACACTTGCTTATGGGAAGAAAGAAGAAATTGGGATTGTTATACTGGAAACTCTATGCTTTAAGGAGGGGGGGCTTCTGGACACACTTGCTATGGGGAGAGGGAGGAGTTAATGATTGTTCTGCTGGTCATACTTTGCTACTGGTGGGGGTGATTTCTGCCCATGCCTGCTGTGGGGCAATTGTTGGTAGGATGGGTATATATACAGGATACACTTGCTATGGGAGGGTAGGTGTGGGAGGGATTAATGATTGTTATGTTTGCCCCTAGTGATGAGCATGAATTTCGCATTATCATTATATTGCATCGTAATTAACAATTAGGATGCAAAGTCGTAATGCCCAATTTCAGGTAAAATTGTAATTAATTTTGTTTGTAACCGTAATCAGGAACCGCAACTTCATACGATTTTTAAACTCAGTAAAATGACATTTTGTTGAGTACAGCAACCATTTTTCCTTTGAATTTTTAAAATTGATTTTCTCAAAAACTATGTAGTGTTTTTTTTTTGCCTTGTTCCCACTATTCCCCTTAACATACGTAGCAATTTTTGTGACGATAGCATGTATGAGGGCTTTGGTATTAACTGCTAATGCAAAATTACAAATGCATTACACAAAATCAATTGAATTTCCAAATCATAATTACGCATGGCTGTGGTTGTAAAATGTTATGCAAATATCATGATGTAATCATGATTAGCAGATTCAGATCATCATTACTGGCCATACGCTGGGGGAGGGGGTCCTGGACATGTTGGGGGGGGGGGGGGGGTACCACTTCCATGCCAGGCACACTTGGTATTGAGGATGGGGGGGTTGGATGGGAAAGCTTTGCTAAGGGGTGAGTAACTGGATTTATGGAGGAGGGGGGGGGGGCCTGACATTTGTGCAGGGAGCTCCAGTTTGTAGTAATGTCCCCTGCACATAGACACACACCTCCCTTATGCATATGCTCATAGACACACAACTACCCCATACATATGCACACAGCACACACTTACTCAATACATATACAGTGGTGTGAAAAACTATTTGCCCCCTTCCTGATTTCTTATTCTTTTGCATGTTTGTCACACTTAAATCTTTCTGCTCATCAACAACCGTTAACTATTAGTCAAAGATAACATAATTGAACACAAAATGCAGTTTCAAATGATGGTTTTTATTATTTAGTGAGAAAAAAAAACTCCAAATCTACATGGCCCTGTGTGAAAAAGTGATTGCCCCCCTTGTTAAAAAATAACTTAACTGTGGTTTATCACACCTGAGTTCAATTTCTGTAGTCACCCCCAGGCCTGATTACTGCCACACCTGTTTCAATCAAGAAATCGCTTAAATAGGAGCTATCTGACACAGAGAAGTAGACCAAAAGCACCTCAAAAGCTAGACATGCCAAGATCCAAAGAAATTCAGGAACAAATGAGAACCAAGTACTGTAATTGAGATCTATCAGTCTGGTAAAGGTTATAAAGCCATTTCTAAAGCTTTGGGACTTCAGCGAATCACAGTGAGAGCCATTATCCACAAATGGCAAAAACATGGAACAGTGATGAACCTTCCCAGGAGTGGCTGGCCGACCAAAATTACCCCAAGAGCGCAGAGAAAACTCATCCGAGAGACCACAAAAGACCCCAGGACAACATCTAAAGAACTGCAGGCTTCACTTGCCTCAATTAAGGTCATTGTTCATGACTCCACCATAAGAAAGAGACTGGGCAAAAACAGCCTGCATGGCAGATATCCAAGGCGCAAACCACTTTTAAGCAAAAAGAACATTAAGGCTTTTTTTCAATTTTGCTAAAAAAACATCTCAATGATTGGCAAGACTTTGGGGAAAATACCTTGTGAACCGACGAGACAAAAGTTGAACTTTTTGGAAGGTACGTGTCCCGTTACATCTGGCATAGAAGTAACACAGCATTTCAGCAATGAACATCATACCAACAGTAAAATATGGTGGTGGTAGTGTGATGGTCTGAGGTTGTTTTGCTGCTTCAGGACCTGGAAGGCTTGCTGTGATAGATGGAACCATGAATTTTACTGTCTACCAAAAAATCCTGAAGGAGAATGTCCGGCCATCTGTTTGTCAACTCAAGCTGAAGCGATCTTGGGTGCTGCAGCAGGACAATGACCCAAAACACACCAGCAAATACACCTCTGAATGGCTGAAGAAAAACAAAATGAAGACTTTGGAGTGGCCTAGTCAAAGTCCTGACCTGAATCCTATTGAGATGTTGTGGCATGACCTTAAAAAGGCGGTTCACGCTAGAAAACCCTCAAATAAAGCTGAATTACAACAATTCTGCAAAGATGAGTGGGCCAAAATTCCTCCAGAGCGCTGTAAAAGACTCGTTGCAAGTTATCGCAAACGCTTGATTGCAGTTATTACTGCTAAGGGTGGCCCAACCAGTTATTAGGTTCAGGGGGCAATTTCTTTTTCACACAGGGCCATGTAGGTTTTGAGTTATTTTTCTCACTAATGTAACGATCGGTGGGCGCAGAGAGTATCTGATTACCGGTGATCTGCAGTATCGCCGGAAATACAGATATATACCAGATTATAAGTGATCTGCAGTCTCACCGATAATCCGATATACAAACTAACCTCTGTTCGCCTGAGTAGAGTGTAGTGTTTTGGTGTAACAGTAACACTAGGAGGCCTAGGCCTCAGTGCAGCAAGGAGAACTGCACGTATTCCTTCCGCAGACCTGAGCTCTCCAAGACGGGAGGAGTCAGACTGACAGTAGGAAGGAAAGTCCGAGAGTGACACTCAGGAAGAAGTGTCACTAACAGGACTGGGAACCGCCTCCAATCGTGAGGTCGGTTCTCGAGGTCAGACAAGCCAGGTCGTACACACATGGACAGATAAAGTACAAATACAGTAGGCAAAGGCGGAGTCAAAGTACAGGCAGGGTTCGGCAACGGGGTATCAGATATATCGGGGTACAAAATCAGGAGGCAGAAACAGAGTCTTGGAACGAGCCGAGGTTCGGCAACAGAGTATCAGAAATATCGAGGTACAAGGTCAGAGTTCAGGAGGATAGTCGAGGCAGGCAAAAGTCATAACATATAATCACAATCAAACTAGTACTTTAGCTATCAAATATCTAGCTAAGTGTAGGATTACAGCTCCAGCTGGTCCCGGCACACTTCAGGATCTGACTACGGATCTGGGTGCTCCCACGTATGTGATCGCACGCCAGACAAAGAGCAAGTGAACAACCAGCAGTATATATACTCTAGGACCTTTCCAGGACCTCCCTAATTGCTGGTCCAATGAGAGCAGTGGAATTTGTCAGCTGACCCAGCTGGTCAGCCGACACCCTTCTAACTGCTATTTAAACTCTGCCTTTCTGCTCGCGCGCGTGTAAGTCTGAATCTTGGTGGACTATCAGTCCCAGCCACACCAGTACTGTCATGCAATGTATCTAGTGCGGGGGCCGCCTCTGATGCGGATTCCGCCGTTCCCAATGCGGATTCCGCCGCACTGCCTATGCGGCATGCAGCGTTTTTTCCGCGTTGTGACGCCATGCTGGACGCGGAAACAGCCGCCTCACCTTGAGAGACGGCGGCATTTCCGCGTTTCCTTACAGTACCCCCTCCCCGAGGAGTGGACTCCGGACAACTCCTACCAGGTTTCTCGGGATGTAAGGCATGAAACTCCCTCCTTAACTCGTCTGCATGCATGCGTGAACCCGGTACCCACTGTCTCTCCTCAATGCCGTACCCTTTCCAATGTACGAGGTACTGTACTGAATTCTGTACCATGCGTGAATCCAATATCTTTTCTACCTCGTACTCAGGTTGGTCGTCCACCACCACAGGAGGAGGAGGAGTGGGACCCACATGGACTGCTGGTTTAAGCAGGGATACGTGGAAGGACTTTACCCCACGCATGCTGGCGGGAAGATCAACGGAATACGTAACGTTGTTGATCTTCTTGGCCACTGAAAATGGACCCACAAACCTGGGGCCCAGTTTATCTGAGGGCTGTCTCAGGGTTAAGTGACGTGTGGACACCCAGACCAAGTCTCCTGGCTGGAACTTCCACTCCAATGAGCGTCTTTTGTCAGCCTGACCCTTTTGACTCTGGAATGCCCTTTCCAGATTACTCTTCACCTTCCCCCAGATGACTTTAAATGCCCTGTGCCAGGCTTCCAGGGTTGGAAACGGAGAGGAGGCAACTGGCAAGGGGGAAAACTTGGGCGATCTCCCGGTTACCACCTGAAAAGGCGAAAATCCGGAGGAGGAATTTCTCAAGTTATTTTGAGCAAATTCTGCGAAGGGCAAAAATCTGACCCAGTCGTCTTGTGCCTCCGCAACATAACATCTCAAAAATTGTTCTAGAGACTGATTTATCCTTTCAGTCTGGCCATTAGTCTGTGGGTGGTAGCCGGACGAGAAAGACAGCTTCATGCCCATTTGGTGGCAAAATGCCCTCCAGAATCTAGAAATGAATTGGACTCCCCTATCCGACACTATGTTTTCCGGAATGCCATGCAGCCGGAAAATGTGGATGATGAACAGGTCGGCCAATTCCTGAGCCGAGGGGAGTCCTTTCAAGGGCACGAAATGGGCCATCTTGCTGAAGCGGTCGACTACCACCCAAATGACCGACATGCCTTCAGACCTGGGGAGCTCACCCACGAAATCCATGGACAAGTGGGTCCATGGCTCACTCGGGGCGGGCAAAGGCTGTAAGGTACCGACAGGTGCCAGCCGGGAGGGTTTACTCTTAGCACATACTGCGCATTCCCTAACAAATTCCCTGCAATCAACAGACAGGGAAGGCCACCAGGCACACCTGGCTACAAGATCCTGTGTTCTGGCAACTCCAGGATGTCCAGCATTTTTATGTGCGTGGAACATTTCAAGGATCTGAAGACGAAAGGGCAAGGGAATAAACATGACCCCTTCAGGCTTCCCTTCCGGGATGTCCTGCTGGAAGGGGCTCAACGTCTCCTTCCAGTCTTCCCAAGTATCAATTGCAGCCAGCACCAATTTTCGCAGAACAATCGTCTCAGGGACGGAGGCCTGTGCTGTTTCTGGCTCAAAGCACCTGGATAGCGCATCTGCCTTAGTATTCTTACTGCCCGGGGTGTACGTAATCACGAATGTGAACCTTGAAAAAAACAGGGACCATCGAGCCTGACGAGGGCTTAACCTCTTAGCCCCGTCGATGTATTCCAGATTCTTGTGGTCGGTAAAAACCGTGATAGTATGCTCCGCTCCTTCTAACCAATGACGCCATTCTTCAAAGGCTAGTTTAATGGCTAAGAGTTCCCTGTTGCCTATATCGTAGTTTCTCTCTGCTGGAGAGAATCTCCGAGAAAAATAGGCACATGGGTGCAATCTACCCTGTAAGCCTGAACGTTGAGACAGCACAGCCCCCACCCCGACTTCTGAGGCGTCTACCTCAACAATAAAAGGGAAGGAAGTGTCTACGTGTCTTAGTATGGGTGCTGTGCAGAACAGCTCCTTCAAGGTCGAAAATGCCTGTAGGGCCTCAGGCGACCAGTGAGTAGTATCCGCCCCTTTCCTAGTGAGACTGGTGAGAGGTGCAATAACGGTGGAGTACCCCTTTATGAACCTCCTATAAAAGTTTGCAAAACCCAGAAAACGTTGCAACGACTTTAACCCCACCGGCTGAGGCCACTCCAGAACAGCGGATACCTTGGCAGGGTCCATAGACAGGCCCGAGGTGGAGATTATGTACCCCAGAAAGGCGACAGATGTAACTTCAAAAATACATTTTTCCAACTTGGCGTACAGCAGATTTTGTCTCAACTTGTTTAGCACAAATCTGACATGGACCCTGTGCTCGGAGAGGTTGTTGGAGTAAATTAGTATATCGTCAAGGTATACAAGCACAAACCTACCCAACACCTCCCTGAATACCTCGTTAATCAATTCCTGGAAGACGGCTGGCGCATTGCACAACCCGAAGGGCATCACTAAGTACTCGTAATGCCCATCGGGTGTGTTGAAGGCCGTCTTCCATTCATCGCCCTCTCTAATGCGGATCAGGTTGTATGCACCCCTCAGATCCAATTTTGAAAAGATCTTAGCGTCTGTGACCTGCGTGAATAAATCGTCTATTAATGGCAACGGATAACGATTCTTCACCGTGATTTTATTTAGGCCCCGATAATCGATGCAAGGTCGAAGACCTCCGTCTTTTTTCTTAACAAAAAAGAAACCGGCCCCTGCAGGCGAGCGGGAGGGGCGAATGAACCCCTTGGCCAGATTGTCACGGATGTACTCCTGCATAGCCACCTTCTCTGGTCCAGACAAATTATACAGGTGACCCCTAGGGGGCATACAACCGGCACGGAGATCGATGGGGCAATCGAAAGGGCGATGAGGAGGTAACCTATCAGCAGCCCTGGGACAGAATACATCCGAGAACTCGGAGTATTGCTCGGGAACACCCTCCACATGTACCTTGGTCTGACCTAATACCACTTTTCCTAGGCACTGTTGGGAACAGAAGTCTGACCAACTGGTTAATTGTCCTGTCGCCCAATTGATCTGTGGCGAATGAAGCTGCAGCCAAGGCATACCTAGGACAATGGTGGAGGTGGTCATATGTAACACAAAAAAACGTAAACTCTCCCTATGCAGTACCCCAGTAATGACTTCCACCTCTGGTGTCTGGGACAGCGGACGGTCCCTTTGTAACGGGGAGTCGTCCACGGCAGTAACCTGGATAGGTGGTTTTACTGGGGTGAGAGGAATGTCCAACTTCTCTGCAAATTCGGAACTCATGAAGTTAGCCGCGGAGCCTGAATCAATAAAGGCCTCTGTGGCTTCAGATTTGTCCCCCCATGTAATCGTACAGGGGAGGAGCAATCGTCTTTTTTTCAGGGGTGCGAGCTGGGCGCCTAGGGTGTCACCCCTTATCACTCCTAGGCGGTAGCGTTTCCCGGCTTATCCTTATTAGGCTTAATGAGACAGCCTCGTACCCTATGCCCCCCTTCACCACAGTATAAACATAGTTGTTCCGACAATCTCCGTCTTCTCTCCACTTGGGTCAATTTAGACCGACCGATCTGCATCGGCTCAGGTGGAGGCAAGACCGGAGATGATGAGACAGAAGGAGACGGAGTTACTAGGGGTGCAGCGGGAGGCACTGTGTAAGAGGTCGGCCTAAGCCGATGACTGCCCCTAGTCTGTCTCTGATGGCGTAGCCTACGGTCGATTCGAATGGCCGATGAGATGGCCTCGTCGACTGTTTTGGGTTCGGGTTGGCTTAACATTAGGTCGGAGACCTCATCTGACAACCCAGACAGGAAGTAATCTAACAGGGCATAAGTGCCAAACCTGGCCGTAACTGACCACCTACGAAATTCGGCCGCATAATCCTCGACTGGACCCCTGCCTTGCCGTAAAAGTTTGAGCTTCCGCTCAGAGGATGCAGCAAGGTCAGGGTCGTCGTAGATTACGGCCATGGCCTTAAAAAATTCCTCTACCGAGGTCAGAGCAGTATCGGTAGAAGGCAGGTTGTATGCCCATGACTGGGAGTCACCAGACAGCAAAGTTTTAATAAAGGTGACCCGTTGGGTCTCAGTCCCCGAGGATCGGGGTCTCAACTCGAAATACGATAACACTCTACTCCTGAAATTCCGGAAGTCAGACTTGTGGCCGGAAAATTTATCAGGTACAGGCATACGTATGTCAGTACTAGGAGAGGATCGCACTGAATCAACTGACGTCTGGAGGGTTTGCACAGAGCCTGACAGGACATCAATCATAGTCTTGTGGCTATCCAGCACTTGGTTGATGTTTTCCACCGAAGTGGCAAGTGCGCCCAGACGGTCAGTATGTGCGTCCATTTGCATTTTTTGGGTCTGGCGTTCTGTAACGATCGGTGGGCGCAGAGAGTATCTGATTACCGGTGATCTGCAGTATCGCCGGAAATACAGATATATACCAGATTATAAGTGATCTGCAGTCTCACCGATAATCCGATATACAAACTAACCTCTGTTCGCCTGAGTAGAGTGTAGTGTTTTGGTGTAACAGTAACACTAGGAGGCCTAGGCCTCAGTGCAGCAAGGAGAACTGCACGTATTCCTTCCGCAGACCTGAGCTCTCCAAGACGGGAGGAGTCAGACTGACAGTAGGAAGGAAAGTCCGAGAGTGACACTCAGGAAGAAGTGTCACTAACAGGACTGGGAACCGCCTCCAATCGTGAGGTCGGTTCTCGAGGTCAGACAAGCCAGGTCGTACACACACGGACAGATAAAGTACAAATACAGTAGGCAAAGGCGGAGTCAAAGTACAGGCAGGGTTCGGCAACGGGGTATCAGATATATCGGGGTACAAAATCAGGAGGCAGAAACAGAGTCTTGGAACGAGCCGAGGTTCGGCAACAGAGTATCAGAAATATCGAGGTACAAGGTCAGAGTTCAGGAGGATAGTCGAGGCAGGCAAAAGTCATAACATATAATCACAATCAAACTAGTACTTTAGCTATCAAATATCTAGCTAAGTGTAGGATTACAGCTCCAGCTGGTCCCGGCACACTTCAGGATCTGACTACGGATCTGGGTGCTCCCACGTATGTGATCGCACGCCAGACAAAGAGCAAGTGAACAACCAGCAGTATATATACTCTAGGACCTTTCCAGGACCTCCCTAATTGCTGGTCCAATGAGAGCAGTGGAATTTGTCAGCTGACCCAGCTGGTCAGCCGACACCCTTCTAACTGCTATTTAAACTCTGCCTTTCTGCTCGCGCGCGTGTAAGTCTGAATCTTGGTGGACTATCAGTCCCAGCCACACCAGTACTGTCATGCAATGTATCTAGTGCGGGGGCCGCCTCTGATGCGGATTCCGCCGTTCCCAATGCGGATTCCGCCGCACTGCCTATGCGGCATGCAGCGTTTTTTCCGCGTTGTGACGCCATGCTGGGCGCGGAAACAGCCGCCTCACCTTGAGAGACGGCGGCATTTCCGCGTTTCCTTACAACTAAATAATAAAAAACATCATTTAAAACTGCATTTTGTGTTCAATTATGTTATCTTTGACTAATAGTTAACGGTTTTTGATAAGCAGAAACATTTAAGTGTGACAAACATGCAAAAGAATAAGAAATCAGGAAGGGGGCAAATAGTTTTTAACACCACTGTAAATACATCACACACATATACTCCATATGTATACAATCATCAACAAACACACTGCATACACAGATGACTGGGGATAAGGGAGGTTGCTGTATGTTATTCTCTCTTCTGAACATTGGTATCAGCTCAGCATGGAACAGCCAAGAGAGAAGAGTCAGAAGAAGAAGTGCACTAGCCTGGTCTATATTTACATAGATGTACTCCACTCTCCCTTAGCCTGGAGCTTGGTGTCACCCCCTCTGCTGGTGACACCCTGTGCAGTACACAGAGTCTTACAAATCTATCAGCTGATTAAACATCTCCATGAGTGCTCCTAAGCATTGCCTTCCCTAATAAGCAGACATAAATTCTCACTTCACATCGTAGAATTTGAAGTCTGCAAACACACCCAGTTGCCAGTTTGCCACTTCCACTCAGGTGTTCTGTGACATCAGCTGTCTCAAGCAGCACTTGTGCCACCAATTTCCACAGTAGAGACTGCAATGATGTTTTCTGAAGCCATTATAATGCATGTAGTTGGACTAAAGAAAATTGTGTTTGTTCATTTTCTCCAGGAAAGTTTAGAAAATCTTTAATGCCTCTAATGTTTTGCACAGAGATGAAGTTGCTCACCTGTGTATATTAACCTAGGGTAATTTGAACACAAATGGGGTCAATTCATTAAAGGCTGTGCAGGAATAAAATCTGGACAGGAAAATACCGCATTCGGTACTTTAGACTTTTGTGTGCTAATTCATAATAATGTTCACAGGTGCGGTAAAAGTTTTGTGAATTACCGAAGCTCATTGACAACAACCTGTTAGTAACAGCAGAAGAGAGTTACAAACTGTTTCGTGCAGTAAAGGCATTACAATAGAAGAGGCATCCCAGATATCCCTTTAAAAGTACATGTTTTGTTATACTCCCTCTGCTGGCTCTGAATCTGTCTATTAGTCTTTCTTAACATTCTATTTAATTGCCACAGCTTACAAGAACTTCAAGAAAGTTTACCCATGCCATGTTTAGGTTATTTTCCCCACTAGCTCCTACACATCTTCAAAATAGAAACCTGAGAAGTTAAACAGCCACACAGCCTAAGGTATTCAGGGGAAGCCTGTTTTGTTTAATTCTCGCTCTGCTGCTGCCTGGGGGGTTTAAAAGCTTGTCCTGCCGGCGAAGGCTGCGGGTCCTATCAGATTCCATCATTCAGACTTGCAGGAGAACAGGGGCTGTTTCTATTGGCTCTCTGCTCCTGTCAGTCACAGCTGCCTCTGCTTCTGCTTGCGAGTCACGGCTCCCAGCTTAGTCTCCTCACACTGACTCTGCACTCTTTTCACAACTTCAAAGCAGACGGTATTATTTTGTGTCTTTACCGCAAGTTGTAGGCTTTTATGAATTTACATTTACAGACATGTGTTGAGGTATTTACCACACAAGTCAGTAATTTACCTCACCACTCGGTAATATCAGAAGACAAAATTGCAGGAGAAGCACCACTAGTAGAGCCTTGGTCAAGGTCTCAGTGCCAATAGAGACCCTCAGTCATCCATCCACAAGTAGGACCGGCACCACTCAAAAAGTATTTATCAGCTCTTTTATTAAGCAAACATGGCTAAGCAATAACAGACGCTGTTTCGGGCCATGCCCTTTCTCAAATTGCAGCAGCCTAAACCAAGTAATTTACCTCACCACTCGGTAATTTCAGCTTTTCCTGCGGTAACAGCTTTTATAAATTGACATTTTCCTAAGTGCTCGGTAAAGTCAGCTGTTTTCTGCATTACCGAATGCGGTAATGCTTCATGAATTGTCACAAATGAAGGATAGCCATTCTCATCTTGTTGGAACTTAGATGTTAAAGGGAAAAGCAGGTGCTGATAGGAGTGGTCAGTTTACATACAATTAATAATTAACCCTCTGTACTCAAAACACACACTCACAGCAATGTGGAACGCTAGTAGCAATAAAAACAACTTGGTTGCAAACAAAATCATATTTGGTTGCAAAATGGAGGATCTTAGCTTCCAAAATGGACTTTAGCATTTTATATGGGACCAATTCAGCACCAGCACTGAGTTTACAACACAGATGTTCTGTATTAAAAAGACTATAAAATGGTCACCTGAAATCTAGTTTCCAGGCACTAACATTCTTTGTCCATCACAAAAAAGGGTACATTAATTAAAAGCATTTTATCAGTTTATTATATTGCCAAGTTTTGTTGCTGTAAAGAATTATGGAAAAACAGTGGAGCCTCATTGTTTTAAAATCATTTAAAGGGACTCCGAGCAGTGCAGAAACTATGGAAAGATGCATATCATTTTAAAGCTCTCTTTCTCCTCTTTCCAATGATATATAAAACACCACCCTACGTCTTTTAGTTTTCGCTATTTTCGCGATTGAAATTGCCGCGGCCGCGATTTCGATCGCAAAAATAGAGAAAACTAAAAGGTGTAGGGCAACGATTTAGGTGTCGTCAGAAAGAGGAGAAAGAGAGCTTTAAAATGATATCCATCAAGCCATAGTTATATTGTATTACACAGGACGACACTTTCCCCAGTGTCAGCAGCTCCATTCTGCTAAATGCAGCTGCTGACTTTGACAAAAAGTCGCCCTGAGTAATACAATATAACTATGGAAAGATGGATATCATTTTAAAGCTCTCTTTCTCCTCTTTCTGACGACACCTAAATCGTTGCCCTACGCCTTTTAGTTTTCTCTATTTTCGCGATCGAAATCGCGGCCGCGGCAATTTCAATCGCGAAAATAGCGAAAACTAAAAGGCGTAGGGTGGCGGTTTATATATCATTGGAAAGAGGAGAAAGAGAGCTTTAAAATGATGTGCATCTTTCCATAGTTTCTGCACTGCTCGGAGTCCCTTTAAAGTATAATGTCTTGTCCGTAATCTTAATTGGAGTGCTTTATGTCTGTCATTATTATTTAGTGCACCGATGGCTGTTAACTGGGTAAGTGGCTGAGGTAGTGCGCAAACAATGTGGACAAGAGTTTAAAGTGGAACTGAAATGTCTTTAACCTCCTTGCCGTTCTGATTCTTTCCAGATTTTAGGGTCTAAAAGCGGTGCAATTTTTTTCCACTCTTTCAGACCCTAAAACCTGAGAAAAATCATTCTGGCAGGGAGATCTGCAGCAAAATAAAAAAAAAAAATGTACCTTCCTGGGCTGCTGTGCTGCAGTTTTCTCTTTGCCCACAAGATGGCGCTAATATACATATAAACGAACTTCTCTATATTTCTCTAATATAGAGAAGTTCGCTTTCAATATTAGCCCCGCCCCCGATGACGTCACGCTGCCACCACCGCTCTGCTGCCACCACCACGGCTGCGCTGCTCCAACTGGCCGCCGGGTCCCCGGAAGAATAGCGGGGACATGGGGGATCCCAGCGGCCCGGGAAAGACCCCACACTGCCGGGGAGAGAGGCTGGAGTCCCGCTGCGCAGCAAGATCGCGCGCGGGACTCCACAACTAAAGGTAAAGCTCTGCAATGCCTACCCCGACCTGAGCTCGGGATCACCGCTAATAGCTTCTTTTTTCTACCCCGAGCTCAGGTCGGGAAAACTGGCAAGGAGGTTAAAAAATAAGAGTTACACTTACCTGGGGCTTCTGCCAGCCCCCTGCCGCTGAGCTGTGCCCACACCGTGACATACAGATCCTCAGTTCCCCTGCCATGGCTCACTTTTCTTCACATAGTAAAAGCCGACTTCTAAGTCTACCTCCACTGCGCCCTGGCCACGCATATCCTCATACGTGTTCCCATGTCCAGGAGCGTACTGTGCAGGCACAGTACGAGAAAATCTCTACTGTGCCTTGGCAGTTCGCTTCCGGCGATGGGAGCGTGAAGGAGGATGCGCACTGCCAGGGCTGCACAGGCACAGTGGACACCCACTGTGCAAAGTGAAAGTGAGCCGCGGCATGGAAACGGAAGATCGGTATGTCACGTCGCGGGCACAGGTCGGCGGCAGGGGGCTGGCAGAAGCCCCAGGTAAGTGAAACTCTTATTTTTTTTTTTTTGTTTCAAAATTTTTTATTGAATTTTTAAATGTTCATAATAAAGACAATACAAGAGATCATCAGTAGGAACCAGATGGAGCATACAAAAACACAAAAGAGTGTACATTAACATTAACAGCAATACTCAACGGGGTAGGGATTGCAGAGAACAATGTAGGATGTGTCCCAGAGGGTTAAACCCAGCTATCTGAGACATGCTTATGGGTATCTGAGGGGGAAGACCTGGCAAGAGACCAGAAACACTTAGGGCCTCTGGGGCTCGTCGTCCAGCGATAGACGAGCCACCGAGGAGGTCTCATATACAGGTAGAGAGAGGAGTAGGAAGAAGAACAGAGAGAGAAAGGGAAAGAATCGAAGAGTAGAGAAGGGGGAGAAAAGAAAGGGGGAAGAAGAAAGAAAAAGTGAGTAGTGGGTAGTCCCGTCCTATAGCCTCGTTATCAAAGAACCATCCATTGATGCATGTTCGAGTTGAATCCAGGGGTCCCAAATCCGTTCAAATTTTTTAAGGGATTCCTTTAGGATGCTAGTTAATTTTTCATTAATCATGAAGGAATTAAGTGTAGACTTTACCTCACTAATGCTGACCGAAGGTTTTTTCCAATTAGCGGCAATGGACATAGCCGCCGCGGAAAAGACAAAGGAAGCTAGCTTATTTTGAAGCAAAGTCAAAGATCCCACTTTCTCGTGGAGAAGAACTTGCCAAGGGTCTTTTGGGATGGGTTTATGAAACATGGAAGAGAGAAGTCGGTAAACCTGACACCAAAATCTAGTGAGCCGTGGACAGGTCCACCAAATATGTAACATGTCGCCTAAAGCCCTACAGCCACGGAAGCAGAAAGGGTTCGCGGAGGGGAACACTTTAGCTACTCTAGCAGGAACTAGATACCACCGGGTCATCACTTTGTAGGCTGCCTCGATTGTGTGTAGATTAGAGAAGCAGCTTAGCACTCTGCTCCAGATGCCCAGCCAGTCCTCTCTATCCTTTGTGCCTGGCAGGTCTGCCTCCCATTTGGTAACATAGGCATGGATGCAAGGGCAGTTAGGGCGGGTCAAGAAAGAGTAAAGTGTGGATATTAGTCGTTTGGAGTTGGGTCGGTGTAGGCAGATGTTTTCAAATGGTGTAGTGTTGTATGGAGGGTCTATGTTATGGATTAAAGAATGTATCCAATGTTTAATTTGTAGATAGCGGAAAAATTCTTTGGCAGGGGCCTGGAAAGTTTCCTGTAGTGCAGGCCAGGAATAGATCCCTCTAGTAGTGAGAAGGTGCGTAACCTTATTAAGGCCCTTTTCGTCCCACCATTTGAATGCCAATGGGTTCTCAAGTCCCGGAGCAAAGAGAGGGTTGTTAGTAAGTGGTAGTAGAGGGAGATGAGATGATAGAAGATTAGCCGAGTGTCGGATCGAGTCCCAAACCTGCAAGCTATGTAGTAAGGGGGGGCTGAGGGAGGGGGGGTCTCAGTTTGTGCGGTAACCAAAGGTGAGTGCTTGGGAGCTGAGGAGCGCTGTCAGGAATCTCGAGAAATACCCACAGGGGGGTGTCCCGGGTTTGGAAAAGCTTGGTAAGCTGAGTAATGGTTGCTGCGCGATAGTAAGAGCTAACCTGAGGAACTCCGAGACCGCCATCTAATTTGTGGGCAAAGAGGGTGGATTTGTTAACTGTTGGGTGTTTGTGGCCCCAAATAAAGGATTGTATCCTGTTTTGAAATATACGGAGGTAGTGGTTAGAGACTTTAACGGGGAGGGTGCGGAAGTAGTAAAGGAGCTTGGGTATAAAGGGTATAACCCCCTTGCTGTTCCAATTGTGTCGGCAAGGGCTCGCTACATGATAGCCGCTGAGCAGCGGCATCCCCCACCCACTCCGATCGCCTCCGGCGATCAGAGTAAGCAGGAAATCCCGTTCAGAATGGGATTTCCTGCTGGGCTTCCCCGGTTGCCATGGGGATGGGGTGGGATGACGTCACTGACGTCAGAGGGAATCCCGATCCACCCCTCAGCGCTGCCTGGCACTGATTGGCCAGGCTACACAAGGGGTCTGGAGGGGGGGCGGCGCGGCGGGTAGTGGCGAATTGGCGGCGAGCGGCGGCGATCGTAATATGCACGCAGCTGCGTGCAATTAAAAAAAATTATGCAAATCGGCCCAGCGGGGCCTGAGAAATCCTCCTGCGCAGGTTACCCCGAGCTGAGTTCGGGATAACCGGCAAGGAGGTTAACGACCTTTCAGTTCTGCTTTAAGCACTTTGTGCTGCAGTATTTGCTTCTGAACAACGCAACTTTACTGTCTTCTCATATTTCCTTATAAGGAGGACATAATAAATAATGCAATGACCTTATGAATGCTCTTCAATTATTGTTAAGTGTCAGATTTTCATCAAGTATACTAAGGCTACTACTAGTGTTGGGCGAACACCTGGATGTTCGGGTTCGGGCCGAACAGGCCGAACATGGGCCAGATGTTCGGCATGTTCGGCCCGAACTCAATGGAAGTCAATGGGGACCCGAACATGCCGCAATACGGCCCCCCTATGGGGTCGCAGGCATAAGGGGGGAGCATGCCCCGATCGCGGGGGGGGGGGGGGGGGGGGTCAGAAATTCCCCCCACCCCCTCCGCTAGCGTTCCCTTCTCTGCCCGCTTCCCCATAACAAAAGTTTGTTGAAAGTTAGTACTAGTACCGGTGGCTGGCTGCTGGCAGTGGAGTGAGTGAGGAGGAGGAGTCCGCCTAGGAGAGTGACGCGTTGAGGCCAGGCAGCGGGCGGTTCAGCGGTAGTACCCTTGTGGTACTTCCGCCCTTTCTCTGACCTCACGTCCTCTACGTGATGACGCATACGAGGGTACGCGTCACGGTACTAGTATTAACTTTCAACAAACTTTTGTTATGGGGAAGCGGGCAGAGGGGGGAGCGCTAGCGGAGGGGGTGGGGGGAATTTCCGACCCCCCCCCCCCCCGCGATCGGGGCATGCTCCCCCCTTATGCCTGCGACCCCATAGGGGGGCTGTATTGCGGCATGTTCGGGCGAACAGGGCCCTGTTCGGCCGAACAGGGGCCCTGTTCGGCCCTGTTCGGCGGGCATTGAATAGTTCGGGCGAACCCGAACTAAAAAGGCCGAACACCATCAGGTGTTCGGCCGAACTCGAACATCACCCGAACAGGGTGATGTTCTGCAGAACCCGAACAGTGGCGAACACTGTTCGCCTAACACTAGCTACTACATGGTAGATATGCTAAAATCTCACAGGTGAATAAGCATTCAAATCGGTTTCTGAATTGTTAAATGGTCGGAAAATAATGACATACATTACTAAGAAAAACAAAAGTTTGCTTTCTTAAAACAGAAAGAATTTGCGATAATTCAGGTTGGAGTGAGCTTGAGATGTCTCCCAGTGCATCACATTACTAACATACACATATATTAGGCCAACGCAATTCAAGATGATAAAAAGCTCACAGGACACACAACTGATATATAGACCTGTATTTTAGATCTTGTCTCAGCTACTATAGACAGTAACAGAAAACATCATATTTGTTTTTATTTTAGTTTGTTTACAGATTGTAAGATGAAATCACACTTTCAGATGAGTACTAAAAGCACATGGTTTAGATTAGAATCATGTGCATTCAGCATTTTAGGTAGATATTCCTCTCACCAATAGAAGGATGTTAGTAGCACAAATAAGTTTGCCTTTTTTATACAGTTTGTATATATATTGTACTTTTGTAACTTATTGATTTACTCTTTCCACAATAAACCTAGAATTGAACAATGCAGATTCAGAAAGCAAACTTGTTAGAGGGTGTAAATGATAAGTACAGTGTTACATTTGAAACTTTTCAGATATAAAAACCTTTGTAAAGCTGTGTTTGCCCGCAGCTGTGTACTTATCGATACAGGCTGAAAACCTCTCCACACTGTTTCATGTTAGCAGAGTTGAGGTCTTACAAATGTGCTTACTTATTTTATACTTCCTGTGATCTACAATGTCCAAACTGCTCCTTTCAGCACAAAGCTAATGTAGTTCAGAAATGTTGGGAAATTAAGTTTGGTAACTATTGCTCTTCCTAATTTTTATATTACATGGTTACACTTGATTGCCCCATCCAACAGCTGCATCCAGAAAGGAAAGGAAGCAGATTGTATTGCAGTGGCAAGCACATGTGGCCTATATTCTCAATTATACACAGTGTATATTAATGTGAAAACCTGATTACTATAAGAATCCACTTTTTCTAATTTTAGGGTTTGGGGCTTTAACCACTCTGCGACCGCGTCACCCAGAATTGCGGCCGCAGAGTGGCTCACCTGGGACCACCTAACCCAGGATTGCGTCATCTCGCAAAGCGTGAAATTTGCAGGGAATGAGCACTGCGATCGCAGCTAGCAGGCTGTTAAACAAAAAATATATCTACAGGATCTTCTCAGAAAATTAGCATATTGTGATAAAGTTCATTATTTTCTGTAATGTACTGATACACATTAGACTTTCATATATTTTAGATTCATTACACTATAACTGAAGTAGTTCAAGCCTTTTATTGTTTTAATATTGATGATTTTGGCATACAGCTCATGAAAACTCAAAATTCCTATCTCAAAAAATTTGCATATTTAATCCGACCAATAAAAGAAAAGTGTTTCTAAAACAAAAAAAGTCAACCTTCAAATAATGATGTTCAGTTATGGACTCAATACTTGGTCGGGAATCCTTTTGCAGAAATGACTGCTTCAATGCGGCGTGACATGGAGGCAATCAGCCTGTGGCACTGCTCAGGTGTTATGGAGGCCCAGGATGCTTCGATAGCGGCCTTAAGCTCATCCAGAGTGTTGGGTCTTGCGTCTCTCAACTTTCTCTTCACAATATCCCACAGATTATCTAAGGGGTTCAGGTCAGGAGAGTTGGCAGGCCAAATGAGCACAGTAATACCATGGTCAGTTAACCATTTACCAGTGGTTTTGGCACTGTGAGCAGGTGCCAGGTCATGCTGAAAAATGAAATCTTCATCTCCATAAAGCTTTTCAGCAGATGGAAGCATGAAGTGCTCCAAAATCTCCTGATAGCTAGCTGCATTGACCCTGCCCTTGATAAAACACAGTGGACCAACACCAGCAGCTGACATGGCACACCAGACCATCACTGACTGTGGGTACTTGACACTGGACTTCAGGCATTTTGGCATTTCCCTCTCCCCAGTCTTCCTCCAGACTCTGGCACCTTGATTTCCGAATGACATGTAAAAGTTGCTTTCATCCGAAAAAAGTACTTTGGACCACTGAGCAACAGTCCAGTGCTGCTTCTCTGTAGCCCAGGTCAGGCGCCACTGGTCCAAAAGTGGGTTCATGCTTCCATCTGCTGAAAAGCTTTATGGAGATGAAGATTTCATTTTTCAGCACGACCTGGCACCTGCTCACAGTGCCAAAACCACTGGTAAATGGTTTACTGACCATGGTATTACTGTGCTCAATTGGCCTGCCAACTCTCTTGGCCTGAACCCCATAGAGAATCTTTGGGATATTGTGAAGGGAAAGTTAAAAGACACAAGACCCAACACTCTGGATGAGCTTAAGGCCGCTATCGAAGCATCCTGGGCCTCCATAACACCTGAGCTGTGCATCAGGCTGATTGCCTCTATGCCACGCCGCATTGAAGCAGTTATTTCTGCAAAAGCGTTCCCGACCAAGTATGGAGTGCATAACTGAACATAATTATTTGAAGGTTGACTTTTTTTGTTTTAAAAACACTTTTCTTTTATTGGTCGGATGAAATATGCAAATTTTTTGAGATAGGAATTTTGAGTTTTCATGAGCTGTATGCCAAAATCATCAATATTAAAACAATAAAAGGCTTGAACTACTTCAGTTGTAGTGTAATGAATCTAAAATATATGAAAGTCTAATGCTTATCAGTACATTACAGAAAATAATGAACTTTATCACAATATGCTAATTTTTTGAGAAGATCCTGTATTTATATGCACAGCACTGCAATCTACTGCAGAGCTGTACAGGGGACAGCTCTGTCATTGAGCTGTTCCCAGGAGAGCCATGAAAATGGATCCCTCTCATAGGCTGATGCCTATGAGAGGTGGTCTCTATGATTGGATGTCGGAGGGAGGGAGGGAGGAGACAAAAATTTAAATAAAATAGACATATTTATTTAAAAAAAGACAAATAAATTAATAAGAAAACAACATCACAGTAGCAATCAGATGTCACTGCCAACAGAAAGCTCTGTTGGTGGCAAGAAAAGGCGGGGAGAATCATTTGTGTGCTAAATTTTAAAGCTGCAGAGCACTGAATTGTGAAAAATGGCCTGGTCACTAGGGGGGGTGTAAGCCTTTGGTCCTGAAGAGGTTAATAAATGCATTAAAATAATATAATAAAATATATTCAGTACCTGGACAGACACATCTTGGCCATATCGCAGTAAGAGCACCAGGTGTTCAAAGTCCTGTCCCAGCAGATCAGCACATACCTCTGAACCAATGAAATCCTGAGCATGCTGCATAATTTCTTCTTGTGGAAGAGCGTTATATTTCCAGTCATATTTATTGTTCACCTTGTAAGCCCCACTGCTGGCTACTTCTGTCAATAACTCCATCTTAATAAGGGCTTTTCTGCAGCATGAGTCTTTTGATGTTTTATCTGAAAATGTAAAAAAAAATATTGTGTACATATAAAATGTAATACTACACATGCTTGCACATGTAATCGACAAACAATAATTTGTTTCAACTGCCTGCAGAAAAGGATCAAGATAAAAATGTGGCCCTGGGCAAGATAGCAGTTTTTGCCCACTGGTGATAATCATCAGGCTTTTTTTTATAAGATTATTATTATTATTATTATAAGATTTGATGGGGGCTAGCATATGCCAGGCCCCTTGACTCCCTCCAGGCCCTAGGCAACTGCCTATGTTTGCCTTGTGGATGATCCAGCCCTGCCTGCCTTACACTAATTGAGTAAAAATTGAAAAATACAGAATGATCCAAAGGTCGGCAGAGGTACAGTAGCCCATATCCGTTAGGCATGTTGCACATCATGATGAGTTTGTGCTGTGGACAAGGACATTGCATCCACAACATGATGCCCTTGTTCACAGTAATTCCGTTGTGTGTCTGTTGTAATGGACATGCTATGGATAGAACAGCTATCTATGAAATGTCTACATACAGGTTGGAACTTTGTATTCTGTCACTGCAGCAAACACAACGGACACCAGACAGAATGGACATGTGGGCACATGTCTGGATGGATCCTGTGCGTAACCTAGGATCTGTCAATATGTACATTGGTCTGTTGTGGCCTGTTGTGACATGGACCATTTTTGAGTTTTGTCTGAACCTAGCTTTATGCTTCCTCTAAAGTTGTCTTCTACATAACAAAATACAGTCAGTCCAGCACTGTTAAAGTGGCCAGTGTGGAAGATGATCACATTATGTTGGAGGATACTTTTCAATTTTAATATGCTTGTACTGCTTTTGGGTCACAGAGGTCTAGGGAAAAGATATTTTGTGGTACTTTGTTCACTTTAGTTCAATCTGACTTTTTGTCAATCGACAATCGACTACCAAATATCACACAACTGAAAAACTCTGATCTAATATCTAGTGTTGCAAGATGATAAACCAGGTAAATGTTCATTTTAAGGGAAATATTGATTGTTTACCTTATCTAACATACCATATATACTCGCATATAAGCCAACCTGTGTATAAGCTGAGGTACCCACTTTTCCCTCAGAAACCAGGAAAAAGTGATTGACTTATGTATAATCCCCCTCCCTAATATAGCCCTTCCACAGTAGCCAGATGTTCCCCCAGTACAAGTCAGCCCCCTTCCCCATAGCCAGATATGCCCCAGGATCATACAGCTGTGTCTCAAGAAGCCACTGGATGGCATCATAGATATGAGACACAGCGATTGCCACACAGGAAAAATCTCTGATCATTGCACAGCTGACACGTTGCTTGCACGCTGCGCTCCACAAGCCAGAGGACACAAGTAGTCTTGTGCAGCGCACTCTGCACACCATGTTGCAGGGGATGGAGGGCACAGACACAGCCGGGTGCAAGCTGGTAAGAGCAGGATTAATAATGCACGATCCTTAGGTCCCTCTGCCAGCAACAAAACCTGCTCCACCATCTGTTTAGCTCCACTGACTCGCATATAAGCCGAGGGGGTTACTTTTCAGCGCATTTATGCTTAAAAATTAGACTTATACGCGAGTATATATAATATATCTAATTGTGTATGGCCAGAATGCATTTAGTCATGTACAATGCCATAACAGATATTATCATGTAGTAAACAATTGCTGCAAAAAAAAAAGTTGTGAATACAATAGTGTACATTAAATATGCATCCTTGGTCAAATTACATATTTTATTGAATTACTATGGGAAGATAATTTAATTTAGCAATGAAAGAGAACAAAAATCTGTAATTTTATTGGTAAAAATATTAGTACCTTTCTTAAAACAGAATTCAGTATCAATAATTGTCCATGATAACAACAATAAGTAGATTGTGTTGGTTCTCAGTAACTGTGGGCTGATGTAAAGTGGTTCATACATTTTTGAAAGCCACTGATTCAGATGGTATCAGTCATAAATGGCATCACAGATGATTCTTACCCAGCAGCACAGAACTGAGGATGTAACCATCACACAGGTAAAGAGTCCAGTACTTGTTTATATCATTGTCTATCTCAATAAGATCTCCTGGATGGAAGAGTTCTGGTAAATCCGCACTACAATAGGATGCCATCTAAAACAAAGCATTGGAGAAAACATTGAGTCATATAGAGAAATTCACCAAAGCTGTAACATAAAGGTACCCATCACAACATGCAGTTATTTGCAATACACAGTATGACATAGGAACATCCTGCATATTATTACCTTTTTTCGTAGTATTAGCCAATCACGACAGCTGAGGCTGCTTGCTAGAACTAGATGCCACTAGTAATTGCCCCCTGAAAACAACAGTAGTCCTGCACCATGCATTTCAGTGTGTGATGCTGCACAGTATGTTCTACCGTGTAATTTACACAGTTTCCTGTATGCACAACTTCCTGTTTGGCAGAAGTCTCATTTGGGACAGTTTCTAACTCTATGTACATTTTATTTACTGTCTCTTATTCATTATTTCTGTATACTATGAAGACCATACTGTGCTGCTATAAAGCAGTTATTTCAGTGCAGTGCAAATATAGTTTTAAAATGAACTCACCTGAAAATCAAGTGACCTCTCTGAGGAAACCTTAGTATACAATAATGATGTGTGTCCTTTACAGCGCTAGCACTGAGGCCCTTGTAATGACATGGCATAAGGCTGCACAGTCCTATTTATAGATCAGACATTGGATCTGGTCTGATGATTACATATGACAGGAATAAAACGTGTTGGTTTGGTATTTCAGCTCATAAACCTAATTATGTCTGTGGCCTCTTTTTTCTAAATCAATGAACTTAACATGTAAAGTGATTTAAATCGTAGACCCTAATCAATAATACAAATTGCACCCCTAATTTTGCTCCTGTAGTGAGATCCGAAGGTTAAACCAACAAAGTTAACAAAGTTTCAAATTTTACAGACAACTGCAGCACAAAGCCACAAACCCTGTAATACTCACAAGCATTTTATTATATTTTTGGATATTTCCAATCAATCAAACTTCAGCTTATGTGCAGTCAAACTGTCAGACTGATTTTAAGATGACAGATGACTTAAAGTCTAAGGTCTTTTCTACTATCCCTAACATACAGTATTTACACTATACTAACTATAACACATACCCAAGATAAGATTATTGTACACACTTTCTTATTAGGGAGACAATTCCAAAGCTGTGAAGTTGCCTCCTCGTGATTCTGCTCTCAAATTCATCTACCAGTAACATTACATGATGACACTCTATGGGCTTGATTCACAAAGCGGTGCTAACTCTTAGCACGCCTGTGAAAACCCCCTTAGCACGTCTAAACAAGCTTTTCACGCATAAAACTTTGCGCGCGCAAAACTTTATGCGCGTAAAACTTTACGCGCGTACTGCACAGAGCGCAGGGCGCTCCGCGCGAAGTGCCCATTAAAGCCTATGGGACTTAGCGCGCGTAAAACTTTGCGTGCACAAAGTTAGCGCGCGATCTGATTGAGAAATCCGGTGCTAACCTACTTAGCACCCTGGTTAGCGCGTCTAAAGACTTTAGACGTGCTAAGTAGGTTAGCACCGCTTTGTGAATCAAGCCCTATATCTTCTTTTTTCAAGAGGACTTTTTTTTTTCATTAAGAAAATCATTATTTTGTTTTGCACACATTGCCATCTTGACTATCATTGATCACTATGTGTTTTTGGGGTTTGGATTTTTTTTTTTGGGGGGGGGGGGGGGGGGGGGGGTTTAGCAAAATTTTGTTTACACTCATTTTAGATGTCACTGCTGTTGGCAACCATGTGTTAATTTATAAATACATACTCAGAATAACACACATATTTATTGAAAATGAAATACCTCGTTTTTTAGAAGAGAAGTTGTGCATTCTGGATTTCTGCTTTGAACCAAAACGCTTCCCTTGAAAAAGAGGTTTGGGGTAATCTGCAACATTTATACAGCCTCAGCATTCCTTCATCCTTTCATAATAAATTTCAGGCTATAGCAATATCACCCCCTCGCTGGTTCCCCCAGGACACCATCATTGGTCCAAAGCATCTAAATGGATTCTAGGATTTTGGCAATAAAATGTTGTCCTGAGCAGGTACTGAGTCCCGCCTTCGGAGTGATGCTTAGCCTAGGCCGTTTAGCTTTGTGGAATTTGCCTCCCAGAACATTCTGGGAGAACAGGCATTATTTTCATTGCCTTTGGAATCCTCAGAAACAAACATTCTGCAGAGCTGCGCCTGACGGGACTAAAGATGTCACCACCTGTGATACATTTCCTAATGTAAATCAGGGTGAGGAAAGGTCTTAAAATGGACACTTTAACCCTGCTATCTTATGAAAATTAGCCCCTAACCGGGCAACTCATTGCTGTAACTTGTTATTGATTTGATCTTCAATCTTTGATCTTTTGAAACTAAAATGGACACTGGCTTGCTCCTTGCTGATACTTACTGCTAAAAAGCACCACCAAAACAGTTTTTTTGAGAGCTAATGTTCTTGTGATGTGCTTATTTTTTTTTTTTGTGTGGCCCACTGACACTTGCATATACAGCCCTGTCTGTCGCAGCTGGCCCTTGCTAATTGCTAATACTGTGCCAGGCCCAGCACATTCAGTGCCTACCTTTTCACTGCACCTGTGTGTGTGACAGCTACACATATTATACAAGCAGTCAGTACTTTTCACTGCATCTGTGTGTGACTGCACATTTGTGCCATTGACACTACATATTACAGCCCTGTGTGTCGCAGCTGGCCCTTGCTTATTGCTATACTGTGGCAGGCCCAGCATAGTCCGTGCATACCTTTCACTGCACCTGTGTGACAGCACGCAGTTTTATATACCAGTCACTGCATACCTGTTCACTGTACCTGTGTCTGTGACAGCTGCACATTTGTAATACCACTCCGTGAATACCTTTCACTGCACCTGTGTAACAGCACGCAGTTTTATATACCAGTCACTGCATACCTGTTCACTGTACCTGTGTGTGTGACAGCTGCACATTTGTAATACCACTTCGTGAATATCTTTCACTGCACCTGTGTAACAGCACGCAGTTTTATATATCAGTCACTGCATACATGTTCACTGTACCTGTGTGTGTGACAACTGCACATTTGTAATACCATTCCGTGAATACCTTTTACTGCACCTGTGTAACAGCATGCAGTTTTATATACCAGTCACTGCATACCTGTTCACTGTACCTGTGTGTGTGTGTGTGTGTGTGTGTCAGTGTTGATCGTATACCTCATTATCCTATTCGAGTTTGGTCGAATTCGGATAGTAAACTATCCGAATTCACTCGAAGTTCGATATTCGAGTTAATCGAATACCCAAATCGATCTCGGATATCCGACGTCACTATCCGAGTCTGTATTCGAGTAAAATATTCGAGCTGGCCTTAAATAGCTTTTAAAACTTGTATTGGAGGTCAATGATGCATGAAACCACCTTTTTTATGAAAAAAAACATCAAGTGATTATGTAGTGATGTAGTAGTTATAAAAAAAGTATCAAAAATAGGAAATTAACTTCATGAAAAGTGTTTGCATGAGAAGGTGTGTCCAAAATGGTTGTAAGTTGGAAGTCTTCATTTACGTCGTCTTCATCTTCTTCTTCTATATCTTCTTCTTCTTCTATATCTTCTTCTTTTCCTTCTTCTTCTATATCTTCTTCTACTCGAATCTTCTTCATCTTCTACTTCTTGTATCTTCTTCAATTATTTTTTTCTTCTTCTATATCTTCTTCTTTTATATCTTCTTCTATATCTTCTTCTTCTTCTTCTTCTGTATCTTCTTCTTCTATATCTTCCTCTTCTTCGTCTTCTTCTTCTATATCTTATTCTTCTTCGTCTTCTTCTTCTTCTATATCTTCTTCTTCTTCTTCTATATCTTCTTCTTCTTCTTCTTCTTCTTCTATATCTTCTTCTTCTTCGTCTTCTTCTTCTTCTATATCTTCTTCTTTTTCTTCTTCTTCTTCTATATCTTCTTCTTCTTCGTCTTCTTCTTCTTCGTCTTCTTCTTCTATATCTTCTTCTTCTTCTATATATTCTTCTTCTTCTTCTATATCTTCTTCTATATCTTCTTCTTCTTCTTCTTCTATATCTTCTTCTTCTTCGTCTTCTTCTATATCTTTTTCTTCTTCTTCTTCTATATCTTTTTCTTCTTCTTCTTCTATATCTTCTTCTTCTTCTATATCTTCTTCTTCGTCGTCGTCTTCTTCTAGATCTTCTTCTTCTTCTTCTTCTCCTCCTTCTCCTTCTCCTCCTCCTCCTTCTTCTTCTTCTTCTTCATCTTCTTCTTCTTCTTTTTCTTTATCTTCTTCTTCTATATCTTCTTTGTCTTTCTTCTTCTTCTTCTTCTTCCTCTTCTTCTCTATCATTATATTATGTGTCTTGGTTTTCCTTTCTTTTGTAATATTTTTTTTTACTTCATTTGTGGAAATATTTTATTTTAATAACACCATAGTTATATTTGTGTTGATGGCATAATAGGTAGTGGCACATTGCAAGCCACAGCGCCTTTTTCTGTGTACCCTGGTGGTGGTAAAACACAGACATCAGCAGGAGGAGGAAGTAGTTGCAGCTATTGTAGTGTGGTAACAGCTGGTAGGAGAGTGGGTGGCAGCAGAAAATAGTTCTTCTTCTGTTCTCCCTGGCAGTGGTAGCAGCACACAGACAGCAGAAGCTCAATGCAGCTACAGGAGGAGGAGTAGTGTGTGTCAGGCAGTGTGATGTGACTGACATAATAGGCCCTGGTTCCTAGCGGTGGTACCAGGGCCGTAAATGAACACCATGAGGTTCCAGACAGCGGTTGTGAAGCCCACATTGTGTCCAATACACAATTGGGACAGCACAGTTTTCAACCTGGACACCTCTAAAATAATTTAATTTTTTTTTCAAAATAATGCAGCTATTTTTGAGCGTAAATAGCTGGTGGCGCATGGGCAGCAGCACCTTGTAATGTGTTCCCTGGCAGTGGAGACACAGACAGCAGGAGGAAATACAACAGCAGGCAGCATGAGGAGGATGAGTGTGTGGCAGTGGCAGCAGGCAGGCGGGCAGTGAGACATAGCTGGTGGCGCATGGGCAGCAGCACCTTGTAATGTGTTCCCTGGCAGTGGAATCATACAGACAGCAGGAGGAAATACAGCAGCAGGCAGCGTGAGGAGGATGAGTGTGTGGCAGACTGGCAGCAGGCAGCAGGAGGGCAGGCAGCAAGACATAATAGGCCCTGGTTCCTAGCGGTGGTACCAGGGCCGTAAATGAACACCATGAGGTTCCAGACAGCGGTCGTGAAGCCCACATTGTGTTCAATACACAATTGGGACAGCACAGTTTTAAACCCGGACACCTCTAAAATAATGTATTTTTTTTTTCTTTTCAAAATAATGCAGCTATTTTTGAGCGTAAATAGCTGGTGGCGCATGGGTAGCAGCACCTTGTAATGTGTTCCCTGGCAGTGGAGACACAGACAGCAGGAGGAAATACAACAGCAGGCAGTGTGAGGAGGATGAGTGTGTGGCAGTGGCAGCAGGCAGGCAGGCAGCGAGACATAGCTGGTGGCGCATGGGCAGCAGCACCTTTTAATGTGTTCCCTGGCAGTGGAGACACAGACAGCAGGAGGAAATACAACAGCAGGCAGAGTGAGGAGGATGAGTGTGTGGCAGACTGGCAGCAGGCAGCAGGAGGGCAGGCAGCGAGACATAATAGGCCCTGGTTTCTAGCGGTGGTAGTACCAGGGCCATAAATAAACACCATGAGGTTCCAGACAGCGGTCGTGAAGGCTACATTGTGCCCAATACACAATTGGGACAGCACAGTTTTCAACCCGGACACCTCTAAAATAATTTTAAAAATTTTTTTTCAAAATAATGCAGCTATTTTTGAGCGTAAATAGCTGGTGGCGCATGGGCACCTTGTAATGTGTTCCCTGGCAGTGGAGACACAGACAGCAGGAAGAAATACAGCAGCAGCAGTAGGTGTAATGTGTGTGTGCCACTTCATACTATTCACTGAACCTGTGTGACCACACATTGTTGTACCAGCAGTCACTGCAAACTTTTCACTGCACCTGTGTAACCGCACATTGTATTAGTCAAGTTAGTGCATATCTTTCACTTCATACCCCCCAATATGGACAAAACAAGAGACAGAGGCAGGCCACCCAGCAGGTCTGTTCGAGGTTGAGATGGCGTGATTTCGTGCGGCCCTGGACCAAAGTACAGTGTTCAGTAGGCATGTGCCATCAACTCCCAAGATTGCCAGGATGTACTTGACTATTTAACACAGAACACCTCATCTTCCTCAGCTTCGGAACCGTGACATATCTTCCTCCGCAGCCTCCACTGCTACTACTAGCACCACATCCACCCCATTTGACACTTCGCAGGAGTTATTTGGTGGGGAATTAACTGATTCACAGCCATTCTTGTTACAAGATGACGGCGTTAAGCATGTTACACCACCACCTCATATGTCTGAGTTAGGCGCCAGTATGGGCGTAAGGTGTGAGGATGATGAAGCACCTGTTGTTGGTGCAGTTTTGAAGGTGTCTGACACAAGAGAAGCTGTGGAGGATGATTATAGTGATGATGATGATACTGCCATGGATGTCACGTGGGATCCTAATAGACATGATGAGCAGGGGGACAGCTCAGAGGGGGAGTCAGAGAGGAGTAGGAGGAGACGAGTTGCTGAAAGAAGCAGGGAAGCTCATCATCAGAAACAGCTCATGGCAGTGTCCAGTGGCATATATCGCTACCTATGGACAGCCAGCCAACATGCTCCTCAAGGTCAGCTGCTGACGCCACCACCAAAGTGCCATCATTCCAGGGCTCAGTGGTGTGGAGTTTTTTTGTGTGTCTGCCTCAGATGGGACAATGCCATCTGTACTATCTGCGATCAGAGATTGAGTCATGGAAAGACCATGACTCGCGTAGGGACAACTGCCTTACGAAGGCACATGGTGAAAAAGCACAATCGGCAATGGGAAGACCACCTGAGGAAAAGCAGCAAACAAACGCAAAGCCACCCTCTGCCTCCTCTTCCTCCTTCAGGTGCAGCATCTTCTTCAGCCACTTTATCCCTTGCACCTTCACGACCACCCTCCTTCACTCCGCTTCTCACCTTGAGCGATTCCTGCTCCTCTGCCCACAGCAGCAGCCAGGTGTCCATGAAGGAAATCTTTGAGCGGAAGAAGCCAATGTCTGCCAGTCACCCCCTTTCCCGGCATCTGACAGCTGGCTTGGTGGAACTGTTATCTCGCCAGCTGTTACCATACCGGCTGGTGGACTCTGAGGCCTTCTGAAAATTTGTGGCAATTTGGACAATGCAGTGGAAGATACCAGGCCGCAATTACTTTTCTCAAAAGGCGATACCCAAACTGTACCGGGATGTAGAAAGGCTAGTGGTGTCATCTCTGACACACAGTGTTGGGTCAAGGGTCCATCTGACCATGGATGCCTGCTCTGCCAAGCACGGTCAGGGCAGGAACATTACTTATATGGCACATTGGGTCAACCTGGTGACTGCAGGCAAGCAGGAAGTACATGGCTGTGTAGAGGACCTAGTTGTGACACCTCCACGGCTTGCAGGTAGGTCTGCTGCCACCTCCTCTCCTTCTCCTCCTACTCCTCCTGCTTCATCCTCTCCAACCACACACCCCCAGCTCTCCAGGGCATATGCTGCATGCCAGGTACAACAGTATCAAGCCATCTTGGACATGTCTTGCCTCAAAGCCCAGAGTCACACTGGAGCAGCTCTTCTGGCTGCTCTGAACAAACAGGTGGATCAGTGGCTGACCCTACATCAACTGGAGATTGGCAACGTGGTGTGTGACAACGACAGCAATCTCATTTCGGCTTTGCGTTTGGGAAGTTGACGCATGCACCCTGCATGGCACATGTGCTCAATCTTATAATCCAAAGAATTGTGTGTAAGTACCCAGGCTTACAGGAGGTCCTGAAGCAGTCCAGGAAGGTATGTGGGCATTTCAGTTGGTCCTACACGGCCATGGCGCACTTGGCCGATATTCAGTGGAGAAACAACTTGCCGGTGAGGCGCTTGATTTGTGATAGCCCCACTCGCTGGAATGCAACGCTCCTCATGTTTGACTGCCTTCTACAACAGGAGAAAGCCATCAAACAGTATCTGTACAAATACAGTGAAAGGACATGCTCTGGGGAGCTGGGGATGTTATGGCTGAAGCACTGGACACTCATGAGTAATGCCTGCAGGGTCATGCGTCCGTTTGAGGAGGTGACAAACCTAGAGAGTCGCAGGTGAAGGCACCATCAGTGACTTGATCCCATATGTTTTCCGTGCGTAGAGTGGTGGATCAAGCTGTACATGAGTTGACCAAGAACAGGAGGAGGAGGAAGAGTTTTTGGAAACATCACCTGCAGCATCATCAACACCTGCGGCATCACAGAGGAGGGGGGAGGAGAAGGAGTCATCTGGGGAAGAAGAGTCAGATGAAGGAGGTAGTTTTTTTGAGGAGGTGGCGGAAGAACAACCGCAGCAGGCGTCGCAGGGAGCTTGTGCTGCTCACCTTTCCCATGGTACTGTTTGTGGCTGGGGGGAGGAGGACAACTTACCTGACTTCACTGAGGAAGAGCAAGACGAGATGGCTAGTACGGCGGCATCCGACTTTGTGCAGATGGCCTCTTTCAAGCTGTCCAGCTTGTTGAGGGACCCCCGTATAAAAAAAAACTCAAGGGGAATGACCTGTACTGGGTGAAATCACTACTAGACCCTGGGTATAAGCACAAAGTGGCAGAGATGTTACCAAATACCCACAAGGCTGAAAGGATGCAGCACTTGAAACACCATTTGGCAAGTATGCTTTACAGTGCGTTTAAGGGTAATGTCACAGCACAACGGAATAAAGGTGCCACTGCCAGTAATATGTCTGCCATATCCATGCAGGCAAGGACAGGACGCTCTAACAATCTCATGGTGATGTCGGACATGCAGACATTCTTTACTCCAATGCCTCACCTTAGCCCTTCCAGATCCACCCTCCACCAACGCCTCGACCAGCAGGTAGCCAACTAATTGTTCTTAAAGTGGATCCGAGATGAACTTTTACTCATAGCATAATCGTGTTCCTTTCCTATAGTTTATAGGGCATTCCTCAAGCCAAATACTTTTTTGGTTTTGTTTTAATACTCTAATTCCCTATAAACTAAATAAGCCCCACCCACAGTTTTCATAGAGCCTTGGCAGTAGCAAGGGCTCAAGGGAGCACAGTCTGGGCAGGAGGAGGGGGAGGTATTACTAGCCAGAGATTTCAGAGTCAGAGGGGAGGAGGGAGGAGGAGGGGGGATTAGGTTTTTTTCAGTCTGAGTGCTGATGGTGCAGATAAGCCTGCCTCTGTGTAATGTTTACAAACAACATGGCTGCTGTCATTGTATCACAAGAAGAAATTATCATATTCTATTAAAGCAGTAGGCAGAGAGCTTTGCTGTTTAAACCATCTAAACTTTACATAAGATATATAGACAAGTTACTTGTTATAGTTAGTTTTTCATCTCGGATCCACTTTAAGTGTGGAGGTAGACACTCTGAGCAGTGATTAACCCCTGGACTACTCCTTACGCAGGCTTGATCTGTGGCCAGAGCTGTCACAATTTGCCTTCCAACTTCTGGCTTGCTTTGCCTCAAGCGTCCTGTCAGAAAGGACCTGAAGGTGCAGCTGGAGGCATTGTCACTGAGAAGAGAAGTCGCCTAAGTCACAAAAATGTTCAGTACCTCACCTTTATCAAAATGAATGAGGCATGGATCCCGGAGGGCTGCTGCCTGCCCGAAGACTAAGTCAGTCCCCACACACAGCATCTCTGCCTGCACGCCGTGTGACTACTGACTGCATGCCCCAAAACTATGTTGATCCCCACACAGCATCTCTGCCTGCAGGCCGCTTGGCTGCCTTCTCTGCCACCACCACTCCAGGTGGATTCCTGAATTTTTAATTTGCTATAATGATTTTTCTGGTGCATGTACATGCCTGCCTAATTTTTCTGGCTGCACTGCGGCTGCAACAACAAAACAAAAAGCATGTACATGTATCAATTCTCCTTCGTGATCGTTATCTTGCCATCACAATGAAGCAATGGCCGGCTAAATGAGTGTGTTGGGGTTGGGGGGGCACACCTGACCCAAGAAGATAATAAGGTTGTTGCTTCATTGTTGACAGACCAAATTCGATCAGCTAGACACTCAGTCACTGTTGTTCTGTCATTCAGGTACTTCAGCCCGACCATATGGGCTTATAAACCTTCATTGCCTGCACTCTCGCCATAGTGCGCACCAGTCCAGCTTGGCTATTACTACACAAACAGCTGTTTGCGGTGCGTTACACAGTGAGTTTAGTCTGTCAGTGTGAAGCAGTACACTAATTACACTACCTGATTGATGTATACACATGCAAAATGTTTTAAAGCACTTTAGGCCTGCAATTTAGCTATGCAATGTGATTTCTGCCCTTAAACCCTGCTGTTCGTCAAATCCGGATTTTTCCCCGGGACTTTTGGCATGTATCCCACCCAGCCATGCCCCCTACAGATGTTAGACCAATTGAAACATCTTTTCCATCACTTTTGTGGCCACATTTAGTGTTTGAAGTTTTGAAAGTTCGCCTGCCCATTGAAGTCTATGGCAGTTTGAAAAGTTTGCATGTTCACGAACTTGTTTCGCATGTTCGCGTTCAAGGTTCGCGAACCTAAAATCGGAGGTTCGAGAAAACTCTAATCTTCGATTTAAAATATTTAAAATAACAATTCAGCACTCTGCAATGGAAAAAGTATCAAAAAGTAGGTAAAAGGTACTATCAAAATTATTTTGAGCATTTTTTTGCTTGCTGATGGTTTAAAAGTCATTTTATTGACAACTTTCAAAATATCACCTAGGAGAAAACTCAGGTTAAAAATGAAATTGCATATGGGCCAGAGAGTGCCAAAGAAAAACCACAGCACCTGTACGGAAGGGAGCAGGTCTAATCATTGGAGGTGGCTGCACGGAGCGTCTAGGAAGCTGTCACACTAAATACCAGGGCAAGTCATTATGACTTCATACGGTATATGCCACATATATTTTTGGCTTTCTAATTGTCTTAGATACCTGAACTAGTGCAAGTTGGTTAAATAACTTGGTTTTTATTAAAGGGACACTAAAGGGAAACAATGAAACAATGCGGTATAAGTGTACAAAAGAAAAAAGATACAAAAAAAAAATAATAATCAGTGCCTTCACAATAATCACCTATTCAGTGGGCATCCCGTCAACTGTGATAGTTAGCGACAGACATGCCGATCCGCTTGTTCACTTGTGTGGGACAACAACTATAACTGACGTTTTTTAAATGGGTTTCCTCCCTTTAAAGATGTGGTAGGAGCAGTGGTACGTCCCTACTAGTGTTGGGCGAACAGTGTTCGCCACTGTTCGGGTTCTGCAGAACTAGTGTTGGGCGAACATCTAGATGTTCGGGTTCGGGCCGAACAGGCCGAACATGGCCGCGATGTTCGGGTGTTCGACCCGAACTCCGAACATAATGGAAGTCAATGGGGACCCGAACTTTTGTGGTTTGTAAAGCCTCCTTACATGCTACATACCCCAAATTTACAGGGTATGTGCACCTTGGGAGTGGGTACAAGAGGAAAAAAAAATTTAGCAAAAAGAGCTTATAGTTTTTGAGAAAATCGATTTTAAAGTTTCAAAGGGAAAACTGTCTTTTAAATGCGGGAAATGTCTGTTTTCTTTGCACAGGTAACATGCTTTTTGTCGGCATGCAGTCATAAATGTAATACATATAAGAGGTTCCAGGAAAAGGGACCGGTAATGCTAACCCAGCAGCAGCACACGTGATGGAACAGGAGGAGGGTGGCGCAGGAGGAGAAGGCCACGCTTTGAGACACAACAACCCAGGCCTTGCATGAGGACAAGAAGCGTGCGGATAGCATGCTTTGTACCACCATGCAGTCATAAATGTAATAAAGATAAGTGGTTCAATAAACAGGGACCACGCGGCAACGCTAACCCAGCAGCAGCAGACGTGATGGAACAGGAGGAGGCGCAGGAGGAGAAGGCCACGCTTTGTGAGACACAACAACCCAGGCCTTGCATGAGGACAAAAAGCGTGCGGATAGCATGCTTTGTACCGCCATGTAGTCATAAATGTAATAAAGATAAGAGGTTCCATAAACAGGGACCGGCAACGGTAACCCAGCAGCAGCAGCAGCAGCACACGTGATGGAACAGGAGGAGGCGCAGGAGGAGAAGGCCACGCTTTGTGAGACACAACAACCCAGGCCTTGCATGAGGACAAAAAGCGTGCGGATAGCATGCTTTGTACCGCCATGTAGTCATAAATGTAATAAAGATAAGAGGTTCCATAAACAGGGACCGGCAACGGTAACCCAGCAGCAGCAGCAGCAGCAGCAGCACACGTGATGGAACAGGAGGAGGCGCAGGAGGAGAAGGCCACGCTTTGTGAGACACAACAACCCAGGCCTTGCATGAGGACAAAAAGCGTGCGGATAGCATGCTTTGTACCGCCATGTAGTCATAAATGTAATAAAGATAAGAGGTTCCATAAACAGGGACCGGCAACGGTAACCCAGCAGCAGCAGCAGCAGCACACGTGATGGAACAGGAGGAGGCGCAGGAGGAGAAGGCCACGCTTTGTGAGACACAACAACCCAGGCCTTGCATGAGGACAAAAAGCGTGCGGATATAGCAGCAATGCTTTTTGCCGCCATGCAGTCATAAATGTAATACAGATGAGAGGTTCAATAAACAGGGACCGGAAACGCTAAACCATCCCAGATGTTCATCGGTCATGTTACTTGGTTGGGGTCCAGGAGTGTTGCGTAGTCGTTTCCAATCCAGGATTGATTCATTTTAATTTGAGTCAGACGGTCTGCATTTTCTGTGGAGAGGCGGATACGCCGATCTGTGATGATGCCTCCGGCAGCACTGAAACAGCGTTCCGACATAACGCTGGCTGCCGGGCAAGCCAGCACCTCTATTGCGTACATTGCCAGTTCGTGCCAGGTGTCTAGCTTCATGCCCGGTTTCAGGTCCAGCGGTGCCAGCCACAAATCCGTCTGTTCCTTTATTCCCCTCCAAATTTCCTCCCCTGTGTGCTGCTTATCCCCAAGGCAGATCAGCTTCAGCAACGCTTGCTGACGCATGCCAACAGCTGTGCTGCACTGCTTCCACGATCCTACTGCTGCTGGTGCTGGGTTAGCATTTCCGGATGAGGTACAGCTTTGAGATGCGTTGGAGGAGAAGGAGTCAGAGAGGTAGGTGCTGCTGTTGTTATCCAGCTGTTTGCGGCGTGGGCAACACCCGCGCCGTAGCAGGTGAGGAATCGCTGCCAGGCTCCACAAGGTTCACCCAGTGCGCGGTAAGGGAGATGTATCGACCCTGGCCGAACGCACTCGTCCAGGTGTCAGTGGTGAGGTGAACCTTGCAGGCAACGGCATTCTTCAAGCTTCGGGTTATTTAGCTGACCACGTGCTCATGCAACTCAGGCACTGCAGAGCGCGCAAAGTGGTAGCGGCTGGGAACCACGTAACGTGGGATGGCCACTGACATCATGCCCTTGAAGCTGTTTGTCTCCACCACTCGATATGGCAGCATTTCGCAGGCCAGAAGCTTGGCTATGCTGGCTGGCTGTTACTGCCACGGCCCGGGGGTCATTTGCTGGCAATTTCCTCTTGTGCTCAAACATCTCAGAGACAGACAACTCAACCGTAGCGCTGCACACCGAAGGGCTGTTGGTTGTTGTGTTTGATGAACACTGGGAGACCTCAAGAGCACTAGTCCGGAAAGTGACAGTGTCAGCATCGTCTGATGTTTGTGAATGTTGTGAACCACGCAATGGCTGGGCTACTGCTGCTGCTGAGGCGGGTCTGGTGGTGAGTCTGGTGAACCCAAGGGAGGCAGTGTTGCTGGTGGTACCCTGTCCTGCCGCGTTTGCCCACAGAGTGGGATGTTTGGATAGAATGTGGCGGCTCATGCTGGTGGTGGAGAGGTTGTTAATACTTTTCCCCCTGCTCAGGCGGGTCTTGCACACCTTGCAAATCGCCATGGTAACATCCTCAGTGCAGTCTTCAAAGAAAGCCCAGACTTTAACTGGCTGAGGACTCGGACCTCGTGCGTGATGTGCTGGTGCTGCTTAACCCACTGCTGGACGCTTGAGAGGTCATCCAAGTAATTATCTGGTCCTGTTCTTTTGGATCTGTGAGGGTTGTTGTCCTGGACAACATGGGCAGTATTGAGTGGGTTTTCTTGGGTGCTCCCCTGTGGCCTGTACGTGAACCGTCAGGGGAAACACCTCTTCCCTTGCCCCTCCCTCTTTCACCGGATTTCTTCCTCATTTCACTTATCCTTAAAGTACACGCTGACTGGCAGCAGTACAGTGGCAGTACAGAAATGCTATACAGTGGTGGGTGAGCGGTGTACCACTATTGTCAGCAGTGACACAGAGCACAATGCTATACAGTGGCGGGTGAGCGGTGTACTACTGTTCCCAGCAGACACAGAGTGGAAGTAAACACAATGCTATATAGTGTGGCTGAGCCGTGTACACAGAGTGGCATTAAACACAATGCTATATAGTCTGCTATATAGTCACCCCGAACAGGGTGATGTTCTGCAGAACCCGAACAGTGGCAAACACTGTTCGCCCAACACTACTGGGAGGGAACGCAGATTTTAGTACCTAAACACACGATACAACATGTTTTCCGGGGTCGGACTCTGAGGCACATACAGATGGTCCCGATCATCATCCTCATCATACAACTCTTCTCCTGAGTCTGACCCACCCACCACCTCTGCCACCCCAACATCCCCAGACACAGACCCCTCATCGTCCTCAACATTAACTTGGGATGCTGGCCTGAGCCAGACCTCCTCCTCCACATCAGGCCCCATCATCTCCTCAATGGCAGCCCTCATTAATCGCTCTGGCGACGGACTGATGGACACAACGTTCTCCTCCGGGGAGGGCTGCTGCTGACCACTGGCTGCTGGGGTGGATGTTATAGCTTGCGTGGGGCGTTGGCTGTTGCTGTTGTTGGGAGTGCTGCTCACAGCGGAGGTCTCTGGGGAACTCATGTTGAGCTCATATAGTGGTTGACGGTGAGTGGAGTATTACTGATCCCAGCAATATACACACTGACTGGCAGAGTACGCAATGCTATATAGTGTGGCTGAGCGGTGTACACAGAGTGGCAGTAAACACAATGCTATATAGTCTGGCTGAGCGAGCGGTGTACTACTGTTCCCAGCAGAATCAGAGTGGCAGTAAACAATGGTATATAGTCTGGCTGAGCGGTGTACACAGAGTGTCAGTAAACAATGGTATATAGTCTGGCTGAGCGAGCGGTGTACTACTGTTCCCAGCAGAATCAGAGTGGCAGTAAACAATGGTATATAGTCTGGCTGAGCGGTGTACACAGAGTGTCAGTAAACAATGGTATATAGTCTGGCTGAGCGGTGTACACACAATGCTATATAGTCTGCTATATAGTGTCAGTAAACAATGGTATATAGTCTGGCTGAGCGAGCGGTGTACTACTGTTCCCAGCAGAATCAGAGTGGCAGTAAACAATGGTATATAGTCTGGCTGAGCGGTGTACACAGAGTGTCAGTAAACAATGGTATATAGTCTGGCTGAGCGAGCGGTGTACTACTGTTCCCAGCAGAATCAGAGTGGCAGTAAACAATGGTATATAGTCTGGCTGAGCGGTGTACACAGAGTGTCAGTAAACAATGGTATATAGTCTGGCTGAGCGGTGTACACAGAGTGTCAGTAAACAATGGTATATAGTCTGGCTGAGCGGTGTACACAGAGTGGCAGTAAACACAATGCTATATACTCTGGCTGAGCGAGCGGTGTACTACTGTTCCCAGCAGACACAGAACAGTAAACAGAATGCTATATAGTGTGGCTGAGCGAGCGGTGTACCACTATTCCCAGCAGACACAGAACAGTAAACAGAATGCTATATAGTGTGGCTGAGCGAGCGGTGTACCACTATTCCCAGCAGACACAGAACAGTAAACAGAATGCTATATAGTGTGGCTGAGCGAGCGGTGTACCACTATTCCCAGCAGACACAGAACAGTGAACAGAATGCTATATAGTGTGGCTGAGCGAGCGGTGTACCACTATTCCCAGCAGACACAGAACAGTGAACAGAATGCTATATAGTGTGGCTGAGCGAGCGGTGTACCACTATTCCCAGCAGACACAGAACAGTGAACAGAATGCTATATAGTGTGGCTGAGCGAGCGGTGTACCACTATTCCCAGCAGACACAGAACAGTAAACAGAATGCTATATAGTGTGGCTGAGCGAGCGGTGTACCACTATTCCCAGCAGACACAGAACAGTGAACAGAATGCTATATAGTGTGGCTGAGCGAGCGGTGTACCACTATTCCCAGCAGACACAGAACAGTGAACAGAATGCTATATAGTGTGGCTGAGCGAGCGGTGTACCACTATTCCCAGCAGACACAGAACAGTAAACAGAATGCTATATAGTGTGGCTGAGCGAGCGGTGTACCACTATTCCCAGCAGACACAGAACAGTAAACAGAATGCTATATAGTGTGGCTGAGCGAGCGGTGTACCACTATTCCAAGCAGACACAGAACAGTGAACAGAATGCTATATAGTGTGGCTGAGCGAGCGGTGTACCACTATTCCCAGCAGACACAGAGTGGCAGTAAACAGAATGCTATATAGTGTGGCTGAGCGAGGTACACAGAGTGGCAGTAAACAGAATGCTATATAGTGTGGCTGAGCAAGCGGTGTACTACTATTCCCAGCAGACACAGAGTGGCAGTAAACAGAATGCTATATAGTGTGGCTGAGCGAGGTACACAGAGTGGCAGTAAACAGAATGCTATATAGTGTGGCTGAGCAAGCGGTGTACTACTGTTCCCAGCCGTGACACAATGACAGGGGGGACCCTGGCTAGCGTGGCTGGAGCGCGAACTACCCTGCCTGCCTACCCAAAGCTAAACCCACAGACAAATGGCGGAGATATGACGTGGTTCGGGTATTTATTTACCCGAACCACGTGACAGTTCGGCCAATCAGAGCGCGTTCGGGTCCGAACCACGTGACCCGTTCGGCCAATCACAGCGCTAGCCGAACGTTCGGGGAACGTTCGGCCATGCGCTCTTAGTTCGGCCATATGGCCGAACGGTTTGGCCGAGCACCGTCAGGTGTTCGGCCGAACTCGAACATCACCCGAACAGGGTGATGTTCTGCAGAACCCGAACAGTGGCGAACACTGTTCGCCCAACACTATGCAGAACATCACCCTGTTCGGGTGATGTTCGAGTTCGGCCGAACACCTGACGGTGCTCGGCCAAACCGTTCGGCCACATGGCCGAACTAAGAGCGCATGGCCGAACGTTCCCCGAACGTTCGGCTAGCACTGTGATTGGCCGAACGGGTCACGTCACATGGTTCGGGCCCGAACGCGCTCTGATTGGCCGAACGGTCACGTGGTTCGGGTAAATAAATACCCGAACCACGTCATATCTCCGCCATTTGTCTGTGGGTTTAGCTTTGGGTAGGCAGGCAGGGTAGTTCGCTCTCCAGCCACGCTAGCCAGGGTCCCCCCCAGTCATTGTGTGTCGCTGCTGGGAACAGTAGTACACCGCTCGCTCAGCCACACTATATATAGCATTGTTTACTGCCACTGTGTACCTCGCTCAGCCACGCTATATATATAGCATTGTGTTTTCTGACACTCTGTGTACACGGCTTAGGCTAGCCTGACTAATATAGCATTGTGTGTACTGCCACTGTGCACCTCGCTCAGCCACGCTATATATAGCATTGTGTGTACTGCCACTGTGCACCTCGCTCAGCCACGCTATATATAGCATTGTGTGTACTGCCACTGTGCACCTCGCTCAGCCACGCTATATATAGCATTGTGTGTACTGCCACTGTGCACCTCGCTCAGCCACGCTATATATAGCATTGTGTGTACTGCCACTGTGCACCTCGCTCAGCCACGCTATATATAGCATTGTGTGTACTGCCACTGTGCACCTCGCTCAGCCACGCTATATATAGCATTGTGTGTACTGCCACTGTGCACCTCGCTCAGCCACGCTATATATAGCATTGTGTGTACTGCCACTGTGCACCTCGCTCAGCCACGCTATATATAGCATTGTGTGTACTGCCACTGTGCACCTCGCTCAGCCACGCTATATATATAGCATTGTGTTTTCTGACACTCTGTGTACACGGCTTAGGCTAGCCTGACTAATATAGCATTGTGTGTACTGCCACTGTGCACCTCGCTCAGCCACGCTATATATAGCATTGTGTGTACTGCCACTGTGCACCTCGCTCAGCCACGCTATATATAGCATTGTGTGTACTGCCACTGTGCACCTCGCTCAGCCACGCTATATATAGCATTGTGTGTACTGCCACTGTGCACCTCGCTCAGCCACGCTATATATAGCATTGTGTGTACTGCCACTGTGCACCTCGCTCAGCCACGCTATATATAGCATTGTGTGTACTGCCACTGTGCACCTCGCTCAGCCACGCTATATATATAGCATTGTGTTTTCTGACACTCTGTGTACACGGCTTAGGCTAGCCTGACTAATATAGCATTGTGTGTACTGCCACTGTGCACCTCGCTCAGCCACGCTATATATAGCATTGTGTGTACTGCCACTGTGCACCTCACTCAGCCACGCTATATATAGCATTGTGTGTACTGCCACTGTGCACCTCGCTCAGCCACGCTATATATAGCATTGTGTGTACTGCCACTGTGCACCTCGCTCAGCCACGCTATATATAGCATTGTGTGTACTGCCACTGTGCACCTCGCTCAGCCACGCTATATATAGCATTGTGTGTACTGCCACTGTGCACCTCGCTCAGCCACGCTATATATAGCATTGTGTGTACTGCCACTGTGCACCTCGCTCAGCCACGCTATATATATAGCATTGTGTTTTCTGACACTCTGTGTACACGGCTTAGGCTAGCCTGACTAATATAGCATTGTGTGTACTGCCACTGTGCACCTCGCTCAGCCACGCTATATATAGCATTGTGTGTACTGCCACTGTGCACCTCGCTCAGCCACGCTATATATAGCATTGTGTTTACTGCCACTCTGTGTACACCGCTCAGCCAGACTATATACCGTTGTTTACTGACACTCTGTGTACACCGCTCAGCCAGACTATATACCATTGTTTACTGACACTCTGTGTACACGGCTCAGCCTGACTATAAAGCATTGTGTGTACTGCCACTGTGCACCTCGCTCAGCCACGCTATATATATAGCATTGTGTTTTCTGACACTCTGTGTACACGGCTTAGCCTGACTAATATAGCATTGTGTGTACTGCCACTGTGCACCTCGCTCAGCCACGCTATATATAGCATTGTGTGTACTGCCACTGTGCACCTCGCTCAGCCACGCTATATATAGCATTGTGTGTACTGCCACTGTGCACCTCGCTCAGCCACGCTATATATATAGCATTGTGTTTTCTGACACTCTGTGTACACGGCTTAGCCTGACTAATATAGCATTGTGTGTACTGCCACTGTGCACCTCGCTCAGCCACGCTATATATAGCATTGTGTTTTCTGACACTCTGTGTACACGGCTTAGCCTGACTAATATAGCATTGTGTGTACTGCCACTGTGCACCTCGCTCAGCCACGCTATATATAGCATTGTGTGTACTGCCACTGTGCACCTCGCTCAGCCACGCTATATATAGCATTGTGTGTACTGCCACTGTGCACCTCGCTCAGCCACGCTATATATATATAGCATTGTGTTTTCTGACACTCTGTGTACACGGCTTAGCCTGACTAATATAGCATTGTGTGTACTGCCACTGTGCACCTCGCTCAGCCACGCTATATATAGCATTGTGTGTACTGCCACTGTGCACCTCGCTCAGCCACGCTATATATAGCATTGTGTGTACTGCCACTGTGCACCTCGCTCAGCCACGCTATATATAGCATTGTGTGTACTGCCACTGTGCACCTCGCTCAGCCACGCTATATATAGCATTGTGTGTACTGCCACTGTGCACCTCACTCAGCCACGCTATATATAGCATTGTGTGTACTGCCACTGTGCACCTCGCTCAGCCACGCTATATATAGCATTGTGTGTACTGCCACTGTGCACCTCGCTCAGCCACGCTATATATAGCATTGTGTGTACTGCCACTGTGCACCTCGCTCAGCCACGCTATATATATAGCATTGTGTTTTCTGACACTCTGTGTACACGGCTTAGGCTAGCCTGACTAATATAGCATTGTGTGTACTGCCACTGTGCACCTCGCTCAGCCACGCTATATATAGCATTGTGTGTACTGCCACTGTGCACCTCGCTCAGCCACGCTATATATAGCATTGTGTGTACTGCCACTGTGCACCTCGCTCAGCCACGCTATATATAGCATTGTGTGTATTGCCACTGTGCACCTCGCTCAGCCACGCTATATATAGCATTGTGTGTACTGCCACTGTGCACCTCGCTCAGCCACGCTATATATAGCATTGTGTGTACTGCCACTGTGCACCTCGCTCAGCCACGCTATATATATAGCATTGTGTTTTCTGACACTCTGTGTACACGGCTTAGGCTAGCCTGACTAATATAGCATTGTGTGTACTGCCACTGTGCACCTCGCTCAGCCACGCTATATATAGCATTGTGTGTACTGCCACTGTGCACCTCACTCAGCCACGCTATATATAGCATTGTGTGTACTGCCACTGTGCACCTCGCTCAGCCACGCTATATATAGCATTGTGTGTACTGCCACTGTGCACTTCGCTCAGCCACGCTATATATAGCATTGTGTGTACTGCCACTGTGCACCTCGCTAAGCCACGCTATATATAGCATTGTGTGTACTGCCACTGTGCACTTCGCTCAGCCACGCTATATATAGCATTGTGTGTACTGCCACTGTGCACCTCGCTCAGCCACGCTATATATAGCATTGTGTGTACTGCCACTGTGCACCTCGCTCAGCCACGCTATATATATAGCATTGTGTTTTCTGACACTCTGTGTACACGGCTTAGGCTAGCCTGACTAATATAGCATTGTGTGTACTGCCACTGTGCACCTCGCTCAGCCACGCTATATATAGCATTGTGTGTAATGCCACTGTGCACCTCGCTCAGCCACGCTATATATAGCATTGTGTGTACTGCCACTGTGCACCTCGCTCAGCCACGCTATATATAGCATTGTGTTTACTGCCACTCTGTGTACACCGCTCAGCCAGACTATATACCGTTGTTTACTGACACTCTGTGTACACCGCTCAGCCAGACTATATACCATTGTTTACTGACACTCTGTGTACACGGCTCAGCCTGACTATAAAGCATTGTGTGTACTGCCACTGTGCACCTCGCTCAGCCACGCTATATATATAGCATTGTGTTTTCTGACACTCTGTGTACACGGCTTAGCCTGACTAATATAGCATTGTGTGTACTGCCACTGTGCACCTCGCTCAGCCACGCTATATATAGCATTGTGTGTACTGCCACTGTGCACCTCGCTCAGCCACGCTATATATAGCATTGTGTGTACTGCCACTGTGCACCTCGCTCAGCCACGCTATATATATAGCATTGTGTTTTCTGACACTCTGTGTACACGGCTTAGCCTGACTAATATAGCATTGTGTGTACTGCCACTGTGCACCTCGCTCAGCCACGCTATATATAGCATTGTGTTTTCTGACACTCTGTGTACACGGCTTAGCCTGACTAATATAGCATTGTGTGTACTGCCACTGTGCACCTCGCTCAGCCACGCTATATATAGCATTGTGTGTACTGCCACTGTGCACCTCGCTCAGCCACGCTATATATAGCATTGTGTGTACTGCCACTGTGCACCTCGCTCAGCCACGCTATATATATAGCATTGTGTTTTCTGACACTCTGTGTACACGGCTTAGCCTGACTAATATAGCATTGTGTGTACTGCCACTGTGCACCTCGCTCAGCCACGCTATATATAGCATTGTGTTTTCTGACACTCTGTGTACACGGCTTAGCCTGACTAATATAGCATTGTGTGTACTGCCACTGTGCACCTCGCTCAGCCACGCTATATATAGCATTGTGTTTTCTGACACTCTGTGTACACGGCTTAGCCTGGCTCTATAGCATTGTGTGTACTGCCACTGTGCACCTCGCTCAGCCACGCTATATATAGCATTGTGTTTACTGCCACTCTGTGTACACCGCTCAGCCAGACTATATACCGTTGTTTACTGACACTCTGTGTACACCGCTCAGCCAGACTATATACCATTGTGTACTGACACTCTGTGTACACGGCTCAGCCTGACTATAAAGCATTGTGTGTACTGCCACTGTGCACCTCGCTCAGCCACGCTATATATAGCATTGTGTTTAATGACACTCTGTGTACACGGCTTAGCCAGACTATATAGCATTGTGTGTACTGCCACTCTGTGTACACCGCTCAGCCAGAATATATAGCATTGTGTTTACTTCCACTCTGTGTCTGCTGGGCCTGGGAACAGTAGTACACCGCTCACCCGCCACTGTATAGCATTGTGCTCTGTGTCGCTGCAGGGAATAGTGGTACTGTATAGCATTTCTGTACTGCCACTGTACTGCTGCCAGTCAGCGTGTACTGTAAGGATAAGTGAAATGAGGAAGAAATCCGGTGAAAGAGGAAGGGGCAAGGGAAGAGGTGTTTCCCCTGACGGTTCACGTACAGGCCACAGGGGAGCACCCAAGAAAACCCACTCAATACCGCCCATGTTGTCCAGGACAACAACCCTCACAAATCCAAAAGAACAGGACCAGATAATTACTTGGATGACCTCTCAAGCGTCCAGCAGTGGGTTAAGCAGCACCAGCACATCACGCACGAGGTCCGAGTCCTCAGCCAGTTACAAGGAGCCAGTGGGCACAAAGCTGACACAACCGGCAGCGACACCACGCACACAACTGCCAGATAACCAGTCCTATGAATTACCTCAGGACACAATGGGGTATTCGCAGGAGCTATTCCCAGCCCAACAAACTTCCACCTATGAAAGGTCAATGGAGGAACAGCCAGAAATGTTGTGCCCGGATTCACAACCATTAACTGTGGGAAATGCACCGCGCACTGAAATACAAGGCGAGTCCGAGGAGGACTCGGAAACCCAAATCCCAGAGCAAGTTGGGCAGGAGGGGTTGCAATTGCAGGAGGTCGGCCGACAAGATCTGGAAGACGACGTTGGAGTGAGCTGCGCAGAGGTTGTTCTGGGGAGCTCTACTCCACGGCGGCGGCCCCCCACAATGACATATGACGAGTTTGAGGAGATGGAAGAGGAGGGTATGGACAATGTGGACAGAGACCCAGATTTTATTTGTGAACGAGAACATCGCCGTCGTAGCAGCAGCACAGATGAGTCTGTTGAAGAACCCACTGCTGCACGAGTTCGCCTTGTGCCACAAGGTAGGCGGCGCGCAATTTCAGGCACCACAAGCGTGGAAGTTAGAGTGAGAGGCAAAAGAGGAGGAAACAGAAATCGCCAGCAAGGAGGCAGGTGCTCCAAAGTCTGGGCTTTCTTTGAAGACTGCACTGAGGATGTTACCATGGCGATTTGCAAGGTGTGCAAGACTCGCCTGAGCAGGGGGAAAAGTATTAACAACCTCTCCACCACCAGCATGAGCCGCCACATGCTATCCAAACATCCCACTCTGTGGGCAAACGCGGCAGGACAGGGTACCAGCAACACTGCCTCCTTTGGGTTCACCAGACTCACCACCAGACCCGCCTCAGCAGCAGCAGTAGCCCAGCCATTGCGTGGTTCACAACATTCACAAACATCAGACGACGCTGACACTGTCACTTTCCGGAGTAGTGCTCTTGAGGTCTCCCAGTGTTCATCAAACACAACAACCAACAGCCCTTCCGTGTGCAGCGCTACGGTTCAGTTGTCTGTGTCGGAGATGTTTGAGCGCAAGAGGAAATTGCCAGCAAATGACCCCCGGGCCGTGGCAGTAACAGCCAGCATAGCCAAGCTTCTGGCCTGCGAAATGCTGCCATATCGAGTGGTGGAGACAAACAGCTTCAAGGGCATGATGTCAGTGGCCATCCCACGTTACGTGGTTCCCAGCCGCTACCACTTTGCGCGCTCTGCAGTGCCTGAGTTGCATGAGCACGTGGTCAGCAAAATAACCCGAAGCTTGAAGAATGCCGTTGCCTGCAAGGTTCACCTCACCACTGACACTTGGACGAGTGCGTTCGGCCAGGGTCGATACATCTCCCTTACCGCGCACTGGGTGAACCTTGTGGAGCCTGGCAGCGATTCCTCACCTGCTACGGCGCGGGTGTTGCCCACGCCGCAAACAGCTGCACCGCCGTCCCTCCCACTGGATAACAACAGCAGCACCTACCTCTCTGACTCCTTCTCCTCCAACGCATCTCAAAGCTGTACCTCATCCGTAAACGCTAACCCAGCAGCAGTAGGATCGTGGAAGCAGTGCAGCACAGCTGTTGGCATGCGTCAGCAAGCGTTGCTGAAGCTGATCTGCCTTGGGGATAAGCAGCACACAGGGGAGGAAATTTGGAAGGGAATAAAGGAACAGACGGATTTGTGGCTGGCACCGCTGGACTTGAAACCGGGCATGGTTGTGTGTGATAATGGGAGTAATCTCATTCGCGCTTTAAGGTTGGCTAAGCTGACACACATCCCTTGCCTGGCGCACGTGATGAACCTAGTAGTTCAGCGGTTCCTGAGGACATACCCAGGCGTGGCCGATCTTCTGTTGAAGGTGCGTCGAGTGGCCAAACATTGTAGAAATTCCAGTACTGCTTCGGGGGCACTCGCCAAGATGCAGGAGCGCTTCAATCTCCCCCACCATCGCTTGCTGTGTGATGTCCCTACGCGCTGGAATTCTACGCTGCACATGCTAGCACGCTTTTGTGAGCAGAAGAGTGCAGTGGTCCAGTACATGACGGCGCAGTACCGAGGCGCATCCGGACAGCTGCCAAGCTTCTGTGGATCCGATTGGGCCAACATGTTGGACCTCTGCCAAGTCCTCCAAAATTTTGAGCAATCCACGTTGCTTGTGAGCAGTGACAACTCTTCAGTCAGCATTACCATACCACTGCTGTGTTTACTGAAGAGGTCAATGTTGAAAATCAAGGAAACAGCTGTCATGATGCAACTGGGGGAATCTGAAGGAGAAAACGATCAGCGTGATGGTACCAACATCAGGCCATCCGCCTCAGGGAACGCTGGCCCCAGCAGCTATGACGAAGAAGAGGAGGAGGAACAGCTGGAGTTGGAGCAGGAATTTCATGCCACCACTGACGAGGGCCAGAGTGGTGCACGTTGGACTTCCACAATTCAGCGCGAATGGTCAGCAGAAGCAGACCAGGAGGAAGGTGACGACTATGATGCATCACAACAACTATCACAACGCTCACAAGAGGATGATGAGGATTCTGGTAGGACTCTTGCACACATGGCTCAATTCATGCTAGACTGCATTGAACGCGACCCACGCATTGTGCGCATTCTGGACAACACCAATTACTGGGTTTATACCCTTCTGGATCCACGGTACAAACACAATGTTCCAAAACTGCTTGAAGAAAGAGTCAGACAGGTCAAAATGGAAGAATACCAGCAGGCCCTTGTGGAGACTTTAGAGAGGAGATTGACATCCTCCCCCTCCTCTAGCCAGTTGTACGCCGACAGACTGACTTCCGCAAACCCAGGACGACCAGGAGGGCAGCAAACAACGCAAGCCGCAGCTAGTGCCCAAAAGGGAACGGTATCGGCAGTGTCCTTGGAGTGGGAACATTTTCTGACACCCATGCAGCAGCAGCCCACTGAACAGGAAGCGTGCAGATCCACCTCCAACACCGATCGCCTGGAGAAGATGGTCAAGGACTACATGTCAGATGACGTAGCTGTGTCGAACAATCCATCTGCACCCTTCAACTATTGGGTATCGAAGCTAGACACCTGGCACGAACTGGCAATGTACGCAATAGAGGTGCTGGCTTGCCCGGCAGCCAGCGTTATGTCGGAACGCTGTTTCAGTGCTGCCGGAGGCATCGTCACAGATCGGCGTATCCGCCTCTCCACAGAAAATGCAGACCGTCTGACTCAAATTAAAATGAATCAATCCTGGATTGGAAACGACTACGCAACACTCCAGGAACCCAACCAAGTAACATGACCAATGAACATCTGGGATGGTGTAGCGTTACCGGTCCCTGTTTATTGAACCTCTCATCTGTATTACATTTATGACTGCATGGCGGCAAAAAGCATTGCTGCTATATCCGCACGCTTTTTGTCCTCATGCAAGGCCTGGGTTGTTGTGTCTCAAAAAGCATGGCCTTCTCCTCCTGCGCCTGCTCCTGTTCCATCACGTGTGCTGCTGCTGCTGCTGGGTTAGCGTTGCCGGTCCCTGTTTATTGAACCACTTATCTTTATTACATTTATGACTGCATGGCGGTACCTCATGCAAGGCCTGGGTTGTTGTGTCTCACAAAGCATGGCCTTCTCCTCCTGCGCCTCCTCCTGTTCCATCACGTCTGCTGCTGCTGGGTTAGCGTTGCCGCGTGGTCCCTGTTTATTGAACCACTTATCTTTATTAAATTTATGACTGCATGGCGGTACAAAGCATGCTATCCGCACGCTTCTTGTCCTCATGCAAGGCCTGGGTTGTTGTGTCTCACAAAGCGTGGCCTTCTCCTCCTGCGCCTCCTCCTGTTCCATCACGTCTGCTGCTGCTGGGTTAGCGTTGCCGCGTGGTCCCTGTTTATTGAACCACTTATCTTTATTAAATTTATGACTGCATGGCGGTACAAAGCATGCTATCCGCACGCTTCTTGTCCTCATGCAAGGCCTGGGTTGTTGTGTCTCACAAAGCGTGGCCTTCTCCTCCTGCGCCTCCTCCTGTTCCATCACGTCTGCTGCTGCTGGGTTAGCGTTGCCGCGTGGTCCCTGTTTATTGAACCACTTATCTTTATTACATTTATGACTGCATGGCGGTACCTCATGCAAGGCCTGGGTTGTTGTGTCTCACAAAGCGTGGCCTTCTCCTCCTGCGCCTGCTCCTGTTCCATCACGTGTGCTGCTGCTGCTGCTGGGTTAGCGTTGCCGGTCCCTGTTTATGGAACCTCTTATCTTTATTACATTTATGACTGCATGGCGGTACAAAGCATGCTATCCGCACGCTTCTTGTCCTCATGCAAGGCCTGGGTTGTTGTGTCTCACAAAGCGTGGCCTTCTCCTCCTGCGCCTCCTCCTGTTCCATCACGTCTGCTGCTGCTGGGTTAGCGTTGCCGCGTGGTCCCTGTTTATTGAACCACTTATCTTTATTAAATTTATGACTGCATGGCGGTACAAAGCATGCTATCCGCACGCTTCTTGTCCTCATGCAAGGCCTGGGTTGTTGTGTCTCACAAAGCGTGGCCTTCTCCTCCTGCGCCTCCTCCTGTTCCATCACGTCTGCTGCTGCTGGGTTAGCGTTGCCGCGTGGTCCCTGTTTATTGAACCACTTATCTTTATTACATTTATGACTGCATGGCGGTACCTCATGCAAGGCCTGGGTTGTTGTGTCTCACAAAGCGTGGCCTTCTCCTCCTGCGCCTGCTCCTGTTCCATCACGTGTGCTGCTGCTGCTGCTGGGTTAGCGTTGCCGGTCCCTGTTTATGGAACCTCTTATCTTTATTACATTTATGACTGCATGGCGGTACAAAGCATGCTATCCGCACGCTTCTTGTCCTCATGCAAGGCCTGGGTTGTTGTGTCTCACAAAGCGTGGCCTTCTCCTCCTGCGCCTCCTCCTGTTCCATCACGTCTGCTGCTGCTGGGTTAGCGTTGCCGCGTGGTCCCTGTTTATTGAACCACTTATCTTTATTAAATTTATGACTGCATGGCGGTACAAAGCATGCTATCCGCACGCTTCTTGTCCTCATGCAAGGCCTGGGTTGTTGTGTCTCACAAAGCGTGGCCTTCTCCTCCTGCGCCACCCTCCTCCTGTTCCATCACGTGTGCTGCTGCTGGGTTAGCGTTACCGGTCCTTTTTCCTGGAACCTCTTATATGTATTACATTTATGACTGCATGCCGACAAAAAGCATGTTACCTGTGCAAAGAAAACAGACATTTCCCGCATTTAAAAGACAGTTTTCCCTTTGAAACTTTAAAATCGATTTTCTCAAAAACTATAACCTCTTTTTGCTAAAAAAAATTTTCCTCTTGTACCCACTCCCAAGGTGCACATACCCTGTAAATTTGGGGTATGTAGCATGTAAGGAGGCTTTACAAAGCACAAAAGTTCGGGTCCCCATTGACTTCCATTATGTTCGGAGTTCGGGTCGAACACCCGAACATCGCGGCCATGTTCGGCCTGTTCGGCCCGAACCCGAACATCTAGATGTTCGCCCAACACTAGTCCCTACCATCTAGAGGTCCCATGAAAAAAATGCCAAAATGATTCTACCTAGCTACACTGCTTCTATTAGCAGCATAGATTCTAAGGCCCAGGCACTTGAGCAGGCTCATTTGTGGATACCAGTCTTCTTCTGTGTACCACAGGATTGTACTTTGCATGTGTACTATTCTTTCATGCGCAGTACACTCGAGTGAGGGACAGTCGCACAGAGGTTTCCACAACAGAGCCTTCTCGAGTGCCGGTGGCCTCAGTGACGGCAGAAGAGTAATACCATTCCTACCACACCTGTGAAGGGAGGAAAATTATTTTTAAAATGGCGGTTATAATTGTTGTCCCTCACAAATGAATGAGGTGATATATCACAACTATAACTATCACAAGCCATGGAATGCCCACTGAATGGGTGATTATTTGAGATGCCTCTGCTTTTTTTTATATATACATTTTTTCTAGTGTAAATTAAATATGAGCTAATTTGCTATAGTGTTCCTTCAAGACAAAAATTAAGCTTGTCAGTGCTCACACTGAGTACACATACAATGCAAATCATTCCCAGACAGTTATGTGACTAGATACGTAAACATTAGTGGCAACTGTTGTACTAAGTCAGGTATCTAACAAAGCTTGTTCCAGCCCCCACAGTCTTTCAGGTCCCTCTATGTCTTTGCAGTCGCCTCCGTTGTGCTGTAGTTCCCTGTGGATGCGCGATGCCATCTGTGCACCTCCATGAATTGCGTTCCTTTCACCGAGAGCATTCTGCGCATGTGCAGTTGCAAAAGAATTGTACCACAAATGCACAGAGCATTCCCGGTGATTGTGAGTGCGATTAACTGAGGATTTCAGATGGGACCACGCATAGCCCATGGCTAGAACTATTCACAGATTTTTCAGATAGGGAAAACTGAGGAGATCCAAAGACACTGGGGCATCTGAAAATCTACAGAGGCTGGAAGAAGGCCCAGCTAAGTAAAGAAGTGCTTTTTTGTCACAGTTCAGGTATGCTTTAAAGACCTCAAACTAACAATAGGTTTTATTTTAATACCTCTCTACCTGTATGACCATACACCCCTCCCCACCCCCAAACTTCCTAGAACTGTTCTCTCCCAGTAGGATCACTTACTTCTTTCCTACTTAACATGTGCTATTCTCAAAATGCCTCATATTTGCTATTGCTCGTTTTAAAGTATTATTAGAAGTTATCCAATATTTCACTGAAAAGCAAGTGATGCTGTAAGCCATGGTAAAAAAAAAACAAATGTTCAAAGTACACATGCTCCCTCCAGGCAACTTGAACAAACAGTTCATTGACTTCCACTTCAATGGGAAAACTCTTAAATTGCTCGGAGGTTTCTTACTAAAAGAAAATGTTTCACTTTTGTGGAAAAATGGAATTTAAACTGATTGCGTAATATGATAACTTTAGAGTCAACAAAACTCAGTGAAGAGCAGTCCTATGTTTCTCATGTGATGTACAAGTGTGATCTCTAGTATACCAGAAACATTGCTGGTACAAACTGTCCCAGATGCATCATGGGTTGATAGAGGAAGAGGACATGAACTGGATGGAAAACTACAGCACAGACCAATGTGTGCATAAAGGTCCAGCTGTTTGCAAGATATTATTCATGTAAATGTAAGCCAAGAACTCTTCATTTCTCCTTTAAATACACTCACCTTTAAGTCCTATATGAAGAGATATGATGTAATTGGAGACATGCAGATTTGCATCACAAGTCCTGAGTGCAAAGGTGCAAGAGTGAAAGTATCAGAAGGAAGAGCGGCAGGAAATATGGTGCATTGTAGTGTGTTATGGAAGTGAAAAGCATGTCTAAGTGCTCCTAGGACAGAAGAAGTGAGCTAAGGCTGCACACTAGGGTTTGGTTCACAATGGGTATTGTGTTGAATTCCTTGTGTGGCCCCGAAAGCGGGGCCGCACATTATTAGCATACAGTCAATGAAAAGATGCTTTACTGTCACTGTTAACGGCATATTTTGAGATAATGCGCACTGCATGCAGTGCAATGGGATGTCGCATGCCGTTATACTACACCGCACCCACCTGGACAGCTGGATGTGTCTATAAGAACACCACCTTAATTCCCCTCTCAACGTCTGGATGATGAACTTTGTATAGCCAGCACATTCAGGCTTTTGTTGAGCTAAGGTGCTCAAAACTCACAATTTAACTACATCTGAAAAACTACTTCTGGAACAAAGTACTTTGGAGATATTTGACCATAATGCACAATGCCCTGCTGTGCTTGGGGGAAACCAAACATAGTGTATAAGTACAAACATCTCATATAAACTGTCAAGCAAGATGGTGGAGAAATGATGAATAGGACTTGGCAGCCACAAAGGACATGAAATCCTTAAAGACATTCAATTAGCCATCTACTCCTCTGTATACTAAAGCATTCTGGAATTACATGTGAGGCCACATCTGTGCGACACCTAAAACAAAATAGGGTTGCAATGGCCCAGTAAAAGTCCAGACCTGAACCTAATCAAAATACTGTTGTGGGTTCTTGAGAGAGCTGTGCATAAGTGAAAGCCTGAAAACTGCAGTGAACAAAAGTAATATGGGAGTGGGACAGAATTCCTCCACAACAATGTGGGAGACTGATAAAGTCATAGAGGATTACTTCAATTTATTGCTTCTAGAAGGGGTTTAACAAGCTAGTGAATTATGGGGCGTATTTAGCTTTTCACATATGGTTTCTGCATTTTGGTGACATTTTTCATAAATAAATAATGACAACTTAAATCTATGTTGAACCTGAGGAAAGATTTAAGTAATTTTAGAACCTGTTGAGGACTAGATGATTTTTTTAATGTATAAAAAAAATGGAGACTCACCCTACCACCAGCCTAGCAGGAGCAGGACCAGGTTCAGCAACAACAGGTAGATCAGCAAAAAGGGAAGTCCACTCAACTGTAAGGCTAATAAGTCCAATCTTTATTAAACAAACGATTCCGGACACAGGCCATTCAGCTCACGCATATCGGAGCATTACACCCGCTCCTTCATCATAGCTAAAAGAGGCTCTCGCAGGACCAACAATTTATACATAAACAGAAACGCCTTGCAGATCAATTAAAAATGCAAACCAGCATGTGAATTTATTCTATGATCTATGATTTATACATTTCCCTTCTGCTCTCTGATTTGCATCTTCCTATTGTGGCTACACTTGATAACTTTCATAGATTATTTATTCTGTTATAGTTTTCTTTATTGAGCACATTTTGTACATATTTATGCATCCTTTTATATTTGTACTCTTTCCCCTTAAATACTTGCTGGTTTGCATTTTTAATTGATCTGCCCTTCAAGGCATGTATGTGTATGTATAAATTGTTGCTCCTGCGAGAGACTCTTTTAGCAATGACTAAAGAGCGAGTGTAATGCTCCGATACACATGAGCTGAACTGCCTGTGTCCGGAATAATTTGTTTAATAAAGATTGGACTTCTCAACCTTTACAGTCGACCAGACTACACTTTTTGCTGATTTTTTTAATGTCCTGATTAGGGATGGTCATTGAGTTGCAAATACTTCTGAGTTCATACAGCATTATGCAAATTTCGAATGCAAATGTATTCAGCGTGAACATGGACCATTGTCCATCCCTAGTCCTCATACATAAAACCTTAGTATAGGAAGGGGGAAGGTTCTCTTTTTCTCTTGGCTTAATATTTTGTGTTTCATTGAAAAAAAGACAAGGGTCCATATGCAATTAACTTTTACTCTTGAGTTTTCATCTAGAGATAATTTTTCATCTTGTATTTAACTACTTAAAGAGCACCTCACGCCAACGGGCGTGACCACAGCGGCAGCCCCAGGACCGCCTAACGACGATTGGCGTCATGTCCTGGAGCTGCAGTTTCACAGGGAATGGCCGCGCGCATGCTCGATCGTTCCCTGCCACAAAACTTTTTGCAATATCTTTCCAATTTTGGTGCAGTGTCATGACAAAGCTACAGGAGGGAGATTTAAGAATAAGAGGATCAGTTTGGGATGGGCAATCGATGAGCAAGAAGCACTGAACTGAAGATTTTAATAAAGGAGTCATCAAGCAATATGCAGTGGCGTAGCTAAGGAGATGTGGGCCCCGATGCAAGTTTTACAATGGGGCCCCCCAAGCACTCGATACATAAAAATTGATACGGCGCACCAAAACCTGCCAATGGCAACTACAGTGTCAGAGGTGGAAGAAGGGGATGGGGAACTGTTTGTTAATGATTACCACTATTCAAAGTATCTATAGAAGTGATTATTACCAGCCCAGGACCAATAAAGAGCTAATACTGTAGTTGAGGGAGGGCCCTTTGGGGCCCCTCTGGCCCAAGGGCCCCGATGCGGTGGCTACCTCTGCACCCCCTGTTGCTACGCCCCTGGCAATATGCCCTACCAACGGATCTACTTACCTAGGGCTTCCTCCAGCCCCTTGCAGCTGACATGTGCCTGCCGCAGCTCCACTCTCAGCCACCACCCTGGGGTCCCCGCACGGTGTCTCGCCAGGCGTCCCCTACAGCCTGCGCAGTACACTGCAGACAACGTGGACTTGATTGACAGCAGTGCAGTAGAGGATGACCTCGGGGTCACCCTCTGCACCGTGCGGGGACCCCGGGCCAGCGGCTTAGAGCGGAGCTGCAGCGTGGGACATGTCAGCTGCAAGAGGCTGGTGGAAGCCCCAGGTAAGTAAATCGGGCGGTAGGGCATATTGCTTGATGACTCCTTTAACAAACACAGCATTGCAAAGTTGATATAACAGAGTATCGTTACTATTTTTATGTTTATGGAGGGGTCCCCAAACTTTTTCGGTCAAGGGCCGGGTCAACATACTACAGACTGCTGGGGGGCCGAACATACATAAAATGATGTTGAAAAACATTACATTAAATCTAGGTATTGATCCCCCCTCCCCCCCAATCATGTCCGTAGGAGTACTTCCAGCAGCAGCCAGTCATGTGGTGCCTGAAGAACTTCTTTGTGCACCAGACAGTGAAGCATACCCAGGTGATAACCTGTCATCCAGTTGGACAGCAATGTAACCTGATGTGGAATTTGATTGGAAGCCAGCAAATTACAGATCGCTGGCTTCTACAGTATGTGGATGGGTGGTGCCTGCACTGCTATTCTATAAATGGGCCACCAATATTTAAAGATGCTGTGGCCCACATCTATAAGTTATACATTTTGTGTTTGGTGGCCAGTGAAAAAGCCTCTGGGGGCCACCTTCAGCCCACGGGCCATAGTTTGAGGACCACTGGTTTATGGCCTGGTTCATACTGTAAGAAAAAGATGTGCAATCTTGCGCTAATCACACCAGGCGTGAAAGAGTATGTAATGCATCCACTAGCAGCTTCTTAATCCTGGCTGAAGGAATACCTGTGGTAGTAGTGGAAAAAGAAACAGAAACAAAAAGGAGCGCTCCGTAGTGCATTAAAGTTATTTATTCCTCGAACACGCAAAGTATTAAAAAACACTTACCAGAAGACAATAATAAATAGGCACCTGTTCCTCCTCTGTGGCCTGCAGTGCATGGATGTCATAGCTGGTGGTGGACAGTGGGTGCCTTCCCTCTGGTGCCCGTGTGCAGTGACTTCTCGACGCGTTTCGGCATATCCGCGCCTTTGTCAAGTCAGACTGCACAGACTGCACACGTGAAGTCACTGTACACAGGCTTCAGGGCAGTTTCTAGGCTAAAAATGCACCCAGGGCGAGGGTGTTAAAATTGCCCCCCCCCCCCGCGGAGCCAGGTATACATGCCTGTAGTATAGGTTAGCCAGGTCTAGTTGCACTCAGTACAGGTAGCCAGCTATAGGTCCCCCCAGTATAGGTAGCCAGGCATAGGTGCCCCAGTATAGTTGCCCCCAGTATAGGTTAGCCAGGTAGGTGCCTCCAGTATAGGTAGCCGGTATAGTTGCCCCCAGTATAGGTTAGATAGGTAGGTGCCCCCAGTACAGGTTAGCTAGGTGGGTGCCTCTAATATAGGGAGTCAGAATAGTTGCCCCCAGCCTAGGTTAGATAGGTAGGTGCCCCCAGTATAGATTAGTTAGGTAGGTGCCTCCAATATAGGTAGCCAGTATAGTTGCCACCAGTATAGGCTAGGTAGGTAGGTGCCCCCAATACAGGTTAGATAGGTAGGGGCCCTCCAGTATAGGTTAGATTAGGTAGGTGCCCCCCAGTGTGGTTAGATTAGGTAGGTGCCCCCCAGTGTGGTTAGATTAGGTAGGTTCCCCCCAGTATAGGTTAGATTAGGTAGGTGCCCCCCAGTGTGGTTAGATTAGGTAGGTGGCCCAGTGTGGTTAGATTAGGTAGGTGCCCCCCAGTGTGCTTAGATTGGGTAGGTGCCCCTAGTATAGGTTAGATTAGGTAGGTGCCCCCCAGTATAGGTTAGATTAGGTAGGTGCCCTCCAGTATGGAGGGGGAAGCCGCGGGGAGGGCAGTACGACCTCTTCCTCCCTTCCTCGCCGAGGGCTCCCTCCGTGCTCCCCCCTCCGAGTCTGACTGCAGGGAAGGGAAGTGCTGTAACCGCTGTGTAGGGAGGGGCAACTCACCTCCCTGGATCCAATCGCAGCCAGTCTCCTCTTCTGTCTTCTCTTCGAATCATAGCCGCTGATACACACGCTGCTCCCTGTAGCCGGAAGCAGCGTGTGTATCAGCGGCTAGTATGAAGAGAAGACAGAAGAGGAGACCGGCTGCGGTTGGATCCAGGGAGGTGAGTTGCCCCTCCCTACACAGCGGTGACAGCGCTTCCCTTCCCTGCAGTCAGACTCGGAGGGGGGAGCACGGAGGGCGCCCGCGGCGAGGAAGGGAGGAAGAGGTCAGGCTGCCCTCCCCGCGGCTGACTCCCCCCTCCATTGCAGCACCCACAACTCCTTCGGCGCCCAGGGCGACCGCACGGGTCGCACGGCCCTAAAAACGGGCCTGACTGGCTTTTCTAAACACTGGTGATTTGAAAATCTCTTCCTTATGCAATGCTATGGGGGATTTTTATAAAATCACATCACTCTAGTGAGAACACACACATAGTATTACATTAGCACGGTCTTTTCAAATCACAAGCACTTAGAAAAAGCTCTTGCAGTGTGAACCAGCCCCATCTAGCTATTTAGTGTCTGCTCCTCTCTCTAAACATAACATCTGCTGAGAATATACATAGTGTTTTTCATGTTAATTTTAAGCTAGTTTTGATTTTTTTTTAACCCTAACTCTAAATTTTTCTCCTAAGTTTTCTTCTAGGTGATATTTTCACACCTTATCAATCCAAGGCCTTTTATGCCATTAGCAAGCATGAAAATATTTAAAATCATTTTGACAAGTTTTTCACCTACCTTACCAGTTGCAGAGTGCCGAAAAGGAGAATGGTGAATGAAATAAGACCCAGTGAAACCTCTCATCTTGAATGCTGCATGAGGAATAAACAGTGAATAAGCCATGCAGTGTAGGGATTTATCACTCAGTTTTCACACCTAGAAAAAAAATGACTGCCAGCAAGAACACATCTATAGAGAAAATAAACTTATACAATAATGAATTGTATGTTTAGTACAGCTAAGAAATGAACATTAGTAGCAAATAAAAGTCTCATTGTTTTCCAGTACAAAAAAAAAATTAAAAGCACTTAACCAGCTAAGAAACAGTGAGAGACAGCTTGAGATAAGGTTTTACTGCAGGAAAGATTAAAGTGTCTTGATTTCTGCTATGTTTAATATGCAATTCACTTTTTCTCCTGATTTTTTTCCTAGGAGATCATTTTCATCTTTCCTCTTCTTATTAAAGTAACTTTTCAGCATTTTGCAAATGAAAAAAAATGTAAAAAAAAAAAAAAAGTGGGTGAAAAAGTACTTTCGACATTATATTGAGTATTTTCTTGCTTTGCTGGGAGTTTAAAAAATATTTTATTGACAAAGTGTGAAAATATCACTTTGAAGACAACTCAGGAGAAAAGGTGAATTGCATATGGGTCTGAGTGTGGTTACTGTGACAATATGATGCAATCTTATAGAAAAAAGACAGCTACATAACTGGAAATAAAAATATGAGACTCTTTTCTCTTTTCTTTACTACTAACATTCCATTCATTACTCTACACATACAATTCATTATATCACAATTTTTTTTCACTTCAGGTTTGCTTTAAGCAATCTGAAATAAGATCTGACATTGGTTAATGCAAAGAAGTGAAGAGAATACCTTTTTTTAAGCAATGTAGAGTTTCCCTTTAAGCCACTTATGGGTTTGTGATATGCATGAAAAAAATAGCATATGCAAATGCCAGGAAACTGCTATTCCAATCAGAGTCAACAGGCAAATACGGAGGCTGTACCTTTATGAATAAAAGATCCAGAGGGACAAACACAGTAAGTCACAAGAGATTATTCAGATCTCCTACATTCCCCTGCTAATCTTTACTGAGTTGTAGATGAAGAAATGGGAGAAAAGAAGGCTGTACTTAACCAAGGAGAGGAAAATGAAATGGTGAGCTTGCAGTTTTAGTTGTCCATTTATACGTAAAGAATGACTGTATGTAGAAGTTTTCACAAAGCATTGTTTATCACCAGAGTTAAAATCTGCTTTATTTTAGGTCACGTGCAGATTTTTGTAAGACAAAGTAGTCAATAAACAATAATAATCAGCTTTATAAAGCATGTAAGCGATACCTGCTGTTCAGATAATACTTGCTATATTACACACATGATTGTAAAAGGTTTGTAATGCTAGTTGTTCTGTACATTGTTTTCTGTTATACTTATTGATTATATGTATTTTGTAGCCAGCTTTTTAACTCATTCCCATGAATGTGTACACCTACTATATCACATAAAGTGATAGTCCATTCAGAACTAATATTTCAGTTTTTAGAGGAACTTGGTTAGTTGATTCACCTGCTGGCATTGTATGTCTTTTGCAATGTACAAGGCATTTAACCCCAGGTTTGGCCATTAGCCTCGGACTTTAGAGCTTCTATTCTTGTTGGTGATATTTTTATTACACTACATTATAGCACTAAGGCAAAGGTACTAGAATGGAAGTAAGGGCATAAAATAATAGAAGTGATCTTGCACTACTAAACTGGGCTATGTAGCCTACAGTGACCACCAGCCTGTAACTGATATATCAGTTGTCAGATACTTAAATCAAAAAAATAATTTAATTTAAATCTAAATTAATCTAAATTAAATTAGATGGAAACCAAAATCCTTTTTTTTTAAATAATGTTTTGTTTTGTTTTTTTCCAAAGAGTTTAATAAGTTTTTCAAATACTTTCAAAATGTAGTTGGTTCCAAATAGCATAGGTTGAGGAAGTATCAGGACTGCCAGGCTGTAACTGCAATCTCTGTCTGCAGTCAGTAGGATTGCCTTTTGACTTCTGATCATGCTGCTCTTAGCATGCTTCAGATTGGACCTGTGGGCTACTCATACATAAGCACCCAGAATACAAACAACATATCTGGCCTTTCTAGTAAGGAGTCACCAGGAAAGATGTGTTGCATTGAGTTGCATCGAGTTGCATCACGTTGTGTTGCATTACATCCAATTAAAAAAAGCATGCTGCAACACGCCGCAACTCAACGCAATGTCCAATCATCGCCATAGCGACGAGTGAAGCTGAATGGTGAAGCTGCGGCTTTCGCGGGATCGCGGAAGGGTAAATATTGCCGGCGGCGATCGGGGGATTTAGTTAGGTGCGGCGGGGCTTGGGGGACATAGTTAGCTGGCGAAGTGCTAGCTAAAACATAAAAAAACACATTTTATTAAAAAGAAAACTTCCCGCGGACGCAGCCTCTGAAACTGCGTACCACCAGGGAGGTTAATAAAATAAGCTACCCCTTTGGTGTCACAGCAGGTGGCATAATCTCATATGGGTATGGGCGTAACCGATCTAGGGTGAAAAATATTGCCTCTTATAATGGTGTTACGTTGGGGCTTCTTATAATGGCGTTACATTCAGGACATGGTGAGTTTAACTTAACTCCAATACTTCCTTCTTCCAGTTCAGAAGGAGAAGGTACCAGAGTTAAATGAAACACACCCCATCCTGCTGTCTAGTGCTGAATTGGTTCTAAATGCATGTGAATTGGTTCTAAATGCATGTGTACAGGTTCTGAATCACGCGGCCCTGAATTCGAACACCAACACTACTATGATTAAGACTCCTTTCACATTGTGTCTGTTACGTTGTGTTGAACGCAACAATATCATGGCATCGTAATTCTAAGCAAATATATTCGTATGGGGCTATCACATTGATTGTAGTGCATTGTATTCGCCAAATTCGTGTGAGAAAACCAGTCTCTGTGCAGGACAAGTGCTCAATAAAGCCTGGGTGAAGGGATCATGCTATTTACATTTTTTATTATTTATTTATTTTTTTAGATAAACACTTTTTTTCTAGTTTCCATTTTTGACACACACTGGACATGCACACAAGCACAGGACCATTGTTTACTAATAACAGTGCAGGCAGACTGATCTCTGAGCCAGCGATGTATAGGAAATTGTGAATGCACATGTACATTAATTTTAGTGGAGCCACTTGGGGATGTAGTAGCAGCTGGGCACAGAGCCAGGCATACAGAACAGAATGGTACATGTTCACTGTTTCTGTATACTGCACCCGCTCACCTGCAACTTAGGTAATCATGGTTGTTGTAGGCCAGCAGATTGCGATGTGCAAACTTAGCTGAGTAATGCAATTGACAGCAATATGGTCAGAACTGGGACAAGGTCCTCCGACACTCAAGGCTGAGACACCAAAGTGCGCCTCTCCATCCCTCCCATCCCAGCCATCACACATTGATTGCTAATAAACTAAGAGGCGCCCCAGGCCCCCAACCCCCCAACACCTTAATCTCTATTTTTATTTCTATTTATCTGGCTTGCAGTCACTGACATGTATCCCTTTTTCTTATTTCTTTCTGCTTCAAACACAACAGGTGTATGATAGCTGAGTGAGTTGTGCGCCCCCTCCTACACTGCGCTCTGAGGCTGGAGCCTCTCTCGCCTCTGCCTCAGCCTGGCCCTGAATATGGTGGTAAAAATTTTTTTCCTCTGCAAAAATACTGCATGTCATACAGTAGTTTTAAAACTGGCTTCAACAGCAATCTTACATGAGTTTTCTTTCCCTTGCAGCAGTATTGAGGGGTCTAAAAGACCACCAGAATCATACCTAATTCAGGGTCGATGTCATGTGAATGAGGCCTTTTATGACAGCGCACCTGAACGAGGGTTTATTTCCACTGGAAGCTGTGGCTGTGACTGAGTCACGATTCCCATCCTGCTGCAAAGTCGCAACCCAAATCACTTAGTCGCAACATGTATGGCTATAGGGACTTGGGAGCGTGCTGCAGAAATGTGCAGCATGCCATCCAGATTTGCATCACAATGCAATCTGGACGGCAAGCCATTAAAGAGATAGGCAGTGTTTTCCAGTAGAGGCCTGCGCATGTCCAATTTTTCATACCCGACCCGACTCGCAGACCGCTACCCGCACCCGACCCGCAACCCACTTTCTGCTGAATTTGATACCCGCACCCGACCCACACCCGCAGTCCCGCTACCCGCACCCGACCCGCAACCCACTTTCAGCTGAATTTGATACCCGCACCCGACCCCCACCCGCAGACCCGCGACCCGCGTTTTCCATTTTCTTCTAAAGTACACATTTAAAGCAATATTGGGGAGCTGTAAAGTAAATAAAACCTTTTTTTATACACAAACCAAAGCCAAAGAAGTGTTTTAAAGATTTTTTTTTTTACTCTTATTTAAATCGATAAAAATCTAGAAGTAACAGTCCTGCTCAAACAACAAATAGCAGAGCAAAGCACCCATATCCCTGTCCTTGTATGCTGTAGGCTGCCCCCATCTACATTACATCTAGTGGAAGTGTCCACCACCCCTGGCCACTGCAATGCACACTGGGAAATGTAGTACATTAATGTAATCACAGGAGATGTAGGCACATTAATGTACTACATCTCCATGCATGCATTGTGGTGGCCAGGGTGACACTTCCACCGCTGCAGCTATGAGTTGCAAGGAATAGACACTGCGTCCAGGCTCATATAAATAATTTTCAGATTTAAGAGTGCATATACACACACAATCTTGATCCTCCATGTAGTATGAGGGCCAATCAAAATCGGCCAATCAAAATTGTGTGTGTGTATGCACCCAAAGTGCAATTACTTCTGTTAAAATCTTAATTTGTTAATGATGAGCTACTGCTGAATGAAGGTGCTTGGCAGATCTTCCTGTGCAAAAATGTGTAGGCATGAGAAGAATATTGTTATGTGCCAAAATCATCTTGTCTTGTAACAACATGGATACAGGTATGTGCGATTGCTTTGCGTCGTGTGGCTGTAACAAATATGAGCAAATTGAGTAGGTAATCTCTCATACTACATGGGAGATGTAAAATTGAAAGATAATTGGCCAATCCAAATTGAATGTGTATATACACTCTACAGTATCTTTTCTTTATTACAGTAGCTCAACAGTAAAATAAACCGTAATTCATTACGAAAATCAGGACTGCATAAAAGCACAACAAGGCTTTTAAGCGGGGGGAACAAGTATACTGTATATACGCACCTACTCAAGACTTACCAATCAGAATCAAAGTTAACTGGAGCAGATTTATCACAACCAAAAGAAAAAAAAAAAACAGCACACACATCAAATGTCCCTCCATTTTGCATGCACTTGCATAGGGCCCAACCATCCTGTCACGATTTTAGGGGGCTCTCCCGCTATCACGGTATGAGCCCCCCAAGTCCTGGGCAGCAGAGGGCAGTGAGGGTGGAAAAAAAATGATCGAGGCGCCAGCCGCGGGTAAATGGGATGCGGGACGCATGCAACCCATTACTACCTCCCTCCCTCCCTTGGAATCTGCCCCCCCTGTGTCTCCCCCCTGTTTGCAGAGTGCGCAGCTAAGCGGAGCGCGCTGTCAGCTTACCGGTATCCATGGACGCCCCCCCCACCCCCCCAATTCCTAGATTTAAAATGTTGGGAGGTGTGCACTTGTGTTGATAAATCTGCCCCATTGTCTTGCATCTATATGATAATAAAATCCTGTATTTAATTACTCTTGTCATATGCAGCAAACACATACCTGTGTGTGCTAGATGGCTGTGGATGCAGCTACACTGTGTCAGCAGATCTTGTTACATGTGGCATGTGCCTCTCTGCCTGCCATGTGCTGCTCTGCCTCCTCCCTCTAGCTTTAGAGAACATGCCAGAACATTCTCTAGCTCTTGTCCTTTCAAATATCCCCAGTCACTAACAGACAGAGCTTTCCTATGACACCTTTTCCTCTTTCACACTGGCATGTTCCCAGTTATATGCACTAGTATGGGGGAGGGGAGGTGTCAGCTTGAGAGGAGGAAGGAGTCTGCTATAATTAAAGATGAGAAGCAGTAAGCAAGCTAGCAAGAAAGTGATCTGGTGCCAGCATTCATCACAGATTTTGGGAAGGCAAAAGATACAGAATTATCTTATGCTTGTTTTGACTACCCGCGACCCGACACGCACCCGCAGAACCGCTACCCGCACCCGACCCACACCCGCAACTCGCTATCCGCACCCGACTCACACCCGCAGTACCCGCAATTCGGGTACCCGCACCCGACCCGCATTGCGGGTACCCGACCTGCTGCAGGCCTCTATTTCCCAGTCCCACTCGCTTGCTGGGAAATGCTACGGATCTGCACATAGTGGAAACGAGGCCTCATTCTTGGTCACTGTGGTTGTGCATACACTTCACCCAAAAATTATTACATGAAGTAAGCTTTTCTCTCAAATCTTTCTTTCCATACAGCTACTCCAACAATACCCATGCTTCCTGACCTGGGAAAATCTGAGAAAAATTTAAACCATTCAGAATAGCCCCAGTTAAAACCATCAGTTGCATATAAGGACAAAGTGAAACATTTACATTCCCTATATGTATTTCTACCATTCCAGTGTAACGCTATGTGGGGTTCTTCTTTAACCTTGAGACCCTAAACTTTTTCTTGAATATGACAATAAAGAAAAGGCCAGACATCATAGTGTTAACTCATTTTATGTAGATTAAATGCATAACAAGTTTATCTAAGTTAAGCTGTGAATGCAGAAAATATTTTTCCAGAGGAAGATCTTGTCTTTCATTAATATAAAGTGAGAGAACACCCTTCTCTGTGCACTATAAGGCAATGTCTCACAATGTCACAGCAAGCAATGTGTTAACCTCGTTCGGTGACTGAACAACGTTACAGCAGTAGGAACTTCAATTTGCAAAACAACACTGCGTCTTTAAAGGATACCAGATGTGAAAAAAAAGAAGAGAAACGGGGGAAGCGGGCATATACCATCACCTGTTTTGTTGTCCACCACTTCCCCCGTTCTTCTCTCTAGCCCCTTGTCATACCTGAAAGCCCCCTGGGATCCTCTTCTAAGCCACCAGAGTCTGGCTAACTGCTCAGGCGCTGGCCGGGCTGCACGCGCACCTGGCCAGGAGTGCACTGCACATGCGTATGACGTCACTAAGGTATGTGTATGATGTCATACGCATGCTTAGTATGCTCCTTCTATGCATAGGATATACACACACCTTCTAGGCTTAGGATATATCAGTCTGTGTGGAGAGTGAGTGGGAGACTTATTTTGAGAGCTGCAGCCACATGCAACTTGGTAGACTGGAGTTCTGTCTGTGGGTGCTGCAGTGTCTGGCTTGTTCCTTTCCTAATGTTAGATGGTTCTTTCCTGAGGTATCCCTATCCCAACACTGGGCAAACTATGGCCCACGGTGTCAGGAACCGACCCGCGGAACGCCTGCGTATACGGTTCCCGACTGCAGGTTTGACCAGATCAAGCGGGGAACAGCCTTATTCAAGCTACAAACAAGGCTGTGACCCCTAAAAAGCTTCTTACTGCCACCACTAGCGGTTTGCTAGACACGTCCACTCACTCACTGTCGAGTGCTCAGCACGCAATCCGCGTTTTGTATTCAGGTCAGCTTTGCGCTTTAGGCCGAATATGGGAACGCCATGCACACACACGCACAGTTGCAATCTTACACTGTAGTGAAGCAAAACCACTAACAGTCGTTCCGAATGATACTGTTAGCTACTCTGCTGTCGAGCTACTCGCACTGGCGTTTTCATACGTTGGGTCAGCTGCGCACTTTAGGCCAACGTATGACAAACGCCCCCACACACAATGCAATTACAATTTCATATGGTAGTGTTGCTCAAGCATACAATTAGGCATGGACTTATACACAGTTACACTGCAGTCTCCTCTAGGCTATGAGTGTTAGTTTAGTACAGCAGAAGTCAAGCTTATTAAATAATGATTTAATATTCCATGAAACCGTGGAACAATGCAGAACTTAATATATACAAAAGATGTACAAAAAACAAAGTAAAAAAAGTACAAGATAAAAGTTACAGAAATAAAAGTTACAAAAATACACACACTGATATTTGCGTAAAAATAAACGGGGAAAAAATAACAGTACCAGCTTAGGTTAGAACATTGTTTGACGGGAGGACACCGTTTGTTCGACCAGGAATCGTGATCATCCCTAGCTATGCGCTACCTCCAGGAGAAGATACCTGTGACTGTTCTGAACCACCTTAAATAGTCTGAAGTGTCCCCTGGGGCATTTAATGTCCAGCCCCCAGGAACTAATGCAATTTCCCCGTTTGTGACATCACAGAACGCATTTCATAATCTTCCTGTGATATGCAAACTTCAAAGGGTTCCTGTTTGGACGGGGGGAACTAGTTTTAATTACATCCTCAGACATAATTCAATTTCCAGACTTCCATGTATGAAAAGTGTATTATAGCACATACATGAAAAGACTTCCCTAGTCCAAGTTACAGGTGACAATTGATTAAGGCTTCCTCCACCTTCCAGCAGGCCTGTCATATGTAAATGTCAAACATTCCTGTCCACTTTGAACTTGGCAGACTCACTTAGTCGGATATTGTTCTGACCAACAGGCAGCCGTCTACATTAATACAAAAGATCAAAGCAATGCCCCACATTTGCAGGGTGGCAGACAAAAGGGAACCTCATTACCTATTTCTGGCTGTCCAGAGGAACTGTATGCTAATTGTATGCTATTGACACACACACACAATCACATTAAACAGTCCATGAAGCTAGCTGCCAATACCTTCAAGCCAGACTGGCTGACATCCACCTCTGAAAGATACACAGCAGATAGCAAAATGATAGAATATGTTTATGTATTACCCTCATCATCAGCACCCCAGTATATCACCACACACGGGCCGGATTAATCCCACACGCGCTTTTACTCCGGCCTGCCAATAAGCGGCTGGAGCCCTCTCCTTCCCCCTCCCTCCCTGCAGAGTCACGAGCGGGCGATAACGGGGGAGACTTAAAACCCACCTGATCGCCGTTCAGCATTGTGTCTTCATGGCAACAGGGCATCACAAGACATGGCGTTGGTACGTGCCAGCGTATTACAAGTTGGCTGCCAACGTGTAACACGTTGGCCCGTCCTGACGTCATGTCACGTGACATCCTGTTGCCATGGAGACACAGTGCTGGACGGCTATCGGGTGACCGCCAGCTTGCGACTCTGCAGGGAGGGAGAGGGGAAGGAAAGGGAGAACATTAGAAATGCGGCCCGGGACGCTCAAAGTTTGCCCAGCTCTGCCCTATCATCTTCTCTGCAGACAGCTGTTACTTGGGCTCCCCCCGTGGCTTGATCTTTCTTCTCTTTCAGGACAAGCCAGATTACTTTTTACAGACCCTCTCTTCCTTCAGCTCTCACTCTCTGCCCACCATGTGACAGTCCTCTCTCCTCTAGCTCAACAAACCTCCCCCCTCTGCTCAAAAAACTACTTTATTGTCCTAAAACAAAACATGTTCTGAGAGTACACCCCCTACCTGCTCAAAGAGTCAGGGCCGGCGCTACAATTAAGGAAAGGTGGGCAATTTCCCCCAGGCCCCAGAATCCCTAGGGGCCCCAAAGCGTCTCCCACATCCCCTCTAAAAATTACATTTGTGCGGCCGCTAGTACTGCGGCCTGTGTATGACTGTGTAGTGCGGCCAATGGTAGCAGAGGTGGGGCGGAAGCTCAGCAGGCAACGGCAGGGATACATACTTTACCTGATTGTGGCGGCATCACGGTTTCCATGGTTCCCTTCCTGAACAGTGGACTGCAGCGGCGCTCTCCCAACGTGACGTCACATGTCTGCGCCACGTGGGGAGAGTGCCGCTGCGGTCCACCGTTCAGGAAGGGAACCATGCCATTAAAACCATGATGCTGGTGAAGTATTTTATGTGCATACATGCCTGTGTCTGCGAGGGAAGAGGCACCCTTCTGTCGAGGGGGGGGGGGGGGGAGAGACTGGATGTGTCTGATTGCGTCTCCACTTGGTGAGTGGATGCTGTCGGCTGCAGCAGCAGATGGCTTGCTGTTTTCTGAGCTCTGAGCTCTGCATGCTAGAAGGGAAGGGAGGGGGGGAGAGATCATGCAGCTATAAGGACTCTGTAGCGGTGCTGTTGTAGTATTGTTGTAACTTTTGTATTTTTGTTTGGGGAGAGTACCCCCCAAGTTGTCTCCAACCACTGCACCCAGGGCCCCTGCACTATGTTGGCTGGCTGCATTGTAATAACTCTCCTGTACCTGAGGCTGCTTCATCCATGCTCCATCCTCATCCCTGCTGCCTCTTCACAAAATATTTCTACATAACATGGGCCCCGAATGGAGAAGAGACAGGCAGCAGGGGATGAAGACGGACCATGGATGGAACACTGCGCAAGGACAAGTGAGTTAGTATAATGCAGCCAGCCACATATTGTGCAGGGGCCCTGGGGAGCAGTCGAGGGGGGATGGGGGAGGGGGGCCTGCTGTCTGCTCAGGGACTGACTTTGCTGGTTGGGGAAGTTAGGGGGCCCCAGGTTACCTTTGCCCCGGGGCCCCTGTGCTGCTTAAACCGACCCTGCAAAGAGTGTAGCATGCAGCAGTAAGGACCCTTTTCCACTTGCAAGCGCAATTGTAAAAGCTTATTTTCCCACTTGCGGCGTTTGCGACGTGAGCCGTTGGAAGTGAAACTCGATCACACCAATTATCGTGCAGCCCAACGGTTGCAATTTCCGGAGGTTCGAAACACACTAATGGAAAAGTGCATCATGATTTACAAAATCACGGTGATATGCTTTTTAAGCGGATAGTGGCTAGTGGAAAAGGGCCATAAGTAATTATTTGACTTGTTGTCCCACACATTTATGCATTTAAGACCTACTAAGTATGCACTGTCATTATTGAGGGTATTACACCAGACCTCACATAAGTATGATGGAACCATTAAGGTTATATCAAAATTGAATATAGGATGAGTATTTATGTTTATATTTTGGTTACTTGCAAAAATGAATTTTCCTGAGGACCAAAGGGTCTCCATTAGAGTACAACTTTTTTTGCAAGTCGATTCCAAGTCTATATTTGCATTTTCAGTGAAGCTGAATGAAGTTGAATTACACATTTCTGTAAGTGACAGTAGTGATGCTCGGATACCCCTTTTTATAATTCGAGTTTGGTCGAATTCGAATAGTAAATTATTCGAATTCGGTCGAATATTCGAGTCAAATATTTTTTACTATTCGATTCGACCTCGGACTTTGACCTCACTATTCGAGTCGGTATTCGAGCTCATTATTTGAGCTGACTATTCGAATTGGCCTTAAATAGCTTCCAACACTTGTTTTGAGGGTGAATGACGCAAGAAACATCTTTTTTTCCAAGTAACAACAGCAAGTGATTATGTGGGGATGTTCCTTTAAAAAAAAAAAGGTGGAAAGAGAAGTTGTGTCCAAAATGTTGTTCAGTACTGTATATACTTCTTCTTCTTCTTTATCTTCTATATCTTCTTCTTCTTCTTCTATATCTTCTTCTTCTATATCTTCTTCTTCTATATCGTCTTCTATATCTTCTTCTTCTTCTTCTATATCGCCTTCTTCTTCTTCTTCTTCTTCTTCTTCTTCTTCTTCTTCTTCTTCTTCATCTTCTTCATCATCATCTTCTTCTTCATCTTCTTCTTCTTCCTCATCATCTTCTTCTTCTTCATCTTCTTCATCTTCTTCTTCTTCATCATCATCTTCATCTTCTTCATCTTCTTCTTCTTCATCTTCTTCATCTTCTTCATCTTCTTCTTCTTCATCTTCTTCATCTTCTTCTTCATCTTCTTCTTCTTCTTCTTCTTCTTCTTCTTCTTCTTCTTCTTCTTCTTCTTCTTCTTCTTCTTCTTCTTCTTCTTCTTCTTCTTCATTTTCTTCATCTTCTTCTTCTTCATCTTCTTCTTCTTCATCTTCTTCTCCTTCTTCTTCTTCTCCTTCTTCTTCTTCTTCATCTCCTTCTTTTTCTATATCGTCTTCTTCTTCTTCACTTATTTCTCTTTTATATTTTTTTTTTAAAGAAATGCAGCTATTTTTGAGCGTAATAAATAGCTGGTTGCGCACGCATGTTGGAAGCGCCATTGTATGTGCTCCCTGGCAGTGGAAACACACAGACAGCAGGAGGTAAATTCAGCAGCAGGAGGAGGAGGAGGATTGTGTGGCAGCAGGCAGTCAATGAGGCAGGCAACGTGACATAATAGCCCTGGTACCTAGCGGTGATACCAGGGCTGTAAATAAACACAGCAGGAGGTCCCAGACAGCGGTCGTGCAGCCCACATCGTGTCCAATACACAACTGGGACAACACAGTTTTCAACCCGGGCACCTCAGAAAAATTAAACCTTTTTTTTTATGGTTTATTTGTTTTGTTTTTACAACAAATTACACAGACAGATATAGCTATTGTTTGACGTAATAGCTGGTGGCAGAGTGGCAGCAGAAGGTAAATCTGTGTACCCTGGCAGTGGGAAACACAGACAGACAGCAGCAGCAGCAGGAGGAATGGAGGAGTAATGTGAGCAACTATTGTTTGACGTAATAGCTGGTGGCAGAGTGGCAGCAGAAGGAAATTCTGTGTACCCTGGCAGTGGGAAACACAGACAGACAGCAGCAGCAGCAAGAGGAATGGAGGAGTAGTGTGAGTGTGGCAGCAGGCCAGGCAGGCAGCGTGACATAATAGCCCTGGTACCTAGCAGTGATACCAGGGCTGTAAATAAACACAGCAGGAGGTCCCAGACAGCGGTCGTGCAGCCCACATCGTGTCCAATACACAACTGGGACAACACAGTTTTCAACCCGGGCACCTCAGAAAAATTAAACTTTTTTTTTTTTATGGTTTATTTGTTTTGTTTTTACAACAAATTACACAGACAGATATAGCTATTGTTTGACGTAATAGCTGGTGGCAGAGTGGCAGCAGAAGGTAATTCTGTGTACCCTGGCAGTGGGAAACACAGACAGACAGCAGCAGCAGCAGGAGGAATGGAGGAGTAGTGTGAGTGTGGCAGCAGGCCAGGCAGGCAGCGTGACATAATAGCCCTGGTACCTAGCGGTGATACCAGGGCTGTAAATAAACACAGCAGGAGGTCCCAGACAGCGGTCGTGCAGCCCACATCGTGTCCAATACACAACTGGGACAACACAGTTTTCAACCCGGGCACCTCAGAAAAATTAAACCTTTTTTTTTTTATGGTTTATTTGTTTTGTTTTTACAACAAATTACACAGACAGATATAGCTATTGTTTGACGTAATAGCTGGTGGCAGAGTGGCAGCAGAAGGTAATTCTGTGTACCCTGGCAGTGGGAAACACAGACAGACAGCAGCAGCAGCAGGAGGAATGGAGGAGTAATGTGAGCAACTATTGTTTGACGTAATAGCTGGTGGCAGAGTGGCAGCAGAAGGTAATTATGTGTACCCTGGCAGTGGGAAACACAGACAGACAGCAGCAGCAGCAGGAGGAATGGAGGAGTAATGTGAGCAACTATTGTTTGACGTAATAGCTGGTGGCAGAGTGGCAGCAGAAGGTAATTCTGTGTACCCTGGCAGTGGGAAACACAGACAGACAGCAGCAGCAGCAGGAGGAATGGAGGAGTAGTGTGAGTGTGGCAGCAGGCCAGGCAGGCAGTGTGACATAATAGCCCTGGTACCTAGCGGTGATACCAGGGCTGTAAATAAACACAGCACGAGGTCCCAGACAGCGGTCGTGCAGCCCACATCGTGTCCAATACACAACTGGGACAACACAGTTTTCAACCCGGGCACCTCCGAAAAATTAAACCTTTTTTTTTATGGTTTATTTGTTTTGTTTTTACAACAAATTACACAGACAGATATAGCTATTGTTTGACGTAATAGCTGGTGGCAGAGTGGCAGCAGAAGGTAATTCTGTGTACCCTGGCAGTGGGAAACACAGACAGACAGCAGCAGCAGCAGGAGGAATGGAGGAGTAGTGTGAGTGTGGCAGCAGGCCAGGCAGGCAGCGTGACATAATAGCCCTGGTACCTAGCGGTGATACCAGGGCTGTAAATAAACACAGCAGGAGGTCCCAGACAGCGGTCGTGCAGCCCACATCGTGTCCAATACACAACTGGGACAACACAGTTTTCAACCCGGGCACCTCAGAAAAATTAAACTTTTTTTTTTTTTTTTGGTTTATTTGTTTTGTTTTTTATAGAAAATTACACAGACAGATATAGCTATTGTTTGACGTAATAGCTGGTGGCAGAGTGGCAGCAGAAGGTAAATCTGTGTACCCTGGCAGTGGGAAACACAGACAGACAGCAGAAGGGCAGTACACAGCAGCCCACTGTAGGTGTAAAATGTGTGGCTGCAGGTGACGTAATAGTCAAAGTGAACCAGGCTGGCTTAGTGAGCAGGAGCCAGGAGGTGGTAAAGGGTGGTAAGGCACATTAACGATGGTTCTTCAGTTCATGTCCCCCTCTCGCCGACAACAGGGGCCAGGAACTCGCCTTCCACCCACGCCTGGTTCATCTTGAGAAACGTCAGTCTGTCCACAGACTTGTGAAACAGACGTGAGCGTTTCTCGGTGACCACGCCACCAGCTGCACTGAAGCAGCGCTCGGACAGCACGCTGGAAGGGGGACAGGACAGCACTTCCAGGGCGTACTGCGCCAGCTCGCTCCAGATCTCCAGGCGCTTGACCCAATACTCCATGGGATCAACAGGGGCATCGCTGTCAAGCCCGCTGTAGGACCCCATGTAGTCAGCCACCATTCGGGTCAGGCGCTGGCTGTGACCGGAGGAAGATGCTGCTGCATGCACCTCCTCTCTAGTCACTGCTGCCGGAGCCTCTACAGTCCTGTAGAGCTCGTTGCTGAGAGACAGCAGGTCTGTGGGGCGCTTGCTGCTGGATGCAGGCACCTGCTGCTGCCTCTGTGCTGGCTGGACAGTGGGGGTGGAAGGCTGGGGGAAGGCTTCCTCCAAGCGCTCAACAAGGGCCTGCTGCAAGCTCCTTATTTGTTGCGCTGGCTCTCCTCCTGCAGGCGGCAGAAACTGGCTCAACTTCCCCTTGAGGCGTGGGTCCAACATCATGCTGATCCAGATGTCCTCCCTCTGCTTCATCTGGATCACCCTGGGGTCCTTGCGCAGGCACGTCAGCATGTGCGCTGCCATTGGGAAGAGGTGGGCCACGTGTGCTGGCACATCGGCGGCAGTGCTGTCCTCATCCTCCTCCTCTCCCTCCTCAGCCTCATCCTCTCTCCACCCCCGCACCAACTCAGCTGCACTGTGCGGATCCCCCTCATCAGCAGCAAGGTCAGGGACCTCCACCAAGTCCTCCTCCTCCTCCCCCTCAGAGGTGGACTGTGCAGCTGCATGACGCTCCTGCTGGTCCAAGGCTGCCGCTCCCTGTTCCAGCAAAGCATCGAGGGCCCTGTTCAGCAGACAAACCAGGGGCACCCACTCGCAGACCATAGCATGATCCCTGCTCACCATGTTAGTGGCCTGCAGAAAGGGAGCCAGCACTAAGCACACCTGCTGCATGTGCCTCCAGTCATCATCGGGGACGATGGACGGGATGTTGCTGGTCCTGTCCCTTCTCTGAGCGGCGGACACAGTGGCCAGGGCAAGGTACTGGTTGACAGCGTGCTTCTGTTCAACCAGATGCTCCAACATCGCCAGGGTGGAGTTCAAGCGAGTCGGAACGTCAAGGATCAGCCGATGGCGTGGCAGCTCCAGCTCCTTTTGCACGTCTTCCAGGCTCGCACAGGCTGCAGCCGAGCGCCAGAAGTGACGCACAACGTTCCTTGCCGTTTCCAGCAGTTCGCCCATCCCCTGGTAGGTGCGCAAGAACTTCTGCACCACCAGGTTCAGCACGTGGGCAAGACAGGGGATGTGGGTCAGGTTTCCCCTGTCTATTGCGGCAACCAGATTGGCCCCATTGTCGGCCACCACCTCTCCAACTCTGAGGCCTCTGGGGGTCAGCCAAATCCTCTCCTGGTTGGGCCAACACATGGGTTGCCGTCAGTTTGGTCTTCCCAAGGCTGACCAAGTGCAGCAGCGCTTGGCAGTGGCGGGCCTTCACGCTGCTGCCGAGGCGGGGGGTTTGGCCAGGTGTGCCGGAGGATGGCAGAGGATCGGAGGAACCTGCTGCAGTTCCCCTGACCCTGCGGGGTGGCACCACCCACTGTGTTGCTGCTGCTGCTGTGCCCGCTGCTGCTCTCCCATCCTCACCCCCTTCCACCAAGCTGACCCAGTGGACAGTGAAGGACAGGTAGCGGCCTGTCCCGAAGCGGCTGCTCCAGGAGTCCATGGTGACGTGGACCCTTTCACCAACCGCGTGCTCCAGCCCTCGCTCCACATTGGCCATCACAAAGCGGTGCAGTGCAGGAATAGCCTTGCGGGCGAAGAAGTGTCTGCTGGGGAGCTGCCAGTCTGGGGCTGCACAAGCAAGCAGCGCACGCATGTCGCTCCCCTCCTGCACGAGCGTGTATGGCCCCAAACTCCTCTCCTGATGCATGGATGGGCTGCTTGACTGTCGCCACAGTCTTGCTGTCCAATCCCTCCTCCCCCAAAGTGCCCATCAGCATCTCCTCCTCAAGATCGCCAACAACAGCAGACAATTTACTCATGATGCCTGGGGTCAAAAGACTGCTGAATGACAGGTCGGCGAGTGACGGTGAACCGGCCTCCTCCCCAGGCCCAGGCATCACAGGGGTGGTGGTGGTGGTGGTGAGGGTGGAGGCCTCGGATGCAGAGCTGATGGCGGGCTGCTCATCCTCCGTCATCAGTTGCACCACAGTGTCTGCATCCTTTTCCTCAATGGGACGTTTCCGACCCGGCTGGAGGAAAATCAGAGCAGGTGCTACACGCTGCTGCTGCTGCTGCTGCTGTGTCTCTGCAGCGTGAGTTGCAGATGCTCCTGCTGGGCGGCGCCCAAGGCGTCCACAGCCAGTGGCTATAGGAGGAATGTTAGCCACTGACGCTGCTGCTGCGGAACTGTGCATGGTGGCGCGGCCGCGGCTTGCCACAATGCTGCTCCCTCTCCTCCTGATTCCCTTGCTGCCCTTCCCCTTGCCCAAACCGCGCTGGCTGCCACTTCCAGACATCTTAGATGTTTTGGGCGTAAACACAAAAGTTTTTTAAAAGGGCGGGTGAAAAGTGGGGTACTTTAATGGAGTGGGTTGGTGGGTGAGGTGACACTAATTACTAAGTGATTAGATCGCTAACTGATTAGTACAGTACAAATACAAAATACAATAATCGGTAATCAGTAAGTGTGAACAGTGAACAGTGAGTGTGTCCCCTAGTACACTAACTAGAAATTACAATAATCAGTAGTAATCACAAGGAAATAGAGTGTGTGTACGCTACAGACAGTGAGTGCACGCACGCGCACACACGCGCAGGAGCTAGCCTATGAACAGTGACTGAGTGAGTGTCCCTAGTACAGTAAGTAAGTAGTAACAGTCAGGAAGTACAACTAGAAATTACAATAATCAGTAGTAATCACAAGGAAATAGAGTGTGTGTACGCTACAGACAGTGAGTGCACGCACGCGCACACACGCGCAGGAGCTAGCCTATGAACAGTGACTGAGTGAGTGTCCCTAGTACAGTAAGTAAGTAGTAACAGTCAGGAAGTACAACTAGAAATTACAATAATCAGTAGTAATCACAAGGAAATAGAGTGTGTGTACACTACAGACAGTGAGTGCACGCACGCGCACACACGCGCAGGAGCTAGCCTATGAACAGTGACTGAGTGAGTGTCCCTAGTACAGTAAGTAAGTAGTAACAGTCAGGAAGTACAACTAGAAATTACAATAATCAGTAGTAATCACAAGGAAATAGAGTGTGTGTACACTACAGACAGTGAGTGCACGCACGCGCACACACGTGCAGGAGCTAGCCTATGAACAGTGACTGAGTGAGTGTCCCTAGTACAGTAAGTAAGTAGTAACAGTCAGGAAGTACAACTAGAAATTACAATAATCAATAGTAATCACAAGGAAATAGAGTGTGTGTACACTACAGACAGTGAGTGCACGCACGCGCACACACGCGCAGGAGCTAGCCTATGAACAGTGACTGAGTGAGTGTCCCTAGTACAGTAAGTAGTAACAGTCAGGAAGTACAACTAGAAATTACAATAATCAGTAGTAATCACAAGGAAATAGAGTGTGTGTACACTACAGACAGTGAGTGCACGCACGCGCACACACGCGCAGGAGCTAGCCTATGAACAGTGACTGAGTGAGTGTCCCTAGTACAGTAAGTAAGTAGTAACAGTCAGGAAGTACAACTAGAAATTACAATAATCAATAGTAATCACAAGGAAATAGAGTGTGTGTACACTACAGACAGTGAGTGCACGCACGCGCACACACGCGCAGGAGCTAGCCTATGAACAGTGACTGAGGGAGTGTCCCTAGTACAGTAAGTAAGTAGTAACAGTCAGGAAGTACGACTAGAAATTACAACTTAATCAGATTCAGTAATCAGTAGTAATCACAAGGAAATAGAGTGTGTGTACACTACAGACAGTGCACGCGCACACACACGCAGGAGCTAGCCTATGAACAGTGACTGAGTGAGTGTCCCTAGTACAGTAAGTAAGTAGTAACAGTCAGGAAGTACAACTAGAAATTACAATAATCAATAGTAATCACAAGGAAATAGAGTGTGTGTACACTACAGACAGTGAGTGCACGCACGCGCACACACGCGCAGGAGCTAGCCTATGAACAGTGACTGAGTGAGTGTCCCTAGTACAGTAAGTAAGTAGTAACAGTCAGGAAGTACAACTAGAAATTACAATAATCAATAGTAATCACAAGGAAATAGAGTGTGTGTACACTACAGACAGTGAGTGCACGCACGCGCACACACGCACAGGAGCTAGCCTATGAACAGTGACTGAGTGAGTGTCCCTAGTACAGTAAGTAAGTAGTAACAGTCAGGAAGTACAACTAGAAATTACAACTTAATCAGATTCAGTAATCAGTAGTAATCACAAGGAAATAGAGTGTGTGTACACTACAGACAGTGCACGCGCACACACACGCAGGAGCTAGCCTATGAACAGTGACTGAGTGAGTGTCCCTAGTACAGTAAGTAAGTAGTAACAGTCAGGAAGTACAACTAGAAATTACAATAATCAATAGTAATCACAAGGAAATAGAGTGTGTGTACACTACAGACAGTGAGTGCACGCACGCGCACACACGCGCAGGAGCTAGCCTATGAACAGTGACTGAGTGAGTGTCCCTTGTACAGTAAGTAAGTAGTAACAGTCAGGAAGTACAACTAGAAATTACAATAATCAATAGTAATCACAAGGAAATAGAGTGTGTGTACACTACAGACAGTGAGTGCACGCACGCGCACACACGCGCAGGAGCTAGCCTATGAACAGTGACTGAGTGAGTGTCCCTAGTACAGTAAGTAAGTAGTAACAGTCAGGAAGTACAACTAGAAATTACAATAATTAATCAGTAATCAGAAGGAAATAGAGTGTGTGTACACTACAGACAGTGCACGCACACACACACGGTCACACGCAGGAGCTATGAACAAACAGTGACAGTGAGTGTCCTAGTTAGTCCTAGTACAGTTATATAACTACAATACAAAATACAATCACTCAGTAGTACTAGTAAAGGACAGCAGAAATACTGGTATAGATGAGAAGAAATAAACTAACAGAGGACAGGAGAGAACAGCTGAGCTGCCCACACAGGCAGGCCCTGAGGCCTAAAGTTGTGTAAGCTTGCCTGCAGCAGCTGGCTCTCTAGTAACACACAAGCTACTAACTAAAATACAATGTCTATCTAACTAACAACAATATAGGTGTATATAGGAGGTGTATGTGAGCAAAAACGCTAGGTGAATGACCACAATAAAGCTCTTGCTAAGCCAAAGCACAAAGGAGCAGATCTCTCTCTGTACAAAGTCAGGCAAGGACGGAAAAACCGAACATGGCGGCCGCTATTTATAGGGTAGGGGCTGGCCAGGGTCCCCCTCAGTGATTGGCTGCCGTCAGAGGGCCTGGGAGCCCTCTGATTGGCTCTGAGGACATCAATCTGGGCTATGACACTATTCGAGCTCGGTATTCGAGCTCGAATAGCGCTGTTAGCTCGAATAGCGCGAATAGTGAATGTGCTATTCGAGTTCACTCGAATAGCCCATTCGAATATCTCCAGCTATTCGGAGCTCGAATACCGAGCTCGAATAGCTGAAAAAGAGCTTGAATATTCGAGCTACTCGAATATTCGAGCTCTGTTGAGCACCACTGAGTGACAGTACACATTTTCTTTAAAGGACATCCCAGTTTCAAATAAAGAGTGTTCATTTACTTAACTGGGGCTTCTTCTAGCCCTTGTAGTCTTGTGGTGCCCTCGCTGTCCTCCTAGTGCTTCTCCTAGATCTGCTGTGTGGTCCTCTCAAGTCCGCGACTTAGCCAAGTCGCACACTAGTGCACATACACCGACCCAGTGGCACATCTCCATTCATAATGACTTGTAACTGAACATGCGCAGAATGCTCCTGGGCATGGGAGCGTGATCAAGGAGGCTAGCCACCAGGTTAGTGCATGTGCATTTCTCTCTTCCAAGCAATTGTTGAAGAAAATGAGTACTGCCATTTTAAAAGTTTTATTAATTGACTTAGGAAAAAAAATATTTTACAGATTAAGACATGGCAAAACTAATGTTACTAAAGCTGCTGCAATACAACATTGCACTGGGTTTAAACAGAAAATCCCACAGAAATTTAAAAATTGATTTTCTCTAAAGCTGCAAGCAGTACTAGTAGCCGCAGAGAAGCGCTTTATCTGCGGCTACTAGTACTACTTGGCACTGCTATTTGGCCTGAGGAAGTAAGCAAGTATCCGCAAAATGTGTTGCCAGTGCAATAAAAACTCTTCTATTAAGTGAGTGTGTCTTCCTTGAGGTAAGCCACCTCACTTTTTTCATTTTATTTGCTTTTAAGGTATTTTATTACTCCTGGGCACCTCTTTTCCCTATACCCTATGGCAGAATGTGCTGACAGGGTAATATGCGCAGCTCCTCCCTACCATACAGGGACGTACTTCCTGCTGGAAAGGAAGTACATCACCAGATTACTGACGCTCTGAGAATGCTCTTATTTACAATTACCGTGTCACTATAGACTTGCATTCCTGCATAAACCAAGGAGTAGGCACGGATTATGCAGCAATGTAATGCAGAGTTTTTAGTCGGCTTGTGGTGATTTATCTACTTCTGTCACACCACATCACATTGCAATAGTGCGTAAGTCTCCATAGACTTACATTGACCTCGCACCGAGTTACTGTGGGGGAGAGTACCGCGGTACCCACAGTGATGCTCTAAGTGTGAAAGTAACTCAGACTTTCTTGCATTGAAATCCAAGGGTAGCCATTCAGGTCACCTTTCCAAGTTAATTGCAAAGCCCATGGACATGCTATTGTCACAAAAATAAAGGGTAAGACATTTAAATTGACTATACACATTAAATAATAACTAATGTCTGTAACATATGCGGCTGCGGGCACGCAGGGTGTCTCCGCAGCCGCTTCGGTTCCCTATTCAGAGTCTTTTTCCGTTCCCTCGGCGTCTAGCACGCCGAGGACGGAATTGTCATTTGCACATAAGGTGACCCGCTGGTCGGCTGACGTCAGAGCGGACGTTCGCCGCTCAGGATTGGCTGATTGGAGTGGGCGCGGCTTGGAGGTGTCCTTTGCTTCTTAAGCCGTCGCTACTCACTTGCAACTTGTCTGCGGTTGCGAATACTTATGTGCTAGCGCTCAGACCTTAGACTAGTATCCGGTGTGCTTTGATCTGGGAGGAAACCAGGGATTTCACAAAAGACTAGGAGATTGTTATCGTATATTATTGATATTCTGTGTATATTGTGGTTAACCTCTGACTCTGCTAATTGCTACTCGTCATTGTACTTCTGCCCATCTGATCTAGTTGCCGAATCCTACTACTACTCTTTTGCCTTCTGACTCTGTACTGTATCTGCCTCTTAGTTGCCGAACCTAGCCTGTCTGACGCTCCAACTCACCAGTGGGCCCTCGCCACTGGTGAGGCATTCTAATAGTGCCCACCAGCTCCTCTGGTGAGGCTCAGCTAAACTAAACAGTTACTGTACTCTAATCGTGCCCACCAGCTCCTCTGGTGAGGCTCAGCTAAACTTATTGTTACTATGTTCTATAAGTGCCCACCTGCTCCTCTGGTGAGGTCTTGCTAAACTTATTTTTACTATGTTCTATAAGTACCCACCAGCTCCTCTGGTGAGATCTTGCTAAACTTATTGTTACTGTGCTCTATAAGTACCCACCAGCTCCTCTGGTGAGGTCTTGCTAAACTTATTGTTACTATGTTCTATAAGTACCCGCCAGCTCCTCTGGTGAGGTCTTGCTAAACTTATTGTTACTGTGTTCTTATAGTGCCTACCAGCTCCTCTGGTAAGGCCCAGTCTATTGTTGCACCAAGCACTACACATACCTTGTATCTTGCTAGCTTTACGTGTATTATTGGTGATTCTGCAGATCACCACATAATCAGGTATAGCGTCTGTATTATTGGCGATTCTGCAGATCACACATAATCAGACGTCTGTGTTGCTACACCGATCGTTACAGAACCGCAGACCAGAAAATTATGGAGACACTGTGCAATCGGGTTGAACTGTTGACCACATCCGTTAACGATCTCATCAAGACGGTCAACTTACAACAGATCCAGATTGACCAACTGGCTGAGACAGTTAATCGTCTTGAAAATCTCAATCCACAAGTGTCCTCCCCTCTCGTCATTGAGCCTAGGGTACCCCCTCCCGAGAAACTTTCAGGGCATCGCTCAGACTTTCAAAATTTTAAGTCCCGATGCCTTTCTTATTTTGAGTTACGGCCAGTATCTTCAGGTACAGATCACACATAATCAGACGTCTGTGTTGCTACACCGATCGTTACAATGTTGCCCCTGAACACTAATGAATACCTACAGCCTGATTTGCCAGGAAAAAACAATGCAGTGAGCATACAGCCTCCTACAGAACTGCAATACTTCGGGTCTGAATTAGAAGGTTCTGCAACCAGAACATGGGCTAAAGACTCTCACTTTACTCTTAGGTTTGTTTGTTTTTTGGTTTTTTTTTAACTCTTCTGTTTATCTACATTTTCAAAGGCTATGGCTTGGGTTACAAACCCCACATGGTGGAGGGATTCCCTGCTGACATCATTGACTATATATTTGAAGTTAAGAATAGTGTTGGGCGAACACCTAGATGTTTGGGTTCGCGAACGTTCGCTGAACATCGCCGCGACGTTCGGGTGTTCGCGCCGAACTCCGAACATAATGGAAGTCAATGGGGACCCGAACTTTCGTGCTTTGTAAAGCTTCCTTACATCCTACATACCCCAAATTTGCAGGGTATGTGCACCTTGGGAGTGGGTACAAGAGGAAAAAAAATATTTAAAAAAAAAGAGCTTATAGTTTTTGAGAAAATTGATTGTAAAGTTTCAAAGGAAAAACTGTCTTTTAAATGTGGAAAATGTCATGTTTCTTTGCACAGGTAACATGCTTTTTGTCGCCATGCAGTCATAAATGTAATACAGAGAAGAGGTTCCAGGAAAAGGGACCGGTAACGCTAACCCAGCACCAGCAGCAGCACACGTGATGGAACAGGAGGAGGAGGCGCAGGAGGAGAAGGCCACGCTTTTTGAGACACAACAACCCAGGCCTTGCATGAGGACAAGAAGCGTGCGGATAGCATGCTTTTTACCGCCATGCAGTCATAAATGTAATAAAGATGAGAGGTTCCATAAACAGGGACCGGCAACGCTAACCCAGCAGCAGCAGCAGCACACGTGATGGAACAGGAGGAGGCGCAGGAGGAGAAGGCCACGCTTTGAGACACAACAACCCAGGCCTTGCAGGAGGGCAAGAAGCGTGTGGATAGCATGCTTTTTACCGCCATGCAGTCATAAATGTAATAAAGATGAGAGGTTCCATAAACAGGGACCGGCAACGCTAACCCAGCAGCAGCAGCAGCACACGTGATGGAACAGGAGGAGGCGCAGGAGGAGAAGGCCACGCTTTGAGACACAACAACCGAAGCCTTGCATGAGGACAAGAAGCGTGCGGATAGCATGCTTTGTACCGCCATGCAGTCATAAATGTAATAAAGATAAGAGGTTCAATAAACAGGGACCGGGCGGCAACGCTAACCCAGCAGCAGCAGACGTGATGGAACAGGAGGAGGCGCAGGAGGAGAAGGCCACGCTTTCAGGCGCAACTCAGGCCTTGCGTGAGGACAAAAAAATGCGTGCGCAAAGCAATGCAATGAGTAGTTTTCAGGACACAATGGGCTATTCGGAGAAGCTATTCCCACCCCCACAATCTTCTACCTGTGAAAGGTCAATGGAACAGCCACAAATGTTGTGCCCGGATTCACAACCTTTTTCTGTGGAAAATGCACCTCGCACTGAAATGCAAGGCGAGGCCGAGGATGAACATGACGTCAACAACTCAACATGACGCAAAATGGGGGCGGAACAGAAAGCTGCTTTCAATGTTTTGAAGGCCTTAATTGCCTCCGGTGGCCAGTTAGATGCATCATTCATCACACCCAAATCCCAGAGCAATGTGTGCAGGAATTTGAATCGCAGGAGGTGTACCGAGATCATCTGGACAAGTGACCAAGTGACCAAGTGACAAGTGACCAAGTGACAAAGTGACCAGTGACAAAGTGACAAAGTGACAAAGTGACTGACAAAGTGACAAAATGACAAAGTGACAAAATGACAAAGTGACAAGTGACAAAGTGACAAGTGACAAAGTGACAAAGTGACAAAGTGACCAGTGACAAAGTGACAAGTGAGAGGTTGTTCTGGGGAGCTCTACTCCACTGCACACAGTCACATATGAGGAGAGGTCTCGTCGGGACTGCTGATCCTCCTCAGCTTGCTCAAAGCCTTGAGGGTTCCTGAAGATCCTCTGCTTGGAGTTCGCCGGGGTTCAGCTTGGTGTCAGGGTCGGCGGCGTCCTCCTCACTCCAACGTGGCAGATCTTCTGTTGAAGGAAAAAAAAACAAACATTTTTTAAAGTCCAGTACCGCTTCTGAAGGACTCACCAAGAGATGCAGGAGCGCTTCAATCTAGCGCACCATCGCTCGCTGGGTGATGTCCCTCCCTACACGCTGGAATTCTACGCTGCACATGCTAGCACGCTTTTGCACAGTGCCGAGGCGCATTCCAGCAGCTAGCTACCAAGCTTCTGTGGATCTGATTGGGCCACCATGTTGGATCTCTGCCAAGTCCTCCAAAATTTTGAGCAATCCAAGTTGCTTGTGACTGAGCAGTGACAACTCTACAGTCAGCATTACAATACCACTGCTGTGTTTACTGAAGAAATCAATGTTGAAGATGGAAACCGCTGGCATGATGCAAGTGGGGGAATCTGAAGATGAAAACGATCAGCGTGATGATACCAACATCAGGCAACCTGCCTCAGGAAACGCTGGTCCCAGCTATGACAAAGAACAGGACGAGGAACAGCTGGAGTTGGAGCAGGAATTGGATGCCCCCACTGCCGAGGGACAGATCGGTGCACGTTGGACTTCCACAATTTAGCGGGAATGGACAGCAGAAGAGGGAGAAAGTGATGCTGGTGACGAATATGGTGCATCACAACAATCACAAAGCTCACAAGAACATGAAGACAGAGGAGTCTGGCAGGATTCTCTGGCACACATGGCTCAATTCATGCTAGACTGCATTGAACGCGGCCCGCGCATTATTCACTATTCATTATTATTCATTATTCTGGACAACACCAATTACTGGGTTTATACCCAGTTTATACAAACACAAGTTAAAAAATTGATTGAAGAAAGTGTCAGACAGGTCAAAAATGGAACAATTCCAGCAGGCCCTTGAGGATGGACACTTTAGAGAGGAGATTGACATCCTCCTCCTTCTCTAGCCAGTTGTACGCCGACAGACTGACTTCAGCAAACCCAGGAGGACCAGGAGGGCAGCAAAGAACACAAGCTGCTGCTAGTGCCCAAAAGGGAATGGTATTGGCAGTGTCCTTGGAGTGGGAACATTTTCTGACACCCATGCAGCAGCCCACAGAACAGCAATCGGGCAGTTCCACGTCCTCCAACACCAATCGCCTGGAGAAGATGGTCAAGGACTACATGTCAGATGGCGTAGCTGTGTTGAACAATCCATCTGCAGACAGACGGTGAGTGTGACAGCACAGAAGGACCATGGCAACTCACTCATAGTACCACAGTTTGATAGTGCTGCCCAAAAAATTATATGGATCCGTGGACCCGGGCAGTACTGGGAAGTGGGAACGCAGATTTTAGTACCTAAACACACGATACAACATCTTTTCCGGGGTCGGACTCTGAGGCACATACAGATGGTCCCGATCATCATCCTCATCATACAACTCTTCTCCTGAGTCTGACCCACCCACCACCTCTGCCACCCCAACATCCCCAGACACAGACCCCTCATCGTCCTCAACATTAACTTGGGATGCTGGCCTGAGCCCGACCTCCTCCTCCACATCAGGCCCCATCATCTCCTCAATGGCAGCCCTCAATAATCGCTCTGGCGCCGGACCGATGGACACAACGTTCTTCTCCGGGGAGGGCTGCTGCTGACCACTGGCTGCTGGGGTGGATGTTATAGCTTGCATGGGGCGTTGGCTGTTGCTGTTGTTGGGAGTGCTGCTCACAGCGGAGGTCTCTGAGGAACTCATGGTGAGCTCATATAGTGGTTGACGTTGAGTGGAGTATTACTGATCCCAGCAATATACACACTGACTGGCAGAGTACGCAATGCTATATAGTGGTTGACGGTGAGTGAAGTACTACAGATCCCAGCAATATACACAGTGACTGGCAGTACAATGGTATGGGTGGGTGAGCAGAGTACTACAGATCCCAGCAATGCTATATAGTAATGGAGTGACTGAGTGAGCGGCAGTGTACTACTGTTCCCAGCAGACACAGAGTGGCAGTAAACACAATGCTATATAGTGTGGCTGAGCAAGGTACACAGAGTGGCAGTAAACACAATGCTATATAGTGTGGCTGAGCGAGCGGTGTAGTACTGTTCCCAGCAGACACAGAGTGGCAGTAAACACAATGCTATATAGTGTGGCTGAGCAAGGTACACAGAGTGGCAGTAAACACAATGCTATATAGTGTGGCTGAGCGAGCGGTGTAGTACTGTTCCCAGCAGACACAGAGTGGCAGTAAACACAATGCTCTATAGTGTGGCTGAGCAAGGTACACAGAGTGGCAGTAAACACAATGCTATATAGTGTGGCTGAGCGAGCGGTGTAGTACTGTTCCCAGCAGACACAGAGTGGCAGTAAACACAATGCTATATAGTGTGGCTGAGCGAGGTACACAGAGTGGCAGTAAACACAATGCTATATAGTGTGGCTGAGCGAGCGGTGTACTACTATTCCCAGCAGACACAAAGTGGCAGTAAACACAATGCTATATAGTGTGGCTGAGCAAGGTACACAGAGTGGCAGTAAACAGAATGCTATATAGTGTGGCTGAGCGAGCGGTGTACTACTATTCCCAGCAGACACAGAGTGGCAGTAAACACAATGCTATATAGTGTGGCTGAGCGAGGTACACAGAGTGGCAGTAAACAGAATGTTATATAGTGTGGCTGAGCGAGCGGTGTACTACTATTCCCAGCAGACACAGAGTGGCAGTAAACAGAATGCTATATAGTGTGGCTGAGCGAGGTACACAGAGTGGCAGTAAACAGAATGCTATATAGTGTGGCTGAGCGAGCGGTGTACTACTATTCCCAGCAGACACAGAGTGGCAGTAAACAGAATGCTATATAGTGTGGCTGAGCGAGGTACACAGAGTGGCAGTAAACACAATGCTATATAGTGTGGCTGAGTGAGCGGTGTACTACTATTCCCAGCAGCGACACAATGACTGGGGGGACCCTGACTAGCGTGGCTGGAGCGCGAACTACCCTGCCTGCCTACCCAAAGCTAAACCCACAGACAAATAGCGGAGATATGACGTGGTTCGGGTATTTATTTACGCTATTTATTATTCGGGTATTTATTAACGTTCGGGGAACTTCGGCCATGCGCTCTTAGTTCGGCCATGTGACCGAACGGTTTGGCCGAACACCATCAGGTGTTCGGCCGAACTCGAACATCACCCGAACAGGGTGATGTTCTGCAGAACCCGAACAGTGGCGAACACTGTTCGCCCAACACTAGTTAGGAACCCCAGCAGCTGGGGATGGGAATTGTCAGTTAAGTTTCACGAAGAGGGCATTAAGGGCTCATAAACCAAAACTTTTTGAGTAGACTAATATGGATTATTGGACTACAGTGGTTGGCATTGTTTAGAACCCGTTTTCCTGTGTTGTACCATTTATTAATAACTAGATTGTTTTAAGGTGTTTTTTTAACCCTTTGTGAACATGTGAGTGGCTGCAATTACCCCTACACTTACTCACATGGGAAAAAGGTTGATCCCTCATTAATGATTCTTACATCAATTTTGCTATATTTTGAGAAAAAGTGAGAGAAAAAGGGCTTTTGGCTAGTGCTGAAACAAGTAGCCTTGGTTGTAGAAAGAGGGAAAGGCAATACCTTACCCCCAGAAATGTTGCCCAGTGGTGGAACATTTGGCCAGAGATGGTTCAGAATTAGAATGACACAAACTTACTTCCTTCTCTTCCCTTGGCAACAAGGGCCACTAAGACAAGGGGACCCCACTCCGTTTATTTTGGAGTATAGCTTATGCGAATGCTTAAAAAGCTTACCTTGATTGAGCTCTTCTTTAAAAAAATATATCTAATAATATAGATATATATTTTAAAACATAATAATATTATATAATATTTGTGATGCTTCAGTAAAATTCCATTGTACTTATTTGACCTGGTACATTAAAATTCAACAACTTAATTCTGCTGTGTGGAGAACATTCTTTCCATTGTGATAAGAAAAAGATCAGCTACTTGAATGTGCCAACGTAATCTCTACCTTTTGTGTGCTTTGTATGGAATTACTACAGGACCCAGGAGGGAAACCGATTGTGAGAGATTGAGAAGTTGCTGATGTTAATTAAAATATTGTGGAAAGTTTCTCCGCATGGTACAATATATTATAGAGCTCCAACAGTGTGCCTTTTTGAGACCAGAAATTTCACATTAAGGCTTAAAGTTACATTTGATCCTACAAATATGAGATTTGCCATTTATTTTTTTTCTGGCTGTTATGCCTAGTAGGTTATTAAAGGATACCAGATGTCAAAATCATAGGAGAAATGGGAGGGAGCAGGCATAAACTATTACCTGTCCTGATGCCTGTCCTGATAGCTAAAAGCCACCACCCCCCCCCCCCCGGGACCCTCTTCCGGGTTGCCGGAGTCCGGCTTTGCTGCACACGCTCTGGCCAGGCTGAGCTCATCCTACAGCGGCCGCCCATGGCCAGGAGTGCTCTACGCATGTGTATGACATCATGCGCATGACATGTTGAGCTCTCAGCCACGGGAGGCCGCTGTAGGATAAGCACAGCCCAGCCAGCGCAGTTAAGCAACAAGCATCAGGACTGGTGATAATTTATGCCTACTCCCCCCATTTCTCTTACAATTTTGACATCTGGTAGCCTTTAAGCCTGATTGTTAGGGATGTGTAATTCCCTTGCTGCATGCTTCTTCCAGGTCACAATCTCACTGGGCCTGATTTACTAATTTGAAGGATTGCAAATTGTGATTATTTGGTTTCATCTGTCAATTTTGATGCCACACTGCGAACTGTTAAGAGAGGTGTGTAGCCCCTATTTGTGTGAAGCCTGGGTCTTTACAGGTTAGAATATTGTCCTAGAAATGAAGAAGACTTGCAATAATCAATTCAATTAAAGCTTAATTAGCTGGTGAAATGTACCTGACACTTATTGTTATGTTATTCAGGCCACCTTTTAATCTGCAGTGCTCATTTTGGTGGTAAAATTACTATTCAACTATATGTTAATGGACAGTTGTGAATTCGAATTGCATAAAGCACAGTCTGCTAAATTGGCTCCTTGGTGCCTTCTCAAGCAACTGTCAGCCTAGACATCTGCCTGGTTCGTCTACAGCCATAAAGCACAGTATGGCTTTCTTAATTTTTTTACTGCCACTGATTTAATCCAGCCACATCACTCTGCTGCATCATCATATAACTTATATATAATATCTATTTTTTTGGTCAGTCTTAATATATATGAGTTCATTCCCTCCCTCTTCTCTATATTATATGCTTTTTCTGTGTCACGCAGGTTTTTTTTTCACAAATAATGTTATTGTTTATTTGTTAATTAAGAAAGCCTCATGCAGTTCTTGTTTATACAGTGCTGCTCACTCCATTTTCTTACCCCTTCCGCTATCCCCTTCCCTTCTTCCCATCCCCTTTTTGCGTCCATTTAAAAAGAGCGCCTGGAAAAAAGGGCACCTGGTGTAGCCCATATATGCCAAATTCGGCTACAAAGGGCGCCTGGTATAACCGCTACTTTTAGTTTATCAAAAGGATGCTGTTATATTTGTTGGGCTATAAAAGGGCTCTAGATATAGCTGAGAAAAGGGATTACTATGATCTAACTTCTCCCTACTCCCACACAGAACCCTCCCCTGATGGTGCCTAACCCTAAGACCCCCCTGGTGGTGCCTATCCCTAACCCCCTGGTGGTGCCTAACCCTAAACCCTCCCTGGTGGTGCCTAACCCTAAGATAGCCCCTGGTGATGACTATGACCTAACATCTCCCTACTCTCACACAGAACCCTCCCCTAACCCCACCTGTGTCTAACCCTAAGACCCCCCAGGTGGTGCCTAACCCTAAGACTCCCCTGGTGGTGCCTAACCCTAAGCCCCCTAGTGGTGCCTAACCCTAACCCCCCTTTGTGGTGCCTAACATCTCCCTGGTTTCACCTAACCCTAAGACCCCCCCCCGTGGTGGTGCTTGACCTTAAGACCCCCCCAGTAATTACTATGACCTAACTTCTCCCTTCCCTCACACAGAACCCTCCCCTGGTGGTGCCTAACCCTAACCCCCCCACTGGTGCCTAACCCTAAGAACCCCCCCCCCCCCCCCCGCTTGGGATGCCTAATCCTAACCCCCCTGCACCCTGAATCAAAAATGTCAGCTATAAAAGGGTGCCCTTTTGTAGCAGAATTAAAAACCTTGTAGCCAAAAAACTTGTAGCCGAATACGAATTAGGGGCTACAAAGGGGCGCCCTTTTGTGGCAGAATCAAAAACCTTGTAGCCTAAAACTTTGTAGCCAAATAAAAAATATGGGCTACCAAGGGGCGCCCGCTTGTAGCCGATATTTGCAGAAATAACACTGATGTCTATGGAGGTGCCGTTTTCATACATGCGGCTCAGGCGCCCTTTTCAACTGATCCCCTCTTTCCTTCACATACATATGAAAGAAACTTTGTTGGGTTGTACTGACTTTTATGCAAAATACTGCAGTTTTTGGCAAACTAATAACATCCATTTCAACATTTGTTTTATTGTTATACTGTATCTGTTGCATTTTACTGTGGTAATTTTGGAGTACTGAGGGTTGATATTGTTATTTCTTTATGGTAAATAAGTCTGCTTTAACACTAGAACAAATGTGCTAAACGAGTGGGTAAGGGGATTTATTTTTTGTTATTCTTTACAGTGTATCCCCATGTTAAAAGCCATTTAGGATGGTATTGACCATAGGGAAGAGCTCAATGCTCATGGGGTCCACATTCCCAGTTTGTATGGTTGATTAACCTCTTGAGAACCGCGGTATTAAACTCCCCTAGTGACCAGGCCATTTTTTTGTTAATAGGGCCACTGCAGCTTTAAGGCCAAGCTGCAGGGCCGCATAGCACAGCACACAAGTGATCCACCCCCTCCCCCTTTCCCCCCCACCAACAGAGCTTCCTGTTGGTGGGGTCTGATCATACCCTCCAGTATTTATTTTTATTTTATAAATATTATTTATTTTTTTATAAAAATGTGTATATTTTTTTTTCATTTTGAATACGCCGCCCACCCTCCCCCCACTGGCCAATCATTGTGATCGGCTATCATAGGCTTCAGCCTATGACAGCGGATCATCGCCGACACTCTGGAGGGGACAGCCGTGTCACATGGCTGTCCCCAGTACATCACTGCCTTAGATGGCAGCGATGTACTGCCCTAATAGACGGCGGTTTCATAGTGTTTAAAAATTATCTGTTCCCGGATCGGAAGGGAACGGATCGGAGCTGATGCGAATGGATCTAATGTTAACCTATGGATCCATTCACATCTGTCCGTTCAAACAGATCCTTTCTGCGCGATCCGCTAAACAGACCGCAAGGTTCCTCCTGCAGCAATTTTTCTGGACAGTTGAGCCCAGTGGAATGGAAACAGAAGCTGTATCACTGCATTGGCCCCCAATGCAGTGATACAGCTTCTGTTTCCATTCCACTGGGCTCAACTGTCCAGAAACAGAATGTTTCTTCATAGTAGTGAAGAAACGAACCACTCTAAGGAGCAAAAGCCACTTTGGGGATGGAGGGCTGGTGGGGTTGTGGGGAAACGGAATGGAAGTAGCTGAATGGCAATGGAGTGAAAACTGATCCGGTCGATAGGTAACCAGATCTGTTGTCATGGATCCATTTGCCACTAAATTGCCAGTGTGAACCGGGACTAAAGGTTCACTTATAGGAGAAATACACAGTGTAAAATCTTGCATTAACTGTACTGTATTACATCTGCAGGAGCTGTTTGGCTACAGAACCGAGTGGTGGAGGAGCCTTCTGTGTATCATTGGTTACATCTTTTCATTGGCTTTCTTGAGGATTCTGTTCTATTGGAAGCCTGAGATGGATGTTTGGTGCCACTGTGTTCCATGCAGTTTATCAAAAGCAAATGTTATCTTACTCAGAAACACTGTAAGTATCTTCTCTTTGTTTATTACTTATTTAAATCTATCAACCCTTTTATTATCTCCTTGTCTCTGACTTTCTTTGTGTTGTTTCGAAATAAGTTCTATGAAGTAGTTGCATTGGGCTTGGTTTAAATATTAGAATCAATGCTGGATTTATAATAAAAAAAAAATTGCCCTTAGGTGGCAAAACTTACATCCTTCACATGAGTCATATCAGTAGATAGCAGAAGTTTCTAAATAAACTATTATATCTATAGTCCTACTCAGAAATAGGATTTTCTTGGAATCCCACTGTCTTATTTTGTGTAAAAGATCAAAAAACATGAAATTGAAGTTTCTGAATGATGACCGTTTTAAATGTTTTACAACCCCCATCTTGAACATGTTTTTATCTATTCCCCTCACTCAGAATTGTGTTTCTTCCATGCTAGAATTTAATAGCGTGCAGTTAGTTATCAGTAAAGCATTACCCTGACTCAGGTCAGACTGAAGAGAAAGTGTCACTTGTATACCTGAACGTTTAACTGTTAAAGTAAGAAAAAGGAACACAGCACAGTTCTGTGTAGGCTTGGCGCTGTACATACACATTTATCTCATCCTGTCACTGATTGGCCAGTTTCAGCAACTGCATTACTGTTACATACTTCATAGTTTTCATTGCACTCTAATGAGGTGAAGGAAATGTCCTAACTGGTTCAGTAAGTGGTAACATGAAAGTGTTCATTCAGGATTGTTATTTTCAGTACTTTGAATAATAAGGTGAAATGAAAGGAGAAAAGTAATACACTCGGAAATTGATTATTATTTATTGCACACATTTTTATTATGTTTTAGCTCTCGATTTGTTTGAAAAATCATATTTTGGGTTTTTTTTTTTTTTTCTTTTTTTGGGGGGGGGGGGGGGGGGGACACGTTAAACAGTGCTTGTTTTTTCAAAGATACACTTTAAGACATCTGTGTAATTTGTTATAGTTCCTCTGGAAGAAAGATTTGCCTAACATCCAAAATCAACAGAATCGTTGCTGACTTGGAATGTAAATACCAGCAGGGCATGAGGTGTCAAGGTCTTGTCTTCAACATCAGAGTTCACTTTGAAGTAGATAAACATTACAATGTAACCTGCAAAAATGAAATGTGCTCTAGACTACATCACAGTTAGAAAATAATCCACAGTGCATAATAAATGGAAACTGAAAGACAGTTAATTACTGTCACTGGGGATGAGCAAAAACATTTCTTAACATGCTAATCTCCACTAATTAATTTATCAAAGTAAATGAAGTCAATCAAATTCTGTAGTGCTAGTTAGTGTTAACCAGAAACCAGTTAATAAACCAATGGTTGCTGGCTTGGACTAATTCCATTCATTTCTCTTCCTTGGGTCCTTATGCTTATTTTTTATGGACTGACAATATCCACAAGACCAACAGGGAACATCTTGTTGCCCTCCATGCTTTTCACATCATTAAAGTGTACCAGAGATCAAGCGTTACTAAGATTCGATACTTATCCGGAGCTTCCTCCCACCCCATAAACACGTGTGAGTCACACGCCGTCCTCTCCTGGTCTGCCGTTCAGCCGCGATCAGCCCCGGTAACAGCTCAGTCACGTCCAGTATGTGTCTTCTGCATATGCGCGGACCTACTTCGCATGCACAGTAGACCCGGACTGACATCACTGAGCAAGTTACTGGGGCTGATCGCGGCTGAACGGCAGACTGGGGGAGGACAGCGAAGGACTCACTATTGTTTATGGGGCGGCAGAAAGCCGTGGGTAAGTATCAAATCTTACTAAAGCTTGATCTCTGTTTTACTTTAAGCCATCCACAGTCTATGAAGGGTGTTTGAATATGCAGATAACACTGCCGTACCCTATTGATGTGATGGGGAAACAACAGTACTATATCCCAGGCCGCTCTCAGTCAGTGATCAAAGATGAGGAATGAGATGCTAATTTTTAACTTGATGCAAAGTTTATTACATTTTGTATGTAGCTTGAATCTGTAGCAGTTTACATTGCCAGCAACGGTAATTGATCTGTCTAATTTCAGGCTGTATACAAATTCCCCCAAAAAAGCATTAGCTCAGAAAATTAGTATTTCATTGATCAACCTTTGTCACAGACTACTGGATAGCACATGCCATCACAGGACATTTGCCCAGCCCAGCTAGAAACTGATGAATCAAGCTGCTAACTCATCTCCTTGTTTGCGTTTACTTTGTGTCCAAGACAGAAATTCATATTCTAGGACCATGGTTATTGTTTTCATTATTGTTTGGAATGGAGAGGAGTGCAGGAATGGGGCTGTCATGATTGCTCGTGCCACTTACCTCGCCTCGCTCCTGCACTGGCTCTCCTTTGTGTTCAAGACAGAAATTCATATTCTAGGACCATGGTTATTGTTTTCGATATTGTTTGGAATGGAGAGGAGTGCAGAAATGGGGCTGTCATGATTGCTCATGCCACTTACCTCACCTCGCTCCTGCACTGGCTCTCCTGCAATGGCTCTCCTGCAATGGTGGCGGAGTATAACTATTGCTTGTTACACTCTAGCCGTTGAGTCCCACGCAGCTCCGCTATGTTTCCTCCTGCATGGCGGAGAGATGCCAGCCCAACTTCCTTCCTGGTGCAGGCATCTCCCTCTGGTGCTAGGCGCGTGCGAGCGTGCCTCTGCCCCCTTTATGCAGTGGCAATAGGCGGTACTGTACCTGTCCCTAATTGAGAGGCAGGATATAAAAACCATGCTCTCACTCAGATGGATGCTGTTCCATCCCTGGCCCGCCACGGCATCTCCACGCCAGTCTCCCCCTCCAAGTCGTCTCCCTGCTGGGTACCCTATCCTTCCTACCAGAGTCTCCCTTTCCAAGTCATTCCCCTTTGGCAAATCCCTTGGCTTCACACTTGCCTGCCTATCTGCCTGATTTAGCCTGCCTGCTGCAGGAGCCTGCTAACCAGGATCCCTGCACTCTGTCAGTCTCCTGTCTGCCATCTATCCTAGTTTCCCAGCCTGCACTTCCAGCTAGTGTTGGGCGAACATCTAGATGTTCGGGTTCGGGCCGAACAGGCCGAACATGGCCGCGATGTTCGGGTGTTCGACCCGAACTCCGAACATAATGGAAGTCAATGGGGACCCGAACTTTTGTGGTTTGTAAAGCCTCCTTACATGCTACATACCCCAAATTTACAGGGTATGTGAACCTTGGGAGTGGGTACAAGAGGAACAAAAAATTAGCAAAAAGAGCTTATAGTTTTTGAGAAAATCGATTTTAAAGTTTCAAAGGGAAAACTGTCTTTTAAATGCGGGAAATGTCTGTTTTCTTTGCACAGGTAACATGCTTTTTGTCGGCATGCAGTCATAAATGTAATACAGATAAGAGGTTCCAGGAAAAGGGACCGGTAACGCTAACCCAGCAGCAGCACACGTGATGGAACAGGAGGAGGCGCAGGAGGAGAAGGCCACGCTTTGTGAGACACAACAACCCCGGCCTTGCATGAGGGCAAGAAGCGTGCGGATAGCATGCTTTGTACCGCCATGCAGTCATAAATGTAATAAAGATAAGAGGCTCCATAAACAGGGACCGGCAACGCTAACCCAGCAGCAGCAGCAGCAGCAGCACACGTGATGGAACAGGAGGAGGCGCAAGAGGAGAAGGCCACGCTTTGTGAGACACAACAACCCAGGCCTTGCATGAGGACAAAAAGCGTGCGGATAGCATGCTTTTTACCGCCATGCAGTCATAAATGTAATAAAGATAAGTGGTTCAATAAACAGGGACCACGCGGCAACGCTAACCCAGCTGCAGCAGGCGTGATGGAACAGGAGGAGGCGCAGGAGGAGAAGGCCACGCTTTGTGAGACACAACAACCCAGGCCTTGCATGAGGGCAAGAAGCGTGCGGATAGCATACTTTGTACCGCCATGCAGTCATAAATGTAATAAAGATAAGTGGTTCAATAAACAGGGACCACGCGGCAACGCTAACCCAGCAGCAGCAGACGTGATGGAACAGGAGGAGGCGCAGGAGGAGAAGGCCACGCTTTGTGAGACACAACAACCCAGGCCTTGCATGAGGGCAAGAAGCGTGCGGATAGCATGCTTTGTACCGCCATGCAGTCATAAATGTAATAAAGATAAGTGGTTCAATAAACAGGGACCACGCGGCAACGCTAACCCAGCAGCAGCAGACGTGATGGAACAGGAGCAGGCGCAGGAGGAGAAGGCCACGGTTTTTGAGACACAACAACCCAGGCCTTGCATGAGGACAAAAAGCGTGCGGATATAGCAGCAATGCTTTTTGCCGCCATGCAGTCATAAATGTAATACAGATGAGAGGTTCAATAAACAGGGACCGGAAACGCTACACCATCCCAGATGTTCATTGGTCATGTTACTTGGTTGGGGTCCTGGAGTGTTGCGTAGTCATTTCCAATCCAGGATTGATTCATTTTAATTTGAGTCAGACGGTCTGCATTTTCTGTAGAGAGGCGGATACGCCGATCTGTGACGATGCCTCCGGCAGCACTGAAACAGCGTTCCGACATAACGCTGGCTGCCGGGCAAGCCAGCACCTCTATTGCGTACATTGCCAGTTCGTGCCAGGTGTCTAGCTTCGATACCCAATAGTTGAAGGGTGCAGATGGATTGTTCGACACAGCTACGTCATCTGACATGTAGTCCTTGACCATCTTCTCCAGGCGATCGGTGTTGGAGGTGGATCTGCACGCTTGCTGTTCAGTGGGCTGCTGCTGCATGGGTGTCAGAAAATTTTCCCACTCCAAGGACACTGCCGATACCGTTCCCTTTTGGGTACTAGCTGCGGCTTGCGTTGTTTGCTGCCCTCCTGGTCGTCCTGGGTTTGCGGAAGTCAGTCTGTCTGCGTACAACTGGCTAGAGGAGGGGGAGGATGTCAATCTCCTCTCTAAAGTCTCCACAAGGGCCTGCTGGTATTCTTCCATTTTGACCTGTCTGACTCTTTCTTCAAGCAGTTTTGGAACATTGTGTTTGTACCGTGGATCCAGAAGGGTATAAACCCAGTAATTGGTGTTGTCCAGAATGCGCACAATGCGTGGGTCACGTTCAATGCAGTCTAGCATGAATTGAGCCATGTGTGCCAGAGTCCTACCAGAATCCTCATCATCCTCTTGTGAGCGTTGTGATAGTTGTTGTGATGCATCATAGTCGTCACCTTCCTCCTGGTCTGCTTCTGCTGACCATTCGCGTTGAATTGTGGAAGTCCAACGTGCACCGCTCTGGCCCTCGTCAGTGGTGGCATGAAATTCCTGCTCCAACTCCAGCTGTTCCTCCTCCTCTTCTTCGTCATAGCTGCTGGGGCCAGCGTTCCCTGAGGCGGATAGCCTGATGTTGGTACCATCACGCTGATCGTTTTCTCCTTCAGATTCCCCCAGTTGCATCATGACAGCTGTTTCCTTGATTTTTAACATCGACCTCTTCAGTAAACACAGCAGTGGTATGGTAATGCTGACTGAAGAGTTGTCACTGCTCACAAGCAACGTGGATTGCTCAAAATTTTGGAGGACTTGGCAGAGGTCCAACATGTTGGCCCAATCGGATCCACAGAAGCTTGGCAGCTGGCCGGATGCGCCTCGGTACTGCGCCGTCATGTACTGGACCACTGCACTCTTCTGCTCGCAAAAGCGGGCTAGCATGTGCAGCGTAGAATTCCAGCGCGTAGGGACATCACACAGCAAGCGATGGTGGGGGAAATTGAAGCGCTCCTGCATCTTGGCGAGTGCCCCCGAAGCAGTACTGGAATTTCTACAATGTTTGGCCACTCGACGCACCTTCAACAGAAGATCGTCCACGCCTGGGTATGTCCTCAGGAACCGCTGAACTACTAGGTTCATCACGTGCACCAGGCAAGGGATGTGTGTCAGCTTAGCCAACCTTAAAGCGCGAATGAGATTACTCCCATTATCACACACAACCATGCCCGGTTTCAGGTCCAGCGGTGCCAGCCACAAATCCGTCTGTTCCTTTATTCCCCTCCAAATTTCCTCCCCTGTGTGCTGCTTATCCCCAAGGCAGATTAGCTTCAGCAACGCTTGCTGACGCATGCCAACAGCTGTGCTGCACTGCTTCCACGATCCTACTGCTGCTGGGTTAGCGTTTCCGGATGAGGTACAGCTTTGAGATGCGTTGGAGGAGAAGGAGTCAGAGAGGTAGGTGCTGCTGTTGTTATCCAGTGGGAGGGACGGCGGTGCAGCTGTTTGTGGCGTGGGCAACACCCGTGCCGTAGCAGGTGAGGAATCGCTGCCAGGCTCCACAAGGTTCACCCAGTGCGCGGTAAGGGAGATGTATCGACCCTGGCTGAACGCACTCGTCCAGGTGTCAGTGGTGAGGTGAACCTTGCAGGCAACGGCATTCTTCAAGCTTCGGGTTATTTTGCTGACCACGTGCTCATGCAACTCAGGCACTGCAGAGCGCGCAAAGTGGTAGCGGCTGGGAACCACGTAACGTGGGATGGCCACTGACATCATGCCCTTGAAGCTGTTTGTCTCCACCACTCGATATGGCAGCATTTCGCAGGCCAGAAGCTTGGCTATGCTGGCTGTTACTGCCACGGCCCGGGGGTCATTTGCTGGCAATTTCCTCTTGCGCTCAAACATCTCCGACACAGACAACTGAACCGTAGCGCTGCACACGGAAGGGCTGTTGGTTGTTGTGTTTGATGAACACTGGGAGACCTCAAGAGCACTACTCCGGAAAGTGACAGTGTCAGCGTCGTCTGATGTTTGTGAATGTTGTGAACCACGCAATGGCTGGGCTACTGCTGCTGCTGAGGCGGGTCTGGTGGTGAGTCTGGTGAACCCAAGGGAGGCAGTGTTGTTGCTGGTACCCTGTCCTGCCGCGTTTGCCCACAGAGTGGGATGTTTGGATAGCATGTGGCGGCTCATGCTGGTGGTGGAGAGGTTGTTAATACTTTTCCCCCTGCTCAGGCGGGTCTTGCACACCTTGCAAATCGCCATGGTAACATCCTCAGTGCAGTCTTCAAAGAAAGCCCAGACTTTGGAGCACCTGCCTCCTTGCTGGCGATTTCTGTTTGCTCCTCTTTTGCCTCTCACTTGAACTTCCACGCTTGTGGTGCCTGAAATTGCGCGCCGCCTACCTTGTGGCACAAGGCGAACTCGTGCAGCAGTGGGTTCTTCAACAGACTCATCTGTGCTGCTGCTACGACGGCGATGTTCTCGTTCACAAACAAAATCTGGGTCTCTGTCCACATTGTCCATACCCTCCTCTTCCATCTCCTCAAACTCGTCATATGTCATTGTGGGCCGCCGCCGTGGAGTAGAGCTCCCCACAACAACCTCTGCGCAGCACACTCCAACGTCGTCTTCCAGATCTTGTCGGCCGACCTCCTGCAATTGCAACCCCTCCTGCCCAAATTGCTCTGGGATTTGGGTTTCCGAGTCCTCCTCGGACTCGCCTTGTATTTCAGTGCGCGGTGCATTTCCCACAGTTAACGGTTGTGAATCCAGGCACAACATTTCTGGCTGTTCCTCCATTGACCTTTGAAAGGTGGAAGTTTGTTGGGCTGGGAATAGCTCCTGCGAATACCCCATTGTGTCCTGAGGTAATTCATCGGACTGGTTATCTGGCAGTTATGTGCGTGGTGTCGCTGCCGGTTGTGTCAGCTTTGTGCCCACTGGCTCCTTGTAATTGGCTGAGGACTCGGACCTCGTGCGTGATGTGCTGGTGCTGCTTAACCCACTGCTGGACGCTTGAGAGGTCATCCAAGTAATTATCTGGTCCTGTTCTTTTGGATTTGTGAGGGTTGTTGTCCTGGACAACATGGGCGGTATTGAGTGGGTTTTCTTGGGTGCTCCCCTGTGGCCTGTACGTGAACCGTCAGGGGAAACACCTCTTCCCTTGCCCCTCCCTCTTTCACCGGATTTCTTCCTCATTTCACTTATCCTTACAGTACACGCTGACTGGCAGCAGTACAGTGGCAGTACAGAAATGCTATACAGTACCACTATTCCCAGCAGCGACACAGAGCACAATGCTATACAGTGACGGGTGAGCGGTGTACCACTATTCCCAGCAGCGACACAGAGCACAATGCTATACAGTGGCGGGTGAGCGGTGTACTACTATTCCCAGCAGACACAGAACAGTAAACAGAATGCTATATAGTGTGGCTGAGCGAGCGGTGTACCACTATTCCCAGCAGACACAGAACAGTAAACAGAATGCTATATAGTGTGGCTGAGCGAGCGGTGTACCACTATTCCCAGCAGACACAGAACAGTAAACAGAATGCTATATAGTGTGGCTGAGCGAGCGGTGTACCACTATTCCCAGCAGACACAGAACAGTGAACAGAATGCTATATAATGTGGCTGAGCGAGGTACACAGAGTGGCAGTAAACAGAATGCTATATAGTGTGGCTGAGCGAGTGGTGTACCACTATTCCCAGCAGACACAGAACAGTAAACAGAATGCTATATAGTGTGGCTGAGCGAGCGGTGTACCACTATTCCCAGCAGACACAGAACAGTGAACAGAATGCTATATAATGTGGCTGAGCGAGGTACACAGAGTGGCAGTAAACAGAATGCTATATAGTGTGGCTGAGCGAGCGGTGTACTACTATTCCCAGCAGACACAGAACAGTAAACAGAATGCTATATAGTGTGGCTGAGCGAGCGGTGTACCACTATTCCCAGCAGACACAGAACAGTAAACAGAATGCTATATAGTGTGGCTGAGCGAGCGGTGTACCACTATTCCCAGCAGACACAGAACAGTAAACAGAATGCTATATAGTGTGGCTGAGCGAGCGGTGTACCACTATTCCCAGCAGACACAGAACAGTGAACAGAATGCTATATAGTGTGGCTGAGCGAGCGGTGTACCACTATTCCCAGCAGACACAGAACAGTAAACAGAATGCTATATAGTGTGGCTGAGCGAGCGGTGTACCACTATTCCCAGCAGACACAGAACAGTAAACAGAATGCTATATAGTGTGGCTGAGCGAGCGGTGTACCACTATTCCCAGCAGACACAGAACAGTAAACAGAATGCTATATAGTGTGGCTGAGCGAGCGGTGTACCACTATTCCCAGCAGACACAGAACAGTAAACAGAATGCTATATAGTGTGGCTGAGCGAGCGGTGTACCACTATTCCCAGCAGACACAGAACAGTAAACAGAATGCTATATAGTGTGGCTGAGCGAGCGGTGTACCACTATTCCCAGCAGACACAGAACAGTAAACAGAATGCTATATAGTGTGGCTGAGCGAGCGGTGTACCACTATTCCCAGCAGACACAGAACAGTAAACAGAATGCTATATAGTGTGGCTGAGCGAGCGGTGTACCACTATTCCCAGCAGACACAGAACAGTAAACAGAATGCTATATAGTGTGGCTGAGCGAGCGGTGTACCACTATTCCCAGCAGACACAGAACAGTAAACAGAATGCTATATAGTGTGGCTGAGCGAGCGGTGTACCACTATTCCCAGCGGACACAGAACAGTGAACAGAATGCTATATAGTGTGGCTGAGCGAGCGGTGTACCACTATTCCCAGCAGACACAGAACAGTGAACAGAATGCTATATAGTGTGGCTGAGCGAGCGGTGTACCACTATTCCCAGCAGACACAGAACAGTGAACAGAATGCTATATAATGTGGCTGAGCGAGGTACACAGAGTGGCAGTAAACAGAATGCTATATAGTGTGGCTGAGCGAGCGGTGTACTACTGTTCCCAGCAGCGACACAATGACAGGGGGGACCCTGGCTAGCGTGGCTGGAGCGCGAACTACCCTGCCTGCCTACCCAAAGCTAAACCCACAGACAAATGGCGGAGATATGACGTGGTTCGGGTATTTATTTACCCGAACCACGTGACAGTTCGGCCAATCAGAGCGCGTTCGGGTCCGAACCACGTGACCCGTTCGGCCAATCACAGCGCTAGCCGAACGTTCGGGGAACGTTCGGCCATGCGCTCTTAGTTCGGCCATGTGTCCGAACGGTTTGGCCGAGCACCGTCAGGTGTTCGGCCGAACTCGAACATCACCCGAACAGGGTGATGTTCTGCAGAACCCGAACAGTGGCGAACACTGTTCGCCCAACACTACTTCCAGCCTGCCTCCCTGTGCCTTTCCTTGGTTCCTTGTCTATCATCCTGACTCACTTTCCCATCCGCTGCACTCCTGGGGATTACCGCTTATTGCCAGTTCCCTCCTGGGAACTCTCCTGTCACCTGCATCTTCCCGTAGTTTCCCTCAGCCTACCCATTCCCTCTGTGGAACTCTCCAGTCACCTGCAGCCTCCCGTTGATTCCTCCAGTCCAGCCTGCCCATTCCCTCCTGGGTTCCTAGCCTGTCAGCTTCCTTCCCAGGGATTTCCTCTGACTGCCAGTATCTCTGGGACTTACTCTGTCATTCAGTGCCCCTCCTGGGATCCTAGCTGTCAGCTTCTACGATGTATTCCCCCTGCTTGTCCGTTGCCACTCCCCCCCCCCCCCACACACACACACGGAAACCATACAGCCAGCTCCCTTCCTGGGTTTTCCCCTGCCTGCCTGTTCCCTCCTGGGATTCCTGAGGTTAAGCCTATCTGGCCTGCAAGCCTGTCCATGCCCAATAGCTCACGGTCCACTCTGCTTGAATCCTCCTGCTATCCTGTCAGTTAACCTCTATTCTTCCCATCACTGGTGCGATAGCCCTAGGGGTCGTGACCTGGCAAGCACAAGGCAGCAAAGTAGTCTGCCACCCTCTATGGGTGAAGGCCCATCATGGGGTGCACTGGTGAAGACCTGCTCACGTAGACCCCATGCCCTGGGGCTGCTCGCACCTTGATACCAGTGATGGGATCAATAGAACCCCTACGGTTCATAAAAACCCTTAGGCCTGGAACCTACTAGAGCTTTTTTGAGCATTTAGGGAGCGCTTTAAATTGCTAGCAATTTCCCTAAACACTCTGCCAATGTAAATGGATGAGACAGATTCCACCACTACAGCAATTGCGATTAAGCATATAGCAACTGCAGGACATGCACCATTTTGGGAGCGTTTCCATTCTAATTAATTGTATAGGAGTAGGAAAATTGCTCCCAAAATTACTTGTGAAATGCTATCACAAATCACTAGCGATTGCGATAGCATTTTATGCTTTCTAGTGGGTTCCAGGCCTGACAGGGACCCAGGTCGTTTACCCTGTAATTATAGCAATTCAGCTGTACAATTTTAGTTTATTTGTAACTGTATTAACTCTGAAGTACTTTAGTAGTCAGCATCATGTTAGAAAGAGTTGCAATTTCTAACTTACTCACTGCTCAGTCACTGGGGATGCTTCCACACCAGAGCACGCTCAGTGACTGGCTGTGTGATTTAATTGTCATTTTTGTGCTTGCATTAAATGTTTGATTTACAAAACCCCTGATATGCTAAGCTAATTGACTTGACCATTAGAGGTTCTTTTAAGTGTGTATCTACTTGATTTCTATTGCATTTACTGGACTGTAACCACAGATCACTGATCGCCTCAGTGCCTCACTAGCTCAGTATTTTTATGATACTTATTATTTATTATCCTTTTTCTTTTTCAGAATTGTAATAGCCTCTTTTAACCCCTTGTCTCCATGCAGGCTATATTGCTATAATAGCTGAGGGGGCCAATGTTTTGCTATCTGAACAATCCCAGTCAATATGGTCCATGACAGGAGGAAGGGGGCTTTTCAAGAGGGGAACAGAAATGTTTTCTCTCCCTTACAAAATACCTTGTCCATGTCAAGGAAAAACGGCCACACCTGTGGAGACAGAGCCCATCAGGGGAATTGGGGTGACTTATGGTGAAATCTGAAAAAAGGGCTTCCAGATACCAACCCCATCTTCCTTACAAGAGTTTAAAATAAGTATAATGTTACCTACTCCTTAGGTAAAAAAAAATAAACCATGACATTGCCTACTGCCTAGGGAAAAATCAATTTCCTTCCTGTCCCACATGGTAATCCTATCTAATAAGCTGTTCCAATTATTGTTATCCTCTGGGCCTTCCTTTTCACAGCACCACTGCTCCAATAATGAAAGGGGATCCTAGAACAATAATAATAATCTGAACATTTATATAGCGCTTTTCTCCTGTTGGACTCACAGCGCTCAAGAGCTGCAGCCACTGGGACGCGCTCAAGAGGCCACCCTGCAGTGTTAGGGAGTCTTGCCTTGAACTCCCTACTGAATAGGTACTGACACTAGCCAGGATTTGAACTCTGCCACTACTAATAATAATCCGAACATTTGTATAGCGCTTTTCTCCTGTCGGACTCAAAGCACTCAAGAGCTGCAGCCACTGGTGCGCGCTCAAGAGGCCACCCTGCAGTGTTAGGGAGTCTTGCCTTGAACTCCTTACTGAATAGGTACTTGACCTAGCCAGGATTCGAACCCTGGTCTCCCATGTCAAAGGCAGAGCCCTTAACCAGTACTCTATTCAGCCACAGAACAAGTATCTTTGACTTTCACATTGGAGCTCTCCATTGGTCTATTAATCTGGGCATTGCCAATCTTTCATGAGGAAGTATGGAGTTGGTTACCCTCACCTGCCTTAGGGATGAACCCTTCTACCTGACATGGGCAAGAGGGCTTTCCCTCTAGTGCAGATGCCCCTACTGCCCCACAACACATACGTAAGCCATGTAGACTTATGAGATGGAATCCATAGTCGGCTGACTCAGCTGCTCTGGTAATACCAGCCAGGTTTGCAGACATGCATTGGGGGAAGAGGCATACAGTATGAAACAAAACAAATAACAAAAAGAAACAGGTTCTACTGAAAATTAATTAAAAATAAGTTTAAAATATAGTACAAAAAGCACCATTCTGAGCTGAACAATATGTGGCAGTGATAAGTATAGCCCCCCCTCCCCAAATTCATTGTTAAACAATGCTCCCCACATGTAAATTCAATAACAGGTTCAGAAGAAAAGTCCCAAAAGTGACTTTGTTTTTGTACAGCTTAGTGAGCTAACTGTAGCTACATTGTTAAACTATTTAAACTTAGAAGTTTTAAATCAGGATGATACCATTTATTTAAACTTAATATGCAAATAGAAATTCATATTTGTTATACCACAGGTGTTGGACTCCATATTCATGCCAGTATTTAGGGTGGGCAGAGAAATGGAGAAATGTGTTTTACTTGATGAACCACATCTTTCCTTATTTAGTCCCATGAATAGATGTGATAAAGGGAGGGGGGACACCAAGAGCCCAATAGTGTGATATTGTATAGATGAAAATTAATAATGAGTAATATAACAATTTTATACTCACAAACCAGGGTTACCATTAGGCAACCACTGTGAAGGCAGGTGGGGAGATTAACCTGACCCCACTCAGTATTAAAGGTTGCTCTCTGTAGATGGGAAAAAGATGGGTACAACCCTCCACCAAGGTGGACTTAGCAATATGTAGAAGCTTTCCAGAGGCGCCAATAGAATAAAAGTCACTTAAACAAGCTTAAAACCGATGGGGCAGTGGTGAACCTATCCCATCCACGTGGACAAAGCAAACAAAGGAAGGACTGTGGTATCAACAGTCAAACAACAATTTATTTATACAATAGAAGGAAAGAAAACCCTGTACAATAGCACCACTCAGGACAATTATGAATAGTATCAAAACATATATATCTTTATTATTAAATAATAGCGTCTCCCTCCCACCTTGAAAAAGCGGGGTAACTCCCGCGAAACTAGTGGGTCCGTTTGAGGGGATCCTTAGCTGCACTCTGCCTCCGCTCTGCCTGCCTCCTCTATGACTTACCTGGCTAAGTATTGATCTTACTCTCTTTCTGCACTATAGGCTGCCATTTCACTTTCACTGGTCCTGCCTGAACTTTCTATCACTGAGCTAATCATTATAATTTATATATATATATATATATATATATATATATATATATATATATATATATATATATATATATATATATATATATATATATATATGGTATTTTAGGTTTTGTGGCATAATTTATTGTTATATTAACACTATTGGTATTTTGAGGTATTCTCATCTAAACACTTTTTTTCAATACTGAACCCGGGTTCATTCCGAATAGGGCTCATGCACTGAGCCCTGTGAGGATTTGATATATATTTTCTCATTATATTTAGAAGGTATTTACTATGCATTGCGGATTTATTATTATTGGGCAGAGGATTTGATGGGTCTGTTTCCCAATTTTAACTGTTTTTAAATCATGGATAATTTTTGAAGTGCAGTGTTTTACAAATACTATTATTTAATAATAAAGATATATATGTTTTGATACTATTTATAATTGTCCTGAGTGGTGCTATTGTACAGGGTTTTCTTTCCTTCTATTGTGCATTGTTGTTTAAACCCTAGCACACTGTAGGCTCATATGGGAGTAGCGGACGCATTCTTTTGAACAATTTATTTATACTCCACAGTAAAAATAGGCAATGCGTTTCACGGGCTCAATCCCGCTTCATCAGGCCAATCAAAAAGGAGCATACAGCTTATCAGCATCAAAACCACACTGAGTGCCAAAAATGTGTGAGGACTTCAGCCCTTGAGGACTGGAGTTGGAAATCCTTGCATTAGACAATTTCTAACCCCTTAATGCTCACCATGATTGTGATGGAATAAGGCCCCTAATCTGTCCCTTTGTACTATCATCTTGCAGCGTGACTTTGGTGGATGGTAGTTGTGGTACCAGACCGGTAAATTACTTGGCTGGCTGGGTCTTATTATTTGACTTAGCACCTATGCTAGCTTTTAATGTCCATACACTATCTTGATTTCCATGTACTTCACTGTAAAGATATACTGTATATATAGCACTTACCTCCTCATCTTCTGCCCTTGTCCCTTTTCTCTTAGAGCAAGGTTCAGTCCTTGGACCCATTTTTCCTCTGTCTATGTATATATGGCAGCTGCAACACGTTTGCTCAAGTTTCCTTTGCATTTGTGTTTTTAAACAGCACCCATTAATTAAATCATGCTGAGTTTCTTACTCTTCTTACCTTTGTAAAAAATAAAATCACATTTCTGTTTAGTTCCATTTTTAATAATTGTCACACATTATCTAAACTGTGTCTTAATGTTTGTACAGGGTGGTCTGAAAGAATACCTAAAAAAGCGTGTGGTTGTGATCCATCCTACAGTCAAAGGAGACCATCAACTTGTCCAAGATGAAAATTCAGTTATCAGCAAAACAATAATGAGGCCAGAAGGCAAGGTAAATCTACAATTTTTTAGTTGTCATGAAATCAAAGCTAGTTTATCACTTACGAGGTGAAAGTAAATTAATCTACTGTACTAATCTACAACAAGCATAATATGCATTCTCTATAACATGATAATAGTGTAAAATGATATAAATGAAAAGTCCAACAAAACAGAATAGAGAGCCCTTTTACACAGTTATGGCTAATAGAGGAACCTGGACTCTCACTTGAAAAGAGCCTACCTCTGTATGCTTTGATAAATATAAGAGATCAGAAATGGCCGAACCTCCGATTTTCGGTTCGCGAACTTCCGCAAAAGTTCAGTTCGCGCGAACCGCAATAGACTTCAATGAGGAGGCAAACTTTGAAAACGAGAAACACTTATGCTGGCCACAAAAGTGATGGAAAAGATGTTTCAAGGGGTCTAACACCTGGAGGGGGGCATGGCAGACTGCGGTAGACGCCAAAAGTCCCGGGGAAAAATCTAAATTTGACGCAAAGCAGCGTTTTAAAGGCAGAAATCACATTGAATGCTAAATTGCAGGCCTAAAATGCTTTAAAACATCTTACATGTGTATACATCAATCAGGGAGTGTAATTAGAGTACTGCTTCACACTGACACACCAAACTCACTGTGTAACGCACCGCAAACAGTTGTTTGTGTAGTGACGGCCGTGCTGGACTGGTGCAGGCCATGGCGGTTTTCAAGCCCATATGGTCGCCGGGCTGTGGTAGTTCAATGATAGAACAACAGTGACTGTCCAGCTGATCAAATTTGGTCTGTCCACAATGAAACAATGACCTTATTATCTTGGGTGTGCTCCCCCCCCCCTGAGACACTCAAATAGCCGGCGGTCATTGCTTCACTTTGATACGCAAGCCCCTTCACCGTGGTAAGGTAATGATCACGAAGGAGAATTGGCACATGTATATGCCTTTTGTTTTGTTGTTGCAGCTGCAGTGCAGCCAGAAAAAAATAGGCAGGCATGTACACACACCAGAAAAATTATTATAGCAGCCGCTGCTAGCAGCAGCCTTAAAAATTCAGGAATCCGCCTGCAGTCCTGGACCCTGTTGGTGGTGGCGGAGAAGGCAGTCAAGCGGCCTGCAGGTAGAGGTGCTGTGTGGGGAGCGACTTAGTCTTGGGGCAGGCAGTCACACGACGTGCAGGCAGAGTCTTCGGACAGGCCTGACCGTGCTTTGCAGACCACATGGTCAGATAGACCTTTGACCCAACGCTGTGTGCCAGAGATGACACCAATTGCCTTTCAAAATCACGGTACAGTTTGGGTATCGCCTTTTTTCAGAAATAATTGCATATCTTGCACTGCGGTGTGTCGATTTGCTTTTGTGTGCTGCTTTCCCTCAGGTGGTCATCCCATTGCAGTTTGTGCTTTGTAATCATGTGCCTTCGTAAGGTAGTTGTCCCTACATGGGTCTGGGTCTTTCCACGGCTCAATTTTCAGTGGCAGAGAATACAGATGGCATTGCTCTCATCTGAGGCAGACACACAGAAAAATGTCCCCACCGCTGAGCCCTGGTGTGCTGGCACTTTGGTGGTGGCGGCCGACTGAGTGTTAAGTGGAGTGCCAGAATCAGAGCAGGAGGAAGATATGTCACGCTTCCATATGGAGGCTGAGGAAGATGAGGAGCTCTGTGTTAAATAGTCAACTACGTCATGACAATATTGGGGGTTGATGGCACGTGCCTATTTCTGAACACTGTACTTTGGTCGAGGGCAACACGAAATCACGACAGCGCGACCTCGAACAAACCTGCCAGGTGGCCTGCCTCTGCCTTTTGTTTTGTCCATATTGGGGGGGATGAAGTGAAAGGTATGCACTGACTTGACTAATACAATGTGCAGTCACACAGGTCTAGTTAACAGGTATGCACGGAGTGGTATATCACACTGCGTGCACTCACGTAGGTAGGTGGGTGCACTGAACACAATAGGTAGGTAGGTATATGCAGTGATGGGTATTACAATGTGCACCTGTAACACACAGACAGGTACCAGACAGGCACAGTGAATCTGCATGCGCTCACGTAAGTAGGTGGGTGCACTGAACACAACAGGTAGGTAGGTATATGCAGTGATGGGTATTACAATGTGCACCTGTCACACACAGACAGGTACTGGACGGGCACAGTGACACTGCGTGCGCTCACGTAGATAGGTGGGTGCACTGAAGTGAACAACAGGTAGTAGGTAAGGTATTTGCAGTGATGGGTATTACAATGTGCACCTGTCACACACACAGATAGGTACCGGACAGGCACAGTGACACTGCGTGCGCTCACGTAGGTGGGTAGGTGCACAGTGAACAACAGGTAGGTATATGCAGTGGGTATTACAATGTGCACCTGTCACACACACAGGTAGTAGTCACTAAATGTGCTGGGCCTGGCAGTGGCACACACAGTAGGAATTACCAAGGCTGTCTATGCAACACAAGTGTCAGTGGGACACACAGAAAAAAAAATAGATCACAATAACAAGATTAGCTCTCAAAAGAACTGTTGTGAGGTGCTTTTTTAGCAATAAGAATCAGCAAAGAGCAAGCTAAGGAGCCTACAAGAGCCTAAGCCTAAGCTTTCCCTATGAGAGTCTGCAGCAGCTATCCCTTCACTCATTACTGCAGGCACACGAGTGAGTGAAAAGCCTGACACTGCCTGCCTTTTATAAGGGGAGTGGGGCTCCAGGAGGGAGTGTAGCCTAATTGGCTACAATGTGCCTGCTGACTGTGATGTAGAGGGTCAAAGTTGACCCTCATGATGCACTATGGGGGCGAACCGAACTTCCGGAAAAGTTTGCGGTTCTCCGCGATCGTAAACCCCGGAAGTTCTCCGGGAACCATTCGCTGGTGAACCATTCGGGCCATCTCTATAAGAGATATGTGATTCTTCCCTCTATCATTTAACCAAATAAGAAATAACACAACACCAGCTTTATGTTATATATCCAGTTACAAACAAAAGTAAAGTAGCCATAGAAAGAATTTGGATTTACTTGTAGAGATACAAAATTGATTAAGCATAAATTATTCTCAAAGAGAATTCATAAAGAAGCATGTATTCTATCTGAGCAAATTATTGATTTAACTGTTTCTGTTTGATGGGTTACAAATGTCATAGTAGTAGCAGTAGAGTATCATGTGATCATCATATCTCACTATTGCTTCCTGGGTTGTCCTACATAGGAAGCAGAAGTAGGCATGATCATATGGTTCCATTTAAAGCGGACCTGCACTCAGAACATCCTCTCTGCTCTAAAAAATACACAACAGCATAATAACCTTTAAACAAACCACATTTCTTTGTTACAGCTGATACAAATCCTAAATTAAATTTGCACTGTTTCTACTTCCTGATTCATGGAAGCAGACATATTGTTCACAGCCTGTGCTTTCAGATGAGCGTATCTGCCTTATCTGCCATGTGACACAGGGAAGAGATCAAAATACAACTGGTGATCAGACAAAAATGAGGGGGAATTAAACAGGCTAAACGCTCTAAATACATACAGGTTGCATTTCTCTATGTTTTCCTTCTGCCCTGTGCAAGAGTTCAGGTCCACTTTAACAATTTACTGTAACAATCTGATCAAATTGATCACGTGCTTCTTCATGAATTTCCTTCAAGATAATCTGCATAGTACCACTGCCACACTGAACTATTCTCCGATTGGTACACCAGACCAGATACCTGTCAAAGTGATCGCTGGGGTTGATTGTTGCCCCTTGACTTGGAAATCAAATCAACCATTAGATAAACATTCTGTCCCCTATTGTAAACAATGTTGCTGGTTGGTCAGAGCTCCTTGCTAGTCCCTGTGTGATGTCAGTAGTCACTGCCTATACACCTGGAAGGTTTTGTCAAAGCTGAAATTAAATATTCGCATGTAGAATTAATTCTGACATTCTGTTCCTGACGTGCTAAAACATCTCCAATTCCCAGACTCATCACTCGCAGCCGGGATAATGCTTAGATTTATGTCTGCCAATACATTGTGATTTACACTCTCTCACCCACCAACCAGACTGTTCCTTACAGCATTCTGCAAAGTCTGTACAGTACTCATTTTCATGCTGATATATTTTACCTTATAGGTACGATATATAGAAGTGCAAAAAATACGTTATGTATGGATCCCAACTTTAAGCAAGTTTCAGAAAATTGGGTGAGTTGAAGGACAATAATTACAAAAAATAGAAATAATAAGCTAAACTGAATTTTAACTATGCTGGGTTCCAATTGCAGGATTCTGGACGAGTCTCTTTCCTGTGCAGAAATTCACGCAAAGTATGGCCACGGTTTCAGTAAGGAGGAACAAGATATAAGGTACTATTTTGGGTATGGCACTGTTACTAAAAATGATTGTAGCTATCACTGCTTCTGTTGACCAGGAATGGTGAGCTGTCAATACCAGGAGGAGCAGAGGGGATGAGAGTACAGGTTGGTGGAATGAGATGTCACCCAGAGGGGGAAAGAAAAAGGGAGCTGTGCAAAGGGGATTGGTGATCTGTATGGGAAAGCTATCTTTCACTACAAGTAAAAAAAAAGGATTAAGATGAAATGGGGCCCTAGGCAAGATAGCAGTTTTTGCCCACCATTCATAATCACTTGGCATTTTTTTTGTAAGATTTGCTGGAAGCTAGAATCTGCCAGGCCCCTAGACTCTCTCCAGGCCCTATGCAAATGCCTAGGTTTGCCTTGTGAATGATTTGGCTCTGACTACAGGAGCAGGTAAAATGTTTGGTGGGGGAGCTGCAACTGCAAGGATTGCAAGAAGGTTATAAGTAAAGGGAAGTGAGTTGTCACTAACAGGAGTTGAGCTGTCACTCCAGGATGGGAGTGGTGAGGATGAAGATGGGGAAGCTATATGGAGGAGGTGGGCAGCTGTCACTTCAGAGGAGAAGTGAACATTCAGAATGGGGGGAGGCTGGGGATGATGTAAGGAAATCCAGAGTATGAATGGGGAATATAGAGATATATAATGAGTGGGGTGCCATGGTGAGAAAATGATGCATACTGTAAGTGAAGTGATTAGGCAATAGAGGTGCTGTTTGCAGGGGGGAAGTGAGGGCTATTGTGATCTAGAGCTCATTTAAGTTAGGGCTCAACCTTACAGAGTTAGACGCTGGGAGACAGTTTGTAATGCATCAAGTGTTGTGCTTGCTCATTTAAATGGCATGGGGCCTAAGACTTGTCATTACAATCCTGTTCTCATTTATTGTCAAGGAGAAAGCAAATACATTAGGTTTGAGATAAAATTACTGGCATATGTCTAATTTTCAGGATGTGCATAATTGAATGCTTACCCAGACTACTTGAGAAAAACAAAACATGTCACAGTGGGCACACTGCAGGTTTGAGAATGGTGGAAAGACTGATATTTCCTAAGACAAGTGAAATTAACATGATGTGAGCTCTGTGATAGCAATAGATGTTCTGGTATTAAACGGCAAATCCCAAGAATTGTCTACAGATGAACAATATTCTTCATTAAATAAAAAATACACCATGTTTGTGGACTACTCACCCTCATTAGAGGAACCCGTGATCAGTGACCCTTTTCCAGAAAGTCAGTGTTATGCAAAGAAGAGATTAATAAAAGCTTGAAGTCAAATTAGATCAAACATTAGTATGATTTTCCTAGTGAGTTGATTTCCATCTTGCATACACCATCTGTCTGACCTTCGCCATGTGCACGTAAAGTGGAACTCAAGCCAAAACCTTGATTTTGCCTTTAGATAGGTTGGAAAGTAGTGTAAGGAAAACTTTCTGCTTTTATAGATATCTTCCCACTGATAATATAAGCTGACCAGAGCCAGGTCATCCACAAGGCAATTCTAGGCAGAGAGTCTATGGGCCTGGTGGATGCTAGCCCCCATTAAATCTTGACCATCAGTGGCGGGCAAAAACTGCTATCTTGCCTAGGGCACTATTTCATCTTAATCCATTTCTGAAGCTGACACTTGCTGTACATATAACTATGGTTACCTCAATGGGAACTTGAGATACCTTTATCCAAATGGAAGACAGAATAACAATAACATTGTTGAGTACTGTAGAAAGAAGTATGTGAGTAGAAGGGGTTGCACTTCATATAATTATTTCTATAATACAGTACCTCTGTGCAACATTCTAGCCACCAGGACACACAGGTGGGCAATATTTAGATCGGCCAAAGAGCTCCTGACCAGTACCAAAGGAATTTTTCGATAAATATATTGCATAATCTTCATCTACACATAATTAAGTGCAATTATAGTAAAAAATAATAGCCATCCTTTCCATATAGCACAGCTCCATATGGCAGAGCTGCAAAGTAAGTACAGCAGATTCCTATGTAAAGTCAATTGGTTTTGGACATTGGCAAAGGCTGTTTTGGGCAGAATGTTTGCCGTTTTTCAAGCCAAAGTGTGCAAGGACAGCTATTATTACTGCATTAGTTTGCTGGCTATAATACTATTATCAATTCTATGCTAAATTGTATGCTGCAAATACAGCCAGTTTAGATAAAGATTTTGCAATAAATGCATTGACAATTTCCTTGGGTGCTGGTCAGAAAATCTTAAGATGGTGTAGAGAATTGGGGGACATGTAACCAGTACAGATGCAGACAGCAACAGCAATCCAAACAAGGCTCTAACCACTCTCCTTTGAATAAAGAATTGCTGAATGGTGTGAATGCAATCTGCTTAACCATGTGCTTTGATCACTTACAGCAATTACACTAAAGTGGTAATCCAAAGATCTGTTCTCTTAAACTGAGTTGTAATCAGCCTGATGGCTAAAACAAAATCTGCTTTTTATTTACATCATGGCAACGGATCACCATTTTTTTAAAGTGGAGACCCAAGCAAAAGGTGGTGAACAGGTGTTTGAAAAAGTTTCCCTTTCACTACTCTGTCTATTGAACTTAATAGCATTTTCCTCTTTGCAATTAAGTGAGGACCTAACTGATAGGTGATTGCTACTGAATATGTTTATTGTCAGTAATTTTCAGTAATTATTGGGGGTGGAGACAGAAACACCTGTAAATGTGACAATTATTTACAAAAGTTTGTAAATATGGGAACAGCTAGTCAAAAGAGGGGCATTTTATTTGTAGAAATATGTCGCGAACCTCCGATTTTTGGTTCGTGAACACCATTCGCGAACTTTCGCGGAAGGTTCGGTTCGCGCAAACTTTCGCAAACCGCAATAGACTTCAATGGGGAGGCGAACTTCAAAATTTTGAAAAATTTCTGCTGATTGGAAAAATGATAGAAAAGATGTTTCATGGGGTCTAATACCTGGAGGAAGACATAGTTGAGTAAAATACACATCAAAAGTCCCAGAAAAAAAATCTGGATTTAATACAAAGCAGTGTTTTAAGGTCATAAATCTCATTGAATGTTCAATTGCAGGCCTACACTGCTTTATGACACCAGGAATCCTCCCTCTCTCTCTCCCTCCTCCCAGATGGAGGAGGGTCTCATCTTCCAGGGAATTGTAGTATTTCAAAAGCCAGCTTACATACAGTGACTGGGAATTGAACCCAGGCTGGGCTGGGAATTGAACCCAGGTCTCAGTGTGCGGTAGGTAACTCATTTAACCACTATACCACCAACAACACTACATGCTGAAGCCAGCCTAGCATGTACCATTATGATCAATTCAAGAGAAAAATTAGCTTGCTTAATCCACGGAATTGTACTATATCAAAAGCAAACTTACATACCGTGGCTAGGAATTAAACCCAGGCTGGCCTGGGAATTAAACCCAGGTCTCAGTGTGCGGTAGGTAACTCATTTAACCACTATACCACCAACAACACTACATGCTGAAGCCAGCCTAGCATGTACCATTGTGATATACCCAAGAGAAAAATGATCTCTCTCTCTCTCTCTCGCTCTCTCTAGGACTTGATGCCATTGAAGTGAATTTCCAGCTTAAAACCAACAACGGATACCGGCAGAATTTCACAGGCAATTTCGGAATTCCGCCAGATTAAAAAAGCAATTCCGTTCCGACCAAATGGAACGGAATGACCAATTTCCGCCTAAAATTGCGGGAAATACAATTCCGCGGAAAGCGGTGACCATCCCTACTAGAGAGGAGGAGAGAGAGAGAGAGAGAGAGAGAGAGAGAGAGAGAGAGAGAGATGAATCTACCTGGCTATCTGGGGTTCTCTTCGGACAACTGTTGAACACAAAAGGCAAGGCCATGCCTGGGTGGGCTTGAACCACCAACCTTGCAGTTAATAGCCAAACGCACTAACCAATTGTGCCACACAGACTGTGTACCACAAAGACTGTGCACGCGGTTTCTGTTGAATGATTTTATGGGGATGTATGTGTGTCTTTTGGAGGGAGGAGGTAAGTCTGCTCCAAGAAGTTTCAGCATGTAGTGTTGCTGGTGGTATAGTGGTTAAATGAGTTACCTACCGCACACTGAGATCTTGCTTCAATTCCCAGCCCAGCCTAGGTTCAATTCCCAGCCACGATATGTAAGCTGGCTTTTGATATAGTACAATTTCGTGGATTAAGCAAGCTAATTTTTCTCTTGGATTGATCATAATGGTACATGCTAGGCTGGCTTCAGCATGTAGTGTTGTTGGTGGTATAGAGGTTAAATGAGTTACCTACCGCACACTGAGACCTGGGTTCAATTTCCAGCCACGGAATGTAAGCTGGTTTTTGAAATACTACAATTCCCTGGAAGATGAGACCCTCCTCCCTCCGGCAGGAGGGAGTGAGGGAGGATAAGGAATAACAATCAGCTAGGAACAAATCTACAAGATCCTAACTAAACTCTCCCTAGCAGAGTCTGTCAGCAGCTGTCCCTTAACTAGTTACTGGAGGCAGACGAGTGAGTAAAACGACTGCAGAACCTTGCCTTTTACAAGGGGGGGTGGGGCTTCAAGAGTGAGTGTAGTCTGATTGGTGACAATGTGCCTGTTGACTGTGATGTAGAGGGTCAAAGTTCTGCTCAATGGAGCATTATGGGGCGAATCAAACTTCCGCAAAAGTTCGCCTTCGCCACTTAAAGTTTGCCAGGAACCGTTCGCGGGCGAACCATTCAGGACATCTCTAATTGCAATCAGCTGATCACCAGATTTATAAACAGGCTCCTATAGGTATATAATAGGTCTTCTGCAGCCAATATATTGTTAAGAGTTCTTGCTTTCCATTCATTTATTCTAGAGTACAATATTACAGAACATAATAGAATTCTGAATCTAGTCTCTACATGGTTTCTTCTAAAGCACATAACTGTATTATGACCTAGGCTAAATTATGGTTATAGACTGGCATCCCAAACATGTTCAGATGATTAGAAGCTGTTAAAACTACAAGGTATAATTATCTGAAGTCCTATGGCTGCCATTAGGGGGGCATTACTGGTGCCCCCAGAATCCCCCACCTATGCAGAGATCAGGAGCACGCCTGTGTATTCTGGCAGTGTACTTCTCTGTTGTAACTTCAGGGTTCTCATTTAATGACCTCATGACCACCACTACAGGAAGGGTGAGTGATACACTGGCAGACGCTTCCTGAACCGGAGGGAGGGGAGAACACCAGTGACATAATGCTGCATGGGGGGAGGGTAGCCTGGGGTCATAATGCTGCAAGGAGAGATGGGTAGTGGAGCCCAGAGAAAAGCGCTGTTGGTGAGGAGAAAAGGGGGGGATCACTTGTGTGCTGAGTTGTTTGGCCCTGCAGCGAGGCCTTAGTGGTCAATTTAGTAAAAAAGGGACTAGTCTTTAGGGGGGGGGGGGGGGGTTTAACACTGTGGTCCTTAAGTGGTAAGGAAGAACAGTGGGGTTTTTATTCGGTTGTTAAAATTGATTTTAAAGTTACGGTAGGAAAAACGTTTCAAAAAATGTGGTTAAATGACAGATAATGTATTACCTTATTGGTATTGTAAATTTACATATGTCAAAAGAAAGAGCAGTGAATTTCCTGCCGGAGTTTCCACATGGTCAGTACGCAGTGTTTAATGACCACCTGTAAACACTGTGTAACTTTCACCTCTTTGGCCAGGAATTGCTATACAGTCTCAATATTGCAAATTTAAAATTTAGCTATTATTTGACCATTAAAAAGTTATTAAAAAATGTGTGGTCCCCCTTTTCAAGCCTCTTTAACCCCTTGTCACCCATGAAGGCTGGGATAGCCAGATTGTGGAACCCGGACCGTGTAGGGCTCCGCAACCTGACCTATACCAGCACACTATAGTCCATGGTATGGGGGGCTCTGGAAGAGAAGGTGGCCAAGCCTCCTTCTCTCGCCCAGAGCCCTTGTCCAATTCATGCACGAAGGGCTCTTCCCCAACTCCTGAGAGTCCCCTTTAAGAAGGTGACCCCCAGATGCCCGCTTCTCCCCAGGTAAAATTAGTATTAATATAGGGGTACTAACATACCCCTTACCCATTTCCACAAAGAATAAAAAAAAGAAAAAAGTCCTTCATTAATCTTAATTAATCATAACCTTTTGTTACTCCAATGAGAGACCTTATCGTCAGAAATGATCCAACATGAAATATCCTCTCGATACCTGATGAACAACAGAGAACACCGCACATGTCAATATCTGCCCAGATGCTCCAATAAACAGCACCTCACACGTTGGACCTTTCCATTCCCCAACCAGGCACTTGCTATACTAAAGTGGTATGAAACCCAGCATTTCTTCTATGCGCTAAAAGATTATTTACAGCATATAATATACTACCACATTTTTTTAGCAGAACAGCATTCAAATAGTTAAACACAGGACTTATGTTTTCAATAGAAAGCTCCCTACAGTGAGATCCGCATCTGAAGTGGTGATAACACTATCTTGTGTTACTTAATTGTAGCAAGAGAGGAATGTAAATATTCTCTGGCAGTGCTGAAACGCCTTCTAAAGGTAGCCATACATCTAGCGATCCTGATTCAATTAACAAAGCAATCAAATTTATTAAGGAATTGACTTCAATATGGTTGATCGAAAGTTAATCGATTAGTGATTTACATACTACAAACGATATCCTATGCGATTCACGTTCACATTCAGTCTGACTGATGTTGTGTCTCCTTGCTCTGAATGCAAAAATCTATTCAGAATTGATCAAATTACATGTGAACAGTAGCCCATTCCTGTGCAGTTGACAGATATCTTGCATCCTGCTCGATCAACTAAGCTGGTCGATTCAACATGCTATCAGCCACTTTTCACCAATTGGGAATTCTGGAACACACTTGATTCTTCCCTCGATTCTATAAAATGATCGAATCGAATGGCCGATCGTACAGCCAAATAGCTATATGTATGTCTACCTTAATGTGTGCAGATCACAGACAGCTCAGAAATAATCACTGGGTACATTACAATATATAAATACTATGCTATGAATAAAATGCAATGGCAGCAAATAAACTGTACTTTGGGAATTTGTAATTTCTAAATGAATAATAATACTTGTGCACAGAAGCACAAATGATAACTGTATGGGTTATAGAAAGTAGGAAAACACATTTTTATTGAATATTATGTCAGACTTTAATACCGCTTTAAGTATAGCAAGCCCTGGAGCATCTTTGAAGTCCCTTCCAGTGCCCCCCTATTGGTCTTTTTAAAAAATCAATGGGAATCCTCATTGGGCTGTTAAAAGATCAATAGGTGGCACTGGAGAGAATTTGAAAGTTGTTCCAGGGCTTGCTAAACTTAGTATAGCAAGTCCATGGTTGGGGATGGGTTCAATGTGTGGGTCGCTGTCCATCGGTCATTAGGGCAGGGATCGATGCGTGTGGCATACTCCGTCCTTTGTCTGGTATCAAGAGGATTAATTGGATCATTTCCGAGGATACTGTCGTGGGAGTGAGGAAAGGTAAGTATTTATGGTTACTGTAATTAAGATTAATAAATGACTTTTTTCAGGGTTGAGTTTTTATTTCTTTGTTTACCCCCTCTTTCACCTCAGTACCCCATGCTCATTTCACCAGTGGAAGGGGCAAGCATCTGGGGGTCTCCTTCTTAAAAGGGACTTCCAGATGCCAAAATGTAACCCCCCCAATCCAAGGACATCGACATCTCCTCCTGGGCCCCAGAGATGGGAAAGAATCCCTTGTACATGGATTGGACAAGGGCTCCAAGGTAGAAATGGAAGCTTGGCTGCCCCTATCTTCCAGAGTTCCCCATACCATGGACCATGTGGTGCTAGCATAGCTCAGGCTGCGGAGCCTCCCATGGTCTGGACTCTTCAATCTATCCCAGGCAATTCCAGCCTGCATGGGTAACAAGGGGTTAAAGAGGTTTGGGAAGGGGGACCCCACATCATTTTATTTTTGTTAAATTTAACTTTTTAATGGACAAATCATAGGTACATTTGCCAGGGATCCTTATAAATCAATGTAGCAGCAGTCACGCGATCCCTGGCCAAAGCGTTGCAATTTCCATCAGGTTTACAGTGGGTAATTACACACTGCATACTGACCACCTGGATTCCCTGGCATCAAATTCACTCCTCCTTCATTTGAAATATATCAATTTACACTACTGATAGGTTAATTCACTATATGTAATAATGAATTAACATTTAAACAAAAATAATCCTATTGCAAATGTAAAATCAATTTTTTTTTCTCAAAAACTTCAAGATCTCTACACTTATTCTCACGGGTCTCCTTAGCATACCCTGCACATTTGGTTATTCTAGCATGTATGGGGGCTTTGCTATTAACCCTTAAAGTCAGCGGCCCTTGACATTTCTTTTAAAACAATCTAACAAGCATATATGTAAAATACGTTATTTTTGATGACTATTTTGCCATTGATTCCCCCCTTTCTCCCCCTCCCCCGCGTAATGCCCCCTCTGGGTTTTTGGACACTTTGTACACTTTTTTTTTTAAGAAATTGTGGCTGCAGAAATGCCCGAAGGTTCGTAGAAGTTCGCCTGCCATTAAAGTCAATGGAGCTCACACGAATGCAAATGTTTGCTGTAATAATTGGCTACAAATGCTCCCTACACAAATTTTTGCAGTAAAATTTGCAAACGGACATTTGGCCTTGCCTATACATAAATATCTGTACAATGTTTGAATACTCACGATCTGTATTTTTGTGTTTGACCAGACGACAAATCTGTGGACTCAACACTATTACAGTGAAGGTTATTCCAATTTGGAAATTACTTTTTAAAGAGGTAGGATCATACAAATTGCTTATATAACAAACATACAATGAAATCTGGAATATTTATGCAACACCAATACAAGGTAGCTCACTCACTATATATATATATATATATGCTCACTATAAAGTGCAAAAATCTGCCCTTGCTAACAACCTGCCTGGGAGTCCTGTTTAGTTACTTCAAGTAACTTACTTGGTGCTTATATGTAAGGTGTAAGTGGTCCTTTAAAAACTAAACAAACTTCTTAATAGTGTATTTATTTTATTTATTTAAGTATTTATATATATTTAGTTCCCACTCTGATCCCACTATAGCTGAGAAAGGATATTTTTTTGTCTGTTCTCTGCTCTTTGCAAAAGTGACCGTGAACGGCTCCTATTTCATATATAGGAGTGGTTTACACTTGTTAGCCTGCAATGGGTTCATTGGATCCATTGTGGTAAGCAGACTGCACTTCTGTGCAGTCCACAATAATCCTGGAACAGCAGACCATAGCATATACTGTAGCCTATGTTGGTAACACATCTGCCCCGGAATACTGCCAGACCACAGTGGACCATCAAAGCGGTCACTACACTGTCCACTCCCCCTGGCCACTATCCGGCTCAAGTGGGAACCGAGCCTTAATGTAAACAAAGGCATCAATCAGCTAGCAATTCAGTGTTTTATTCACTCCCAAAGGACACATGTGGGTTGTTAATAGGAGCTGATTAATCAGTCAGCAAATCCATGGCTGGATTTCCAGAAAGACTACAAAGTTTTATACCTCGAGGGGCTGCTGCCCAAGGGGAAAACTGGACATGGAAGAGGGGATGCTTCATATAAACGGCGATGCTGGAAAAAGGTAGCATCCAACGGAACAGGTTGCTGGCTGCCACCCACAGAGGGTGCACAGTAAAGAAAGGGACTGCTGTTTGTGAATGATACACATGGAAGAGGGGACTGCACATGTAATGGGAGGGCAGCTGCAACACATGGAATGGAGCTACAACAATGCTGGCCTAGAGTTGGCAAAAAGTATAAATCTGGCTTTGAATGCATCTCATTATGTGACCAGGCGTCAGAGGCTCTGAACAAATGAAACTTGCAGATAAATCTAAAAGATGCCAATCAAGCCTCTGGTGTGATGTGTATTGTAAATATAACTCAAACAAATGCTCACTTTCATCATATTCATTTCAGAATTTAAATTAAGTTTTTCAATGTAAAATTGTTTTTGATGGAATAGTGAATATACATTAAATGTTCTTATAACAAAATTAATATCAATGAGAGATGCCATGTTCCATTTAGGAGTTGCAAGAAATGTTAGTGATCTAAATAAAAAAATGTAACCATAAATAATAGATTTTGACATTACAAAAAGACAAAACAAATAGCTCCTCCAAATCAAATATCACGCAATGTGCACAACTAGTGAATTTTAGTCGGCCAAGAAAAACAGAACAAGTAAATAAGGGATTTTGCAGAGCACGTAAAAAAATGTTAAAACATTTGCTTAATCACCGTGTTCAACTTCTGAATCATAAGCCAACTTTAATCTATGAATGAGTAACAAGTGGTTGCTAAATTAACCACTTCTGTGCCAGCTGTCTCTGCCCCCTTAAGGACCAGAGACTGCTGGTACAGTAAAACGCTGCTTCCCGACAAATCGGCACAATAATCCACTGTTCTCGCCGGTCACGATGCTGCCCCATCGTTGCAGGCTTCTCTCTCTGCCGTCTCTATGACGGCAGAGTGTTGACAGCCGGTCAAGAGCCCCTTTCATTGGCTCCTGATGCTGTCTATCAATGGGAGCCCATGTGATTGGCTCTCTGGGATCACACGGTCAGGAGCCAATGAAAGTGGCTCCTGACCTGCTTACAGAGCTCTGCCATCTTATAGACGGCAGAGCGAGTGAGTTGCGGTGGATGTAGAGCGGCGGTATCGGTGGTAACGGCAGGACACGCAATTCAGTGCGACGTAGAATCTACTTCCATTCAGAGTGGCAGCACCACCTGCTGGACGTAAATTTGTACTGCGTCGGTCCACAGGAGGTTAAATTCTCCATACTTTATTTCTTAGAGAATGCAAACTGCATTTTACCTTAGAAAGCCTAAAAAGAAGTAATAATTATTTTTTTACCTCTCTCCTTCATACAACATGACAGGGTCTTTAGCAACATAATATGGTGGTAAAATGTACCCGAGGATGATTGTATATACGTTATACGGCACAGAGGCATGTTCTCAGCCGAATGTGTCCTTCTGGTGCCACTGTCAGTGTGATTGTCGCTAGCCTCCTTTGCTGGAAGGGCACTCCTGCATTACGCCTGTACCAGCATTAGGAATGCCCCTTCCTGCATCACTCAGCTCACCCCCCGCCTCCGTCAGCTCGCTTCCCCGCCTCCAGCATCTTCCTCCTATCAGGGCTAAGCCATGACCCAGGAAGTACTTCCGAGTTGCGGCCATCTTGCATTTCCTCCGCCGGCTGTGGAGGATGAACGGGGCCACAGAGAGCGGTGGGGAGCGGCGCACATTCAGCCAGGAGGTGGCATGGAGCAGGCAGTATGTTTTATTTATAATTTTCATGCCGCTTTAGGTACCCGTTAAGCATTTCAAAATTACCACTGCATTTTAAATACAGAGTCAGGCTTGAGGTTACTGCTCTGAGCTGCAGATTTCCAGCCTAAGCCTGACTTGGGGTTACTGCTAAGGAGGTTTTTACTGCCGCATGCAGTGGATCCAGCACCTGCCTAGAACGCTCACTAAAAAATTCCTGGAGCCTCCCCTTAAGCACATATCCCCCTTTTCTTATGTTAATAATAGTGTCAAACAGAATGGAGAGGTCCAGTAATGTCTGCTAGGGTGGAAGAAGGTTAATAGTGTCAGCTAGGATGGACAGAATTAATGATAGTCAGTCAGCCTTAGTAGTCAGTCAGTTGGATTCACTTCACGTTTCTTCCAGATGCAGTATAAAACACAAGCATGGCACAAGCCTGGGATAAATTGCATCTGGAAATTACCCAGGGACAGACTTGTATACAGTACAATGAGGCTGGTGATAGCACAACAGTGGCCTTCAAAGAGCTGTAGCTAGTACATTGGCGCTTTATAAATAAATAAATAGTACACAGCTTGTAATTAGTCACTTAGCTTCACTTCACTCAAACAGCGGCAACTAGGACAGGAAAAATATTATTAGTATTGTGACTCCAGTTTTATCCAAATAAAAGGCGGATATATGTATCACTCCTAAAATTCAACGTGCAGGGCCTCTTTGGATCAGAAACCCACATCTAACCAAAAGAAATGTTTGGGTTTTTTTTTCTGTTTCATAAAAAATGTATTAGCTGTAATAATCAATGTGTATTTGTTGTTCCTTTTCTTGTATAGGTTTTCAACCCATTTTACGTTTTTCAAGCCTATTCTCTGAGCATATGGATTGCAACATCCTACATTGAATATAGTGTTGCTATTTTACTTATGACCTTCTTCTCCATTTCTGCAACGATATACAATCTGAGAAAGGTATGCATTCGTTTAGCCATATAGTTCATTGTTTGCTAAAATTTAACAATGAAATTCAAAGGTTTTCTTCTATTTTTTTTTCATCTTTTTATCTAGCAATCTGCCAAACTGCACAAAATGTCAGCATCGAACAATAGTATTATGGTCACCGTTCTGCACAAAAATGGAGGTAATAGTAGTTACTTGCCTTCTGTACATGCCTTGACTCTACAGCGTCACTTTAACTATAGCGAGGTAAAAATGAAAAGGGCTTAGTGGAAGAGGGCTGACCTTGTGTTGTAGAAGTAGAAATGTCTGTTCACGTGTGCCAAGAGAAGCTTAAACAGCCAAATGATCTCACATTACAAGGTTAGAGTAATGCCCATACATTGTGTGTTGGTCACTCTGTACATAATGAGGACAATCCAGACATCTTGATTACCATACATCCTGTTTTAGTTAAATTGCAGGTAAAGTTTCATACACATTTTAAACAATTGTCATCTGGACACAGCCTGGGAACAAACTTTGTACAGATGCACAGATTAGAGGCTTGTTCCTAGATTATGGGGAACTCTGAACATAACTAAGACACTCTGGTGAATCTTTGTAATCAATCCGAGTTGCCCAAATCATTTACTATTTGTTATATTTATCTTTACTTTCCAGTACAGTTTCCTCTATTTGCTGAATTTCATTCAGTTAAGTGAACCAATCTCTAACTGTTGTAACGTATGTCGTCTTCCAATGAAAAGGAAATAAGCTTTTGCGGCATATAGCATATGGGGAACCACCAACTTTTTTATAATGTTTAATTTTAGACAATTGTAGGAGGGCATTTCATAGACCATCCTCTATTTTCTGATTTGACACTTTCCTGCTGCTTGTTCTTTTCTATGTAGAAGGATAGGGGTGATTGAGAGGTGCAGGCACTACAAAAAAACAACAATAGACGTTGGTCATTAGTGATCCAGCATGATGGATCACTTATGACATTGTCATCTGTACTTACAGGAGATGCTTAGTCTGTATGATATCTACTCTTATTGTTAGATCTTTGAGCTCCACTTAACTTGAATTGGATTATTTTATCCTAAAATAATAATAATGGTGACATTGGTTTTGCACCAAAAATCGTATCTATGTATTTTACTTTTACTTTTAAAGAGTCAGATACTCACCTAAGGAGAGGGAGGCTCTGGGTTCCATAGAGCATTCCCTTTCCTCTCCCAGGGCCCGCTGCTGTCCTGGCTCCCCCGTAGTGGTATTCGACCATTTCGGTCAAATACCGCTGTCTCCCGGCTGAAGGGAGGCTTTGGAAATGCTTTGGGAGCCCGAGTGCTCCCGGAGACGGGCCGCTCTACACTGCACACGCGCGCTCACCCTCTATGACGTACTCGCGTGTGCACCGCCTGTCTTCGGGAGGACTCGGCTCCTGGAGACTTCCAAAGTCCCCTCGGCGGGGGATACGAACGGAGGAGCCAGCGCAGCACCGGGGGCACCGGGCCTTTCCTCTCCTTAGGTGAGTATCTGCCTTTTAAAAAAAAATGGCGTTACATTAGCTTTACATTAGCTTTAAAAGGCACAGGAAGAGCAACCATTGCTTTCTAAAGGATCTTTCAATCATGTCAGAACTTTGCTGTTTTTCAAGATGCTCAAGTTGAGAGTGGAACAAGTATTGCTGAACTGGTGGTGACAGGTGTTGTGGTGGTTTCTCTGTAGTCTAATCAAGAGTGCCCAGCAGGCCCAACAGGGGTTTACTTAAGATAAGACTCCATCTCCATCATGCCAAGTGTCAAGAATAAGCTCAACTCAGTTATTCTGGACTCACACACAGGAACAGTCAGGCAAGGAAAAGCTCCAACTGGTCTCACTCATGTAGAATTTATACCCTGATTAGTCTAGTTGCATACATAAAAACGTTCTCCCTTTAAAAGAAACATTTGCAGAAGTAATTTTTCACTTGTTGCATGAAAACAGAGAAGCTGATGGGCCCAAATAATGCTGAATGATCACATTAATGATTGTTTATTTAATTAAATGATTGTTCCATTTAGCAGATTTTTTTACATAGATATAATCAATCATTACTAGTGGAGATATGATCACAAGTTGGATTCTTTCCAATCTATGAAATGTCACTGCGCTCCAATGGTAAAAGGATTATGACAGGGGATCGCAGCAAGAAAAAGGTCACTTCACCTTCACAACTAGTCAATAGGCAGGTATTACTGCGCTCCAATACCTCTCACGGAGGTTTAAAACCCTGTAAATAATCACAGACAAGTGCAAATAGTGCAAAGTATTGCCACAATAAAGCTGAAATCCGCACCACGTGAATGCACTCCTGGTGGTAAGGGTGCGGTTACAGATTTTTAGGGAGACGTCAATCGCTATCCTCTAGCCCCTGAATGAGTCACAACGTTGATGAAACGCGTAGGACGGAGCATGAGGAACATGATGACGTCACAGTAAGGAAGTGAGAAACCCGGTGGCGTGCGTTCTGTACCGCGGACTGAGCTGCTATTGTGGGATCCACTGTCTGGCGTTTGTATCAAATAAATATTGGATTTGCTTTTAAGAGAAGCCTGGCTGACCGGCGATTATTTATATGCAGTGTGACAAGACGCGCTTCTGGTGAGTGGGGCTACATAGGGGGAGTTTGACTATATCTTTCCCAAGGTGGTGGCACTACCCCCAGGAGTGCATTCACGTGGTGCGGATTTCAGCTTTATTGTGGCAATACTTTGCACTATGTGCACTTGTCTGTGATTATTTACAGGGTTTTAAACCTCCGTGAGAGGTATTGGAGCGCAGTAATACCTGCCTATTGACAAGTTGGATTCTTTAGTGGTGTGGATCGATTAAATGAACACTATCAAAGTTTACGTTTTTTTCCCCTGAAACCCAGTTAAGTTAGAAATTCTGTGTTTGGTAAGTTAAAAATGCACTGATTCAATCAGTCATTTTCTCAGTACAGCATGTGGAATAATCTGCCCTCAGATAAGAAGCCTCTCTGCTGTCGGCACATCATGGATTGTTTATTCATGTCCAGCAAGGCTAATGCAGAGGAAGAAAGGCATTCCTGTTATGGCCTATGATGACACACTGAATAGAAGAATATGTCACCAGTCACCCCTGCACTGTCCTAGCACTTTACAAGAACTGATAAGCTGATGGATTTTTTTTTCTTTTACTACCATTATCCATTACTAAGTCCCTTCTAACTCCAAAAAGGGCTTCAGGAAAAAAAATTAACTTTAATAGTTTTCCTTTAAATAGAAAATTTTCTTTCAATCTGAAGGATCTTATTGAAAATATGGTTTTTCGCTAAAAAATGAAGCATTGATGGGCACCATAAGGTGGGGAGGGATAACTTAGCTTGAGACGCTACATACTGTGTTGAAATTTAATCAAACAAAGTAAAAAAGTAGACAAATGTGCTCACAGCAATTTCTGACCAAGACTTCACCTATTACAAATGACTAAATGCACCCAATTTTATTCCACCCATCTTTCCATTTTCTTTCATTTTTCAGACTAAAATACTGAGTACAGGAGATATTCCTGTCATCAACATTCTTTGATAGATTTTGGGTAAAATTGCACAGTAATAAATATAATAAACAAATACTTCCCTTTATTACACCTTCACGTGATTTTTTTTCAGAGGTTGAAGAAGTTCAGTCCCAGTCTCTGGTTCCTGGAGATGTTATTGTACTGGGTGGGAGCAATCCTTTTCTGCCGTGTGATGCTATATTATTAAGTGGAGGGTGCACCGTGAATGAAGCAATGTTGACAGGTACCATACTGAGAACTCTAGAAACTTTTTCTATAGACAAAATACAACAAATTTCTGAATATAAGAAGATATAATTCACTAGGAGATAGTGACACCTCTCAATCTACTGTAATTTTACCTTTGCACACTTTCCAGATTACAGATGAAGCGAATAGTCATCAGTTATTCCCAAGAGCACAAGTGTTATTAATAACCAAATTTTACACCCTTACTTACTCCCATGTGATTTTTCAACTCTCTCTCTCTGTCCCAGGGAGGACGTTAAGGATATGTGCTCCTATTCCCTAGATAGGTTTTGATGCGCTGAATGCACACATGTTTGTGCTATGCATGTTACAGGGCCAGAGTTAGGACACATACGACACTGGGCTACCTCTACGCGGTGTATGTGACTACGCAAGAGACTTTATTCTTGTAACGAAGATCCTAGCTTTTAACTTAGCTGTAGGAACAGCATTGATTGCTGCATGATTTTTGTAAGTGGATTCGCATGAGGATTTGCATGAGTGTGCGGAAGTTAATTTTGATGTTTTGCTGTTTTGCTTGCCACACCCCCTTCCAGCACCTCCCCATTAAATCTACAACTGTTTAAATGTCCTAGCTCAAGGTGAGGAGTCTGGATTTTGTATTTTTTTAAAAGGGATCTATTACTGCCACACATTGCAAACAGATTTTTTTTTTTTATAGATTTCACTTTGAAATCTAGTAAAGATCTATAGAACTGCTTACTGCAGAGTGTTGGCAGGAGAGTATACTGATCTGTCCACTGGTGCACTCCTCCTGCGTTCTGTCTCCATCCTCCGCTGGCTGCCTTTTCCCTGTGACTCTGCAGTCTAGTCAAGTTACATGTGTGCTGCCAGGTCACAAGAAACAGGACAGAGACAGGAGGAAGCACAGGGCTATTTGTACTCGAATCTCGGCTCTGGCTGTTCAGTAAGCTGCACCTATTCAGTAAGGAGTTCTTTGGGCGAGACTCCCTAACACTGCTACTGCCTACTGAGTGCGCTCTAGTGGCTGCCTCATAAGTGCTTTGAGTCCGACAGGAGAAAGGCGCTATACAAAAAAAGGAAAAGGAATTATTATTACTCTATCTGGTGCCCTAAGCAAAAACCCTGTGTCCCCCTCGCCCCCATCATCAATCACAAGTAGTGCCACAAAAGCAAATTCTACCGTATTTTTTGTATCTAGCTGATACATTCACACAGATATCCAGTTTAAACATAACACACTTTAGTTATCAGCACCATGGTTTACCAGTGTAATTTACTTAGTTAACTTTTTTTTTTTTAGGAGAAAGTATTCCAGTGACAAAGACACCACTTCCAAATATTGACAATTCTATACCATGGATGGCACACAGTGGTGATGATTACAAGAGGCATATTCTGTTCTGTGGAACGCAAGTGATTCAGACAAAAGGCCAAGATCTTGTGAAAGCTGTTGTCTTACAGACTGGTATGCCAGAAATACATTTTTAACTTTGTAATTCTTTTATTTTTTGTGATCACACTGATTTTTGTCTTTATAAAGATACCAAAATATGTTTTGAAGATCTCAACATTTCTTTCAAGTTTCTCGTATGGTGTGGGTTTTTTAACCACTTGAGGACCCAGCCTTTACCCCCCCCCCCCCCTTAAGGACCAGCACTGTTTTTTATGATCTGTGCTGGGTGGGCTCTGCAGCCCCCAGCACAGATCAGGTTGCAGGCAGAGCGATCAGATCACCCCCTTTTTTCCCCCTATGGGGATGATGTGCAGGGGGGGTCTGATCGCTCCTGCCTGCCTGAGGTTTGCGGGGGGGGCACCTCAAAGCCCCCCTCCACAGCGAAACTCCCCCCTCCCTCTCCTACCTGTCCCCCCTGGTGATCGGGGCTGCACAGGACGCTATCCGTCCTGTGCAGCCTGTGACAGGACGTCCCCTGTCACATGGCGGCGATCCCCGGCCACTGATTGGCCGGGGATCGCCGATCTGCCTTACGGCGCTGCTGCGCAGCGCCGTTCAATGTAAACAAAGGAGACAAATGTCTCCTGCGTTTACATTTAGTCTGCGAGCTGCAATCAGCGGCTCGCAGGCTATTCACGGCAACCCGCTAGGTGATCTAAAAGGAAACGGCCGCTCGCGCGAGCGGCCTTTCCTGATTAATTAGGGAGGCACCTGGCGACGCAGATGTGCGTCGCTGGTCCTCCAGCTACCACTTTGCCACCGCAAGGTATGAGTGTGCGGTTGGCAAGTGGTTAAGAAAGGTTGGTTTAGATGAGCTTTTAGTAAATGGAACAAAGAAGACAGACATAACATCCCCTTAAAGAGGACCTGAACTATAAATACCAAAATAGATCAACAGCATCCTTTCAAAAAATTACTGGCAAAAAGTTAACACTATATGATCAAAAACATGTAAAAAAAATTATAAAATAAATCATTTAATTAGCCCATCCCACCTGTGAGGCTGTGACATAGCCTGCAGCGGCAGTCACGTGGTTACAGCCGGCAGGTTCGCAGAGGACACTGGGAAACCTGCGGGCATTTACATTTTACGTCATCAGGTGGCGCCTCGTAGGAAGCATAAAGCACCTCCACTGACAGCCAGAGCGAGCAGCAGAGCAGAGAAGACAGCGGAGGGAGGGTGAGAGGCCAGGAGACAGGGAGGGTGGATAGCGAGGCCAGCAGAGGAATGGAGGGAAGAGAGAGAGGCCATTAAACTGCAGAGGGAAGGAGCAGGGAGGGCAGAGAAGACGCTGAAAGCAAAGGAGAGGTGATATGAGTAGTGGAGAGACAGTGAACAGCAGAGAGCACATCAGACGCAACAGTGTGGAGACAGACCTCCACCCCCTCTCTCCAGCACATGAGAAACAGACTGGGGGCCAAGGCAGCCTGCAGGAAAGTGTAGCCAGCCATGCCACGGATACAAGTGACAGCAGCTAAAGCAGCCAGGTCAAGCCCAGCAATTAATCACCACAGAAAGGTTTGGGCTGACACAGTCTCACGTTCGTCTGTAGTTGCTGCCTGTGTACCTTCTCCCAACCCCCTGACTGCAGCTCTGACCCAGGTGCTGCGAGCAGGGGGAACTGTATTTCCCTATCAGAGAGTTTCTCTCCTCTCCTTCCTCATCATCCCCCACCTTGCCAGCATTCCTCTATTTGGTCTGCCTGGAGACGCTTATGAGGGCACAGGCAGAATGTAATCATGGGGGAAGGGAGCCTTATGATGTGCGCACTGATCTCCTCCTGCTGACCAGCCATGACCTGGGGTCAGTTTAACTCATTAGTTTCACCTTCCCTCAACACTTAACCTATTTTGGTTCCTGAACGTAGAAATTACGTCCAGGAACCATGCGCGCTACTGCGCGCTCCCGGCCCGCGGTTCGTTAGCCAGGCAATCAGTGAATCGGGCTATGGTGCCCGATCACTGATTCCTCTCCCCCGTTGAAAAAGCGACAGCTTCTCTCGGAAGCTGCACCTTTTCTGGCTGTTACCTCCCCCATGCGTCGCTCTAAGCGTATGTTACGCTTAGAGTGACGTCATGTAAACAAACTCATGGCCGCCATCTTGTGGCCAAAAAGTAATACTACAACTAAAAGTAAAAAAAAAATGAAAATCAACACACATTTACATTGTAAACCCATTGTTTACCTCCCACCCTCCCAAAACTACCCAAATAAAATGTTTAATATAAAAAAAAACAAAAAACATTACAATAAAAAAACAAAACATGTAAATATTTACCAAAGGGTCTAAAGTTTTTAAATATCAATGTAAAGATTAAATATTTCTATATTTTTTTTTATTTTAAACTTGTAAATAGTGATAGATGCAAAACGGAAAAAATGCACCTTTATTTCCAAATAAAATATTGTCGCCATACATTGTGATAGGGACATAATTTTAACGGTGTAATAACCGGGACATATGGGCAGATACAATATTTGAGTTTTAATTATGGAGGCATGTATTATTTTAAAACTATAATGGCTGTAAACTGAGAAATAATAAATTTTTTCCATTTTATTCTTATTCTTCCTGTTAAAATGCATTTACAGTAAAGTGGCTCTTAGCAAAATGTACCCCCCCCCCCCCCCCAGAAAGCCTAATTGGTGGCGGAAAAAACAAGATATAGATCAGTTCATTGTGATAAGTAGTGATAAAGTTATAGGCTAATGAATGGGAGGTGAACATTTCTCAAGTGAAAACGACGGATCGCGAATGGGTTAAAGGAGTTATCAGGCTAAATAAGAAAAATTAGGTTTATTCACCTGGGTCTTTCTCCAGCCCCTTGTAGCAGACTGTCCCACGCTGACCGCTCTGCTCCTCGTCGCACGATGCAGAGGCCAACTGCGGGGTCGGTCTTACTGCACCTGCGCGAGCCACCGCTGTCAATCATCGCCACTTTGTCCGCAGCGCACTGCGCAGTAGTTCTGCGCCTGCGCAGTAGTTCTGCGCCTGCGCAGTGCGCCGCGGACCACGTCGGCCTCTGCACTGTGCAGTGAGACCGGAACAGCGGCAGGGAGCAGAGCGGTCGGTGTGGGACAGTCTGCTGCAAGGGGCTGGAGAAAGCCGCAGGTGAGTAAACTTCATTTTTCTTATTTAGCCTGATAACTCCTTTAAAGCAGAACTAAAGACTGGGGAAAAAAAAGATTTACTTTATTTGGAACTTCTCCCAGCCCCCTGCAGACGTCCTCTCCCGTGCCAGTACTCAAAGATCCTCCGGCCCCTCACTGTGGCTCAGTTTATTCACCGCCGTCTTACAAGTAAACGGGTACTGTGCCTGCGCAGCTCTGGCTGCACGCATCCTTGTTTGCGCTCTTGTGGCCACTCCAGCAGCGTATTGCGCAGGTGCAGTACGATAAAATCTCTACAGCATCTGCGCTAGACTCTCCTAGTGAAAGGAGCGTGAACGAGTACAAACTGCACCTGGCGGGGGACCAGAGGATCGTTCCAGGTATGTGCGGGCACAGGACGGCTGCAGGGGGCTAATAGAAGCCCCCAGGAAGTGAATCTCTTTGCTTTTATTCAATCTTCAGGTCCACTTTAAAGTGGCCATACATCTATCGACTTTGAGGCCGATCAACCATCCGATTTGATTGTCAAATCGGATGAAAATCGGTGCTGCTAAGAGAATGCGTGATTGATGATGCAACCAATTTCGGGCCGAAATTGGTTGCATATATTGATCCGACATGATGAAAGATGTCGGGCCGTCGTGGTTGATCATGTGTACAGCTGTAACTGCGAGCGATATCAGAATGAGCGACAAAACCCCCAGCACTGTCCCCTCTAAAGTCAAATGTGTACTATACTTTGTGTCTGCAGCTGGCTCCGTCCACAATCTGCATACAGACATGTGCCTACGTTACTGCGGCAACCACCTGGGGCACGTGTATGCAGATTTCGGACGAAGCATGGACAGGTAAAGTATAGTGCAACAGGAAGGAGGGGCAGCGTCAAGGTGGTGGATGTGGTGTCACAAGGTTGATTCCCAATCGATATCAGCATAAAATCAATCGGGAATTGGCCTGCAGTGCATGGGCAACCAACTGATCTCTCTCTAATTAGATTCAATTAGAGAGAGATTTGTCTCTTGATTGAATCTGCCCATCATCGCCTGATGTATGGCTACCTTTGGAATGCTGCCAGATTACGTGTGTTTTGGAGGAAACTACGGTGGTGCTCAAACTTCCCCGGCAGGCCCACCACTGCTAAGGTCATGTATGTTTGACCACGCCCATGTTCTGTGGCGCGCCCCGCAGATTTTTTTGTCAGTAAATGTTTTAATCTTTGTCAGTAAAAAATAATGTGAAAGGTTGGCAACACTGGCACATAGGCAGAGGAAGGGGGAGAGGGGCATGCACGGCCAACACAGCTAAGAGCCATCCAAACAGCACTACAGGGAGCCTAGCAGAAGTGAAAGAGAAACAGAGCAGGCGTGAGGCAATGAACGTGTTTTTGTTATACTTTGTTTTTTTCCCCCTTTGCTTGAGAGGGGCTTTGATTGGCGTCATGATTAATAGTCAAAGAAATTGAGCCATCATGACTGCTCTTTGCCTGCTTATTGAATATTGTGCTGCACGCAACGTGATTCTCCCCCCTCTAAATGGAATGTCTGTGGTGTGCAGTAGAGCATTTCAAGCGTGTGCTTAGGGTGAAAGAAAGTGCAGAAAGCCTCATGAAAAGTAAGCATTAAGCTAATTCCTGCCACCTGCAATGTTTTTATGCTAGGTACACACAATGCGATTTTATGGCAGATTTCCTGCCCGATCGACTATATCCAACCTGTCAGATCAGATTTCGATTGATTTTCTGTTGAAGTGAACAGAAAATCTATCAATTATATCCAACATGTCCGATCTGATGTTAAACGGGCAGGAAATCTGCCAGAAAATCGCGTCGTATGTACTTAGCATTGGGGCTTTCTCTCAAACAGCATGGCTGTTGATAAGAGACAATAATTAGGAGAGACTTGTTGCCCACCTTTCAGCTGTTCAGCTATAAAGCCTCATCTAGACGGATCTATTAGATCTAATAAGAAATTGCATCGTGTGTAGGCGTCCAAATTGTTTCAGATCAATTTTGCGATAGATTTTGCATTGATAAGTACCCAAAATCTGTTGCAAAATCTAACGCAATCCGATTGGACCGGTTGGAAATTATCTAATAGATCCAATCTTACGGAAAATTCTACCGTGTAGATGAGGCTTTAGTATCATCTCAACAAAAGAAATGCAGCTATTGAGACACAAAGCACAGACATAAATCCACAAATGCTAAGTAGTGTACACACCACATATACAATGCAATTAGAACTGCTGTACTCAGCCCACAAAGACAATTACTAATACCTTCAGCTACAACAGAGTACAGCAGTTCTAATTGCATTGTACAGTATATGTGGTGTGTACACTACTTAGCATAAGTGGGTTTATGTCTGTGCTTTGTGTCTAAATAGAATAGAATTTCTTTTGTTGAGATGATTGGTGCATTGCAATTGTGGGTGATACTAGATATGTTTGCTTGCGTGTCGTATATATGTTAAGGCCAGAACCCGAAGTGTGGCCACTTCTAGTTCTGGCAGGCCACTTCGGGTTCTGGCCGGCCAATGTGCGACGTGGCCGCAGCGCAGCGGCAAATGTTAGAAATGGAATGTTACGCCGTCTCGCTGCGGCCAAATTGATGACAAGTTGCTTAATTTAATGAAATATAGCCGGCGGCAATGTAATAGATGAAGCCGCCGGCTTTCGCACTGCCTCTCTCTCTCCTCTCCCTGCCTCTCTCCTCTCCCCGCCTCCCATACAATATACGTAGCAGCCGGGGACACGTGTATCCCGAGAGTCGTTCGTCGCGGCAGGGGAATCCTGCCGTTCCTGCAGAGCGGGTGCTGGCAGAAGCAATGTCTGCAGCCTCCCCGCTCTGCTGCCCTGCTGCGACGAACGACTCTCCGGCTGCATGTCCCCGGCTGCTACGTATATTGTATGGGAGGCGGGGAGAGGAGAGAGAGAGAGAGGCAGTGCGAAAGCCGGCGGCTTCATCTATTACATTGCCGCCGGCTATATTTCATTAAATTAAGCAACTTGTCATCAATTTGGCCGCAGCGAGACAGCGTAACATTCCATTTCTAACATTGGCCGCTGCGCTGCGGCCACTTCGCACATTGGCCGGCCAGATCCCGAAGTGGCCGGCCAGAACTAGAAGTGGCCACACTACGGGTTCTGGCCGTAACATATATATGAATGTTTGTTCTTAGTTCTATTTCGGTGGGAATGAACTATTTATTGAGTGGTGGTATGACATGCATTTTATAGGTCTAATAACACTGTACAGCGCTGCGATCTGCTGACAGCAGAGTATAGACAAAATACAAAGCAGAAAGATGACAGGCTGGAAAACACAGGCAGACATAACATACACAGGCGCAGACAGATGACATCACTGTAACTGTACACTACCACAGGCTAATTTGCATACCGCACAGTGATTGGAGAAAGGAGCTGCTTGAAGAAGGAGGGACTGGAGGAAGTAGAAATCAGCTGGATGGCACTGTAAACTTGCCAGCCAACATGTGGCTGCACACACTGCACTAGAATGCAGTAACTCAAATAAGAACATCTGACAGGTATATTACAGCAAACATATATTTTATTTATTAAAGCAGTTTTATGCAACACATCAGATATTTTTACAGTATCACATTTTAAGGTCAGTTCCACTTTAAACTTGTTTAATGTTGTCTTTGTGCTACTTAAAGTGTACCCGATGCAACATGTGATATGATGAGATAAACATGTGTATGTACAATGCAAAACATATTAATAACCAGACAGAGGCGCTAAACCCGCTCCTGGACATTTGAGTACTCCCATTTTTTATGTTGCCTGAGGAAGCGGGCAGTAGACCCGTGAAACGCGTTGCAAAGTGTTGTTGTGGAGTAAGAATAAATCATGTCATTTTGAACGATAGCAAATTGTCTTCATTGGGGAGGTAAGTCATCCGGTACCCCCATTTTAGAATTTTAAGTTGTAGTGATTTTAATCTTTGGGCGCCTCTGTAACAACTTCGAATAATATTGTATCCACTGGCTGGATGGGTGTGAGCACCTTTTTCTATCTACGGAGAGCGACCTTTTAGCCTGAGCGGGGACAGGCCTAAATTCTCCGTCTGCGCGATCAGTGGTTGCCTGGAATCGGCAACCCATATTTGTGAGTAACATTCCTCATATTACAATTATGTAAAGTGATAACAATATCACACCATTGGGGCTCTCGTTTCTCTTTTTCTTTTCACATAATATTAATAACCAGGCTGTTTTACTTGTTTTATTTTGCTGCCTGAAAGATCAGAGTTAATTTTTAGGCATGGAAGTGACAGCTTCTGTCTTGTCTGTACCTTGTCGAGAATATAGTAAACATCACTGCTAAAAAATTTGACAGCCATACAATTTTCTTGGCAGAATACAACTTCTGAGAGCAGAGGAGAGATATAAAAAGGTCAATAGTTCATGAATTTTTATTTAGGGGTCACTGAGCAGAGAAAACAAAACATTAATTCAACTTTAATGTGTAATGCTTTTTGTGCAACTTGACAAAGGCCAGTTCTGGCCGAAACAGCAGTCTGTCGTTGCTTTCACGACATGAGCTAATAAAGTATTAGAGCTATAATACCTCGCTGTGGTGCCGGTCCTTTGTGGAATTTATTAATTCAACTTTGCAAATGTTTAAATATAAAATAAAACCATGAAATAGCTAAAAAATGAAATAAAAAGTCATTTTTAGGAGTAGGATACCGTAAATACAATTGTTTTGTCTTATGTGTGAGGGGTTGAAGCTATTTTTTCCTACATTTTTAACACAATGCCTAAAGTCCCCCCCCCCCCCCAAAAAAAAATAGTATTAATACTTACCTAGTTTTACAAATATTCCATCATCCTGGTCTGAAATTGCATATCTCCAAGTGAGCGACACGTATGTTCCTAATTACTAATCAATGATCAATTTTCCTTTAGGGTTTAATACGGCAAAAGGAGATCTCGTGAGATGCATTCTCTACAATAAAGCAATTAATGTGAAGCTACACAGAGAAGCACTTCGGTTTCTATCAGTACTTGTTATCATGGCTCTGTGTGCCGTAATCTACACAGCAGTTGTGTTCACAAAAAATGGGGTAAGTTTGTTTGCATTGGAAATTCTTTTCATTTGTGTAAATCCCATGTTTATTTGAGTTAATCTGAAAAAAAAACCATACTAACCTTGTGGGCAAGTACTTCTTCTGTAATTGTCTCAAAGATACATGTGCCTAGTACTGCACATGTTCCAACACATATGAATCAATGCACACATGTGCATTTAACCCTATTCTTTGCCAAGGAACATACTACACCACATGCAATTTTACCGATAATTAGTAAATATGGCCTAATATGCCAACTGGTACTGCCACCTCGATAATTGGAGCTAATTTGGACGTTATTTTAAACAAAATGTAACTCCTTACCAGGTATGTTGCGTTAAACCATGTTTTTCAGTAGATATACCAAACATAACTATTTTTTGAACCATTAATGCAATACTGAAGCAACACACAATAAAAAAAAAATGAGTGAAATACTTACCTATGGCAAGAGGAGGCTCTGAATATCATAAAGATTTCCCAGTCATCGCTTCATGCCCTTGTATCTGTGCTGTGCATGGCGAAGTTCTTTGACCAGCTCAGTTGACCAACTTGTCTCCGCCCCTCCTCAGGGCAGACAAAGCTCTTGAATGCACAGTTCAAATGTGCCCGTCTTCATACGTAGTACTTGTGAGTACTTCCAAAGCATGTAGGGGAGTCCAGAAGGAACAGAACTTCACTGGTGAACAGAGCAGGAACCAGAGCATGAAGCACAGACTGGGAAGGTTCTGTAGCCTTCCCTCTCCATTGGTGAATATTTCTTTCATTTTTTGCGCCTCTTCAGTATTGCTTTAAGTAATGTAGCACAGTGGCTCTTGTTTTCTCTCCTTCATATAGCTAATTCATTAATAACCTCTAGATCCTGCTATAGTAACTTAATTCCATGCTTTCTTGGTGCTAGCAGGACCGGCTTTGACTGGTGACAGAATAACCTGTAGTTAAAATCATGGATTAGAAGAAAGCAAAAAGCATGACTGGAGGGATTTGTGAGACAGGCTACAGTGACTACTTTGGATGTTTCAGAGTGGCAACAAGAACTAGTAGCAACATGACCTGCCCAGTCTAACAAAACCTGGAGGTGGAAATGACAATGCAGGTGCTTATGAACAGCCACTAGAAGAAAGCACACTTTGTTTGTCTCATGCCATTCTGCATTACTTTGGGGTTGATTCACAAAGCTTTTCAATAATTATCTCTCCTTTTTTTTGCTTTGCAAGTGTTGAAATGTTACTTTAGACATAGGGGGCTTGATTCACAAAGCCGTGCTAACTGTTTAGCACGGGTGTGCTAAACAGTTAGCGCGTGAAGTGCCGTTCACGGACTTTTGCGTACGCAAAGTGCCGCGATTCGCGCGATCGCGGACTTTTGCGTGCGCAAAAGTCCGCGAATGGCACTTCACGCGCTAACTGTTTAGCACACCCGTGCTAAACAGTTAGCATGGCTTTGTGACTCAAGCCCAGGGTGGGAAATAGCAAGGAAGAGATAATTCATCAGATACGTTTTGTGAATAAATGCCTTTGTGTGAGAGAGATTTAAAAAAGTAGAATATAAGGTATGTTTCCATGCTGAACTGAGATGCAGATTTATCAAAGCAGGAGAACATTTAGGGCAAACATAGAGCAGTTTCCCAAACCAAAACAATCAGGTTTTAGCTGCTAAACAAAACAAGGATCCAGACTGGTATCTCTGGGCTCTGCATCATTGTTTTCTGCACCTGTCTTTGTAAATCTGCCCAAGTATGTAGCGCAGTCTGTAAAGGACATTACATACTGAGAAAAGATTAGTTATTTAGGGTCTGCTGTTGTCCAGTTCTTAATCCAATTTTGTGCTGATGTGCATGTAAATAGTGATGGTTTTCAAATCAAATTCAGAATACCCGAATACTACCATACACCACAGTTCAGCATCATTTCAGTATGAAACAACCAGATGATCAAGGGCAGTAGGTGCACTTAACAGCGCATTCCACATGAACCAGGAGGAGAAAGCATTGGAGTTAGTGGCAACGCACCATGAAGTGCACATAAGAGAACTGCCACTCACCCTGTCCACTTGTTCAGTGCTAAAATGGTGCTGAATTGTGGTCTATGTCAGTATTGGGGTGTTCCTAATTTGCAGGGGCGTAGCAATAGGGGTTGCAGAGGTAGCCACCGCATCGGGGCCCTTGGGCCAGAGGGGCCCCCGAAGGGCCCTCCCTCAACTACAGTATTAGCTCTCTATTGGTCCTGTGTTCATAATAATCACTTCTATAGATACTTTGAATAGTGGTAATTATTAAGGCCTCTTTCACAGTGGGACGTTGCATTTTCATGCGATGTTAAAGTCGCAACGCAAACTAACGCAACGTCCCAAAAATGTCACAACGCAACTCTATGCCCTGCTATCGTCGCATACAGTAGGCATACAGGCAATGAAAAGTATGCTTCCAGGTCATTACTGAGCATGTGCAAACAGTCCAACGCAGGTAATAACGTGTATAACGCACAGCATGCAGGACTTTCTAATAATGCTACACATTACACACAAACACAACGTGTGCACTGTGAATGTTGCACAGACTTTGTATTGCTGTGCGTTAGTCCACGTTAAAACTTTTCCTAACGTGCGACTTTAACGTTGCACTGTGAAAGAGGCCTAACAAACTGTTCCCCATCCCCTTCTTGCACCTCAGACACTGTAGTTGCCATTGGCAGGTTTTGGTGCGCGGTATCAATTGTTATGTATAGAGTACTTGGGGGGCCCCATGTAAAACTTGCATCGGGGCCCACAGCTCCTTAGCTACGCCACTGCTAATTTGATATGCCTAATTCAACCATCAGAATCAGAAATATTGTGATTGCCAAGCACGACCAGGTCGAGCCCGAAATTGGGTTTGGCACATACAATTGGTCAGAGTAGGGATAGAAAGAATAGATAACAGAAAAACATGAACAGGAATGCAAATATATAATTATAACAGAAATGCCAATTAAAATTAAATAAACAGAATACAGTTCCGAACACAGTGTTAAACTGGATAGGTCAATTGATACGCCGAAGTGCAAATTAATAATTATCCATCAGGAGTGCAAATTATTAGTTCTAATCAGGAGTGCAAATTAAAATAAAATAGCAGGGTACAATTCGGAATGCAGTGTTAAACTGGATAGAACAATTGAACCAATTAAGCTTTAGGGGATGTAAAGAGAAGGGGGTGGGTGCTGGATGTGGAACAGCCTGAAAGGTATTCAGGAGGTTGGCATTACGGGGAAAAAGTTTCGAGGTTCTGGTGGAGATGGGCCAAAACCTATGGCCTGAAGGGAGCTGGCTAAAAAAGCAGTGACCAGGGTGTGATGGGTCACCGGCAATCCTTAGTGCTCTGGAGCATAGTATGGAGTTGTGGAGGAGATTGACTGAGGGGAGAGGTCTTCCGATGGTTTTCTCCAATCGAATGATTTTCTTAAGTTTGTATCTATCTCTGGTGGAAGAGCCACTGTATCAGACTAAGATGGATGAGCAGAGGACGGTATAAAAGCAGGTCAGCAGCTCTTGGGCCATGCTAAACTTCTTCACTTGGCAGAGGAAGAAAAGCTTCTGCTGGGTTTCCAGCTCAGGTTCTTGGAGATGATAGTGCCCAAGAGGTGGACGCTGGCCACTCTTTTTACCTCTGTACCATCAATGTAGATTGGTGGAGGGGTGGGGGTGTGCTTCCTGAAGTCTACTATCATCTCTACCATTTTGGCTGTATTGAGGACCAGCCTGTTCTCCCTACACCACTGGCAAATTCTGTCCACCTCTTGACGGTAGGCCTGTTCATCACTGTTTGCTACCAGGCCAGTGATGATGGTTTACCGAATTCACAGTGCATCTGCAGTTGTTCGTGCAGTGGGAGAACAGGGTCAGCAACAGGACGCAGCCTTTTGGAGCCCCTGCATTCATTACCCTTGGTTGAGAGGTGACATCCCCTAGCTTAATAACTTGAGATCTGTTTGTTAGGAAGTATGTGATCCAGCGGCAGAGGGTTGAAAGGACATTCAGTGCTGCAAGACTGGCCTGCAGTATGCTGGGGCAGATGGGATTAAAAGCCAAGCTGAAGTCCAGTTGAAGGACCTGGCATATGTGTTCCATTTGTCCAGGTGGTCATTTGTGAGCTCTAGGCAGATGTGTGAGCTCTAGGCAGACACCAACGCTACATGTAAATACTGTGGAACATAACATACTTTATGCAGATCATTTTTATTCTGAAATGGTTTTACATTTGCGTTCTAAAATGGTTTTAAATTATGATTTTTTTTCTTCTATGGCAAGTTGTCTAGAAAGGGTACCTTACAGAGTTTTTCCCATTTTTATATTCCACAGGCCAATGTACATGACATAGTACTAATGTCATTACTGATGCTAACAGCAGCTGTGAATGCAGCCCTACCAGCCACCCTTACCTTGGGCCTTCTATATGGACAAACAAGACTGAAGAAACTGGGGATATTTTGCATAAGTCCTCAAAGGATTAATTTAGCTGGACAGATAAATCTAGTATGTTTTGACAAAGTAAGTTTAATCTCACAGAATGGTTGGTATTCTATTAATATTTTACATGATATTAGGAATGTCAGAAGAAACTACAAAAGCATTATGTGAATTTTTAAAGCCCTTCTACTTGTACCATTCCAGAAACACCATCCTATTGCTTAGTAATCAGAGTGCTCAAATGTGACCTTTTTTCTGTGAAAAGCTTTATGCAGTTATAATTTTGACCTTTTGATTTCATCATGTGTACCTAGCATAATACTTTTAGTCATATATCCAGAACATGCAGATCAGGTGTTTCTGACTGAAGTCTGACTGGAGTAGGCCCATGCTTGGTTCAAGTGTGTGATTCAGCCACTACTGCATTTAAAGAGAACAGAAAGACTATAAATAATAATAAATATGCCAGTCTCCATATCCCTTCCAGTTCAGATGTCCTTTAACTTCTTGCTGACCGCTCCATGCCAATTGTCGTGAAAATGGCAGCAGCCCCAGGACCGCTCCACGCCGATTGGCGTGAACGGCCTTCTATGGGGCTAGCAGGAGAGCGCAGCATCGATGCGCGTGCATCTTCTCTTGGCAGCTCTGCCTTCAGTCTCCCAGCGGCGATCGCTGATCGGAGACTGTTAGATGCGAAACCGCCGTCTAATATACCTGTACAGCGCTGTGATCTAAGGCAGCGCTGTACTGGGGACAGCCGTGTGGCACGGCTGTCCCCTGGGGAACACAGAAGCAATCGGATGTGATAGGCTGACAGGGGGAGGGAGGGAAAATCATTAAAAAAATACACATTTGTATTGAAAAAAAAAAAGACAAATATATGTAAAAAAAAAAAAAACATTGGGGGAGCAATCAGACCCCACCAACAAAGAGCTCTGTTAGTGGGGAGAAAAGGAGGGGGGGGGGAATCACTTGTGTGCTGAGTTGTGCGGCCCTGCAGCAAGCCCTTAAAGCTGCAGTAGCCAAATTTATGAAAAATGGCAGGTCTTTAGGGGGTTTAACACTGCGGTCCTTAAGTGGTTAATGCAAATCACAAAGAAAATGAGTGCACACCAATAAAATGCTTGTTATGACAATATTCCAAGTCACAATGCTTTTCAATGCACAAAATTATCTGGCGGTGCAACATTCGGATATAAACAGAGAGTCAATGAGTATATTGAAGGAGAAAAACAATCCAGGAGAAATCCACTTGGTATCAAAAGCAACATTTTTCTAAACTTAAATAGACAAATTCTTATATAGGCAAAACCGCAGATAAAATACAATATAATACAATACAATAACATTTGTAAAGCGCTTTTCTCCCATAGGACTCAAAGCGCATAGGACTCAAAAATATACTTAGGATTGATTATCGTTTCGCCCCTCAATCAGGGCTTATTCCAGATAGTCTGGAAAAAACCCTGATTGAGGGTAGAGATGTTGCGAACCTCCGATTTTCGGTTCGCGAACCCCGTTCGCGAACTTTCGCGGAAGGTTCGGTTTGCGCGAACTTTCGCAAATCGCAATAGACTTCAATGGGGAGGCGAATGTAAAAAGTTAGAAAAATTTCTGGTGGCTAGAAAAATGATAGAAATTGGTTATTCCATTCCGTTTGGTCGGAACGGAATTGCTTTTTCAATCAGACGGAATTCAGAAATTGCCTGTGAAATTCTGCTGGTATCCGTTGATGGTTTTAAGCTGAATATTCACTTCAATGGCATCAAGTCCTAGAGAGAGAGAGAGAGAGAGCTCATTTTTCTCTTGGGTATATCACAATGGTACAAGCTAGGCTGGCTTCAGCATGTAGCATGTGTTGCGTTGGTGGTATAATGGTTAGGATAGCAGCCTACCGAGCACTAGACTTGGGTTCGATTCTCAGCCAATGTATGTAAGCTGGCTTTTTAAATCCTACATTTCACTAAGCAAGCTCATTTTTCTCTTGGATATATCATAATGGTACATGCTAGGCTGGCTTCAGCATGTAGCATTGTAGTGTGTTGTGTTGGTGGTATAATGGTTGGGATAGCAGCCTACCGAGCACTAGACCTGGGTTTGAATTCCAGCCAATGTGAGTTGGCTTTTTACATACTACAAATCCTTAAGCAAGCTCATTTTTCTCTTGGATATATCATAATAATACATGCTAGGCTGGCTTCAGCATGTAGTGTTGGTGGTGGTATAGTGGTGAAGAGAGCTACCTAGCAAGCACTCAGACCTGGGTTCAATTCCCGGCTAAGGTATGTAAGCTGGCTTTTGAAATCCTACAATTCCCTGGAAGACGACCCTCCCTCCGGGAGTGAGGGAGGAGGGAGTAATATAAGGAATAACAATCAGCTAGGAACAAGCCTACAAGAGCATAACTAAGCTCTCCCTAGCAGAGTCTGTCAGTAGCTGTCCCTTAACTAATAATTGTAGGCAGACAAGTGAGTAAAACGGCAGGAGAACCTTGCCTTTTATAAGGGGGGGTGGGGATCCAGCAGTGAGTGCAGTCTGATTGGTGACAATGTGCCTGCTGACTGTGATGTAGAGGGTCAAAGTTGTGCTCAATGGAGCATTATGGGGCGAATCGAACTTCCGCAAAAGTTCGCCTTCGCTGGCGAACGTGAACCACCCAAAGTTCGCCTGGAACTGTTCGCCGGCGAACCGTTCGGGCCATCTCTAATTGAGGGGGTGAAACGACCGTCAACCCTCCTCAGCACCTTCCTTATTCTGCTGCATGTGGTGATAAGTATATTTTATCAGATTTCCTTTAAACTGCTGTAGGTGTACTGGTTCAATTTAAAGAACTAAATAAGCACTTCAAAAAGGGAAAGCATTTTAAGAAAATGAAATAATATATTGAAATATAGTTAATATGTATTTCTTTTCATAGACAGGTACTTTAACAGAAGATATCTTAGACTTACACAGTATTCTGCCTTGTGATAACAGACGGTAAGCCTTACGTAACCAAATGAGTAATATTTGTTTCCCCAGTACTGTATACTGAATATACTTTGAGAGTAATTTACTAAACCAAGGGATTGTGCATTGTAATCTCTCATTAGAGTTCTGCCAACCACAGTCACCTACTAAGCAGGCAAGTAGCAGCATTATAAAGTGAGTGCAAGTTATCATACTTTTTTTTTTCTTTTTTGTACATGGAGCTGTCCCAGCTGCTTTTTAGCTGTGCATGGCTCCACTGAAACAAATACAGAAACAGTTCATAAGATATACCAGCTATTACAACCTCACCACCAACCAAATGGTATAGGCCCTCTTCTCTGCTTTACTGGAAGCACATATGCTTCAAGAGGTGATGGTGCAGCAGTCACCAGGGCTGCTGCTCTCACAAGCTGTTTGTTAACCCTAAAGGTTGCCTTCATGCTACACGTAAGTGGTAAAATTGTCCATTCAAGATTGGATGTGCATAGTACACACCTGTAACGATCGGTGTCAGCACACAGAGAGAATCTGATTATTGGTGATCTGCAGTATCACCAAGAATACAGATATACACCTGATTATTGATGATCTGCAGAATCACCGATAATACAGATATATTACTAACCTCTGGACACCTATGTATATAAGAGTGTTTGGTGTAACAGTAATACTCTGAGAAACACACCTGATGAGCAGGTGATCTTGGGCAGTATATGCAATACTGCTTTAGAGAATACAGGAACCTTCCAGCAGCCTCAGACTCTCCAAGGGGTGGAGTCAGGCTGGAGGTAGGAAGGACTAGAGAGTGAGTGACACCTGAAGGTGGACGTCACTGACAGATCTGGAGACTATCTCTTAAGGAGAGAGATAGCTCTCGAGGTCGGGCAAGCCAGGTCGGCAACACACAGACAGACAAAGTACAAAGACAGGAAGCTGATTCGGTATCCAAGGCAAGCTGGGTTTGGCCACAGAGTATCAGATGTGCAAGGTACCGAATCAGATATCAGAGGAGTAGTCAGGAAAGCAATAAGTCATAACAGATATCAAACAATGCCTAGTCTGGGTGTGAGGTCCGTGGTCTCAACACCCTGGAACTAGTCTGATGTATAACAGAATGATAACACAAGTTCCCTAGACTGGGTGTGAGGTCCGTGGTCTCTACACCCTGGAACTAGTCTGATGAATAACAGAATGATAATACAAGTTCCCTAGTCTGGGTGTGAGGTCCGTGGTCTCTACACCCTGGAACTAGTCTGATGAATAACAGAATGATAACACACGTTCCCTAGTCTGGGTGTGAGGTCCGTGGTCTCTACACCCTGGAACTAGTCTGATGTATAACAGAATGATAATACAAGGTACCTAGTCTGGGTGTGAGGTCCGTGGTCTCTACACCCTGGAACTAGTCTGATGTATAACAGAATGATAATACAAGTTCCCTAGTCTGGGTCTGAGGTCCGTGGTCTCTACACCCTGGAACTAGTCTGATGAATAACAGAATGATAATACAAGTTCCCTAGTCTGGGTGTGAGGTCCGTGGTCTCTACACCCTGGAACTAGTCTGATGAATAACAGAATGATAATACAAGTAATCTGGCTCAGTGTGAATTCCCAGGTCCTCCTGGTTCAAACACACTGTAGGATCTGACTAGGTCTGAGTGCTTCCACGTAGTGTTCGCAACGGCAGACAACTTGTGACTGGCCAGCAGTAACTATATATGGAGTAGTGCTCTCTGGCGCCACCCCTAAGTGATCAACCAATAGTTACCAGCTCTGAGGTCAGCTGACCGGCCTGGTCAGCTGATCCCCCCTTGCCCACCATAAAAGTTCTGCCTCTCAGCGCGCGCGCGTATTCCTAAGCCTGTGTGAACTAACAGACTCAGCCACACCAGACACACGCTGCTGCGTGCAAACCGCCGCGCTGGACGCGGAACCAGCCGCCTTGCAGTCAATACATGCGGCCGCTTTTCCGCGTTCTGCCATGTTACCAGACGCACGCTTCCGCGTGCAAACCGCCGCATTGGACGCGGAATCAGCCGCCTTGCTGTCAGCACACACGGCGGCTTTTCCGCATTCTCTCACAACACCTTTAGTAAAACGAGTGAAGCTACATATTGAAATAAAAGGTTTAGAAAATCTGTTTTAAACTATAAAAGCTATTACAACAAATCTTCAGTTATTCAAATAAAATGAACAGATTCACTCTAACTAAATAAGTCATATTAATTCTGCTCCACCCTTCACCAAATTATAGCGATTTTATTAGAAGGTGGCATCAGTTTTCCCCCGTATGTGCTAATATTTACATGTACATTAATACACTAATACATTTAATATGTACATATTTGGTAGTGTCCATGATTTATGGTAGATTCTTAACATAAACAAAATATTTTTATATTTTAAGTTAATACAAATTATGGTCAAGTTGCATCAAAATAATTCCATATACATGTCTGAAGTTACTACAAGAAAATAGTCAAGTTGCGTGTTTTTTATTGTTGTTGTCTGTTGTAATAATAATTTTGACATTTTTATCATAGATTGCTATTTTTTTTTTAATTTGCAAGTTCTCAAGGGCAGGAACCTTCTCCTAGTGTTTCCTTTTCTGATGTAACTTATCACATGAACATGTGCCAGTATTGGTGATGTCTCAAACCACACATCAACTATGTGTGTATTTGTACTGCTGGATGTCCGGATTGTACAGAGCGCAAATATCTACGCTCCCCACTATTTGTTTTGTACTATGTACAATAGGGATGGTCGCTGGATTCCGCGGAATTGTAAATTCCGCGATTCCAGCCGGAAATAGGTGATTCCGGTTCCAATATGACGGAACGGAATTGCTATAGCGCTAAAATGGAATTCCGCGGAAATTAAATTTGTATCCCCACCAAACTGATTTCTGCCTAATAACAGGTATTTCTACTCCTTCCTTGCTCCCTTCCTCCTCCCAGAGGGAGGAGGGTCTCATCTTCCAGAGGATTGTACTATTTCAAAAGCCAGCTTACATACCTTGGCCGGGAATTGAACCCAGGTCTGAGTGCGTGGTAGGTAGCTCTCTTCACCACTATACCACCACCAACACTACATGCTAAAGCTAGCCTAGCATGTACCATTATGATATATCCAAGAGAAAAATGAGCTTGCTTAAGCATTTGTAGCATGTCAAAAGCCAACTCACATTGGCCAGGAATAGAACCCAGGCCTCCCGCTCTGTAGGCTGCTATCCTAACCATTATACCACCAACACAACACACTACAATGCTACATGCTGAAGCCCGCCTAGCATGTACCATTGTGATATATCCAAAAGAAAAATGAGCTTGCTTAGGGAATTGTAGGATTTAAAAAGTCAGCTTACATACATTGGCTGGGAATTGAACCCGGGTCCAGTGCTTGGTAGGCTGCTATCCTAACCATTATACCACCAACACAACACACTACAATGCTACATGCTGAAGGCAGCCTAGCACGTACCATTGTGATATACCCAAGAGAAAAATGAGCTCTCTCTCTCTCTCTCTCTAGGACTTGATGCCATTGAAGTGAATTTTCAGCTTAAAACCATCAACGGATACCAGCAGAATTTCACAGGCAATTTCAGAATTCCGCCAGATTGAAACGGAACGGAATGACCAATTTCTGCCTAAAATTGCGGAAAATACAATTCCGCGGAAAGCGGTGACCATTCCTACTAGAGAGAGAGAGAGAGAGAGAGAGAGAGATAGAGATAGAGATAGAGATAGAGATAGAGATAGAGAGAGAGAGAGAGAGAGAGAGAGAGAGAGAGAGAGAGAGAGAGAGAGAGAGAGAGAGAGAGAGAGAGAGAGAGAGAGATGAATCTACCTGGCTATCTGGGGTTCTCTTCAGACAACTGTTGAACACAAAAAGTGGTGGTGGTATAATGGTTAGGATAGCAGCCTACAGAGCGGTAGGCTTGGGTTCTATTACTGGCCAATGTGAGTTGGCTTTTGACATGCTACAAATCCTTAAGCAAGCTCATTTTTCTCTTGGATATATCATAATGGTACATGCTAGGCTGGCTTCAGCATGTAGTGTTGGTGGTGGTATAGTGGTGAAGAGAGCTACCTACCACGCACTCAGACCTGGGTTCAATTCCCAGCCAAGGTATAAAAGCTGGCTTTTGAAATACTACAATTCCCTGGAAGACGAGACCCTCCTCCCTCCGGGAGGAGGGAAGAAGGAAGGAGGGAGAAAGAAGAAAAAGGACTAAGGGAACGGTTAATAGGGTCTATGGGCTACGATATAGGATAGACAAGGTTGCTTTTTGCGATTATTTAAATTTTTCCGTCGGAATCCGGAATTCCGCTGAATTTCGTAAAAATCCCGCGATTGCGATTATTTAAATTTTTCCGTCGGAATCCGGAATTCCCGCTGAATTTCGTAAAAATCCGGATTAATTTTCATAGCGACAGAATTTAGCGCTAACGGAATCTGCGAATTCCGGCGGAACGGAATTTGCTAGTTCCGATCATCCCTAATGTACAACACTACGAAAGACGTTGGTGCTATATGCATAAAAATAATAATAAAATATATGCTCACATTGATTTGTATTTGATATCTTTGCAGATTTCAGGAGGGTATTTGATATCTTTGCAGATTTCAGGAGGAGATCTTGCTCAGCTCTTCCAATACTTTGACTTGGAGTCTTGCTCTTCAGGTCATGGCTTCCTGCCATTCCTTGATAAAGCCAGATGGAAAATTAAATGGAGACCCAATGGACTTGAAGATGTTCGAAGGGACAAGATGGGCAAGTTATCACTCATAAATCACTTGTAATCTCTATTAACCAAGAGATCTATTATTCAATCCTTTGTCTGGTGTGTCTGATTGCTAGAGTGATATTCTGAAGAGTGCTGTTATACAATTACTACATGCAACTAAACAAATTATTTTTGCATATGGATTCTGTAAGAGAAAATAAATTTGTCTTAATATGAAAAACATCATTATCCTTGATTTAAAAAAAGTAAAGATAAAGTATAGTAAATTAAATGATTGTGATGCCTTTTCATTATGGTTTAGGTACTGTATATGTTAATTTGGGCAATATTTCTCTTTACCAGGAACTTGAAAACTATCAAGCAAAAATGGTGGACGATGGACCACAAATTGCTTGCACAATATCAAGACCTGGACCTAAAGCAGCAAAGGCATGTTCATATGTTTTAGCTGAAAAAGAGAAGAAACTATATTTAATTCCTATAACCTGATAACCTGTTAATTAGAGATGGCTCGAACCTCCGAATTTCAGTTCGCGAACCTCGATCTCGAACTTCCCAAAAAGTTTTGTGAACCTGCAAACTTTTCGAACCGCAATAGACTTCAATGGGCAAGCGAACTTGAAAAACTACAAACACTGTTTCTGGCCACAAAAGTGATGGAAAAGATATTTCAAGGGGTCTAACACCTGGAGGGGGGCATGGCGGAGTGAAATACATGCCAAAAGTCCCTGGGAAAATTATGGATTTGATGCACAGCAGGGTTATAATCCCTAAAAGGCAGAAATACATTGCATTGCTAAATTGGAGGTCTAAAGTGCTTGAAAACATCTTGCGTGTATACATGGATCATCAGTTAGTGTAAGTAGTTGTACTGCTTCACACTGACAGACCAAACTCACTGTGTAACGCACCGCAAACAGCTGTTTGTGTAGTGATGGTCGTGCGGGACTGGTGCGCACCATGGCGAGAGTGCAGGCGATGACGGTTTTAAAGCCCATATGACCGGGCTAAGGTAGCTCAATGACAGAACAACTGTCCACAATGAAGCAACAACCTTATTATCTTGGGTCAGGTGTGCCCCCCAACACACTGCTTCATTGTGATACGCAAGCCCCTTCACCGTGGCAAGGTAATGATCACGAAGGGGAATTGACACATGTACATGCTTTTGACACATGTACATGCCTTTTGTTTTGTTGTTGGCAGCTGCAGTGCAGCCAGAAAAATTAGGCTTCTAAACGCACCAGAAAAATTATTATTATGTTTGGTAGCAGCCGCTGCTAGCAGCAGCGGCCATAAAAATTCAGGAATCCACCTGGAATCCTGGACCCTGTTGGTGGTGGTGGAGAAAGCAGTCAAGTGGCCTGCAGGCAGAGATGCTGTGTGGAGACTGACTTAGTCTTGGGGCAGGCAGCAGCGGCCAGCAGGCAGAGATGCTGTGTGGGGACTGACTTAGTCTTGGGGCAGGCAGTCACACGGCATGCCAGGCAGAGATGCTGTGTGTGGGGACTGACTTAGTCTTTGGGCAGGCAGTAGCCCTCCGGGATCCATGCCTCATTCATTTTCATAAAGGTGAGGTACTGAACACTTTTTTGACCTGACTGCTGGTGGTATAATACAAAGTGCAGTCACACAGAGGCAGTGAAAGGTATGCACTGAATGTGCTAGGCCTGGCACAGTACAGCAATTAGCATGGGCCAGCTGTGACAGATAGGGCTGTATATGCAGTGTCAGTGGCAGTCAGTGGCACACACACACACACACACACACACACACACACACACACACACACACACACACACACACAAAACACATCAGAAGAACATTAGCTCTCAAAAGAGCAGTTTTGGGGTGCTTTTCATACAACAAATATCAGCAAGGAGCAAGCTAACAGACCTCCTAACTATCGCTTTCCCTATCTCTCCAATGTCTCTACCTTCTCTCACTAATACAGCAGCACACAGAGTGAGAACATTGCCGACGCTGCTGCCTTTATAAGGGGGGGGGGGGGGGGCTCCAGGAGGGAGTGCAGCCTGCTGGGCTGCCATGTGTCTGCTGACTGTGATGTAGAGGGTCAAAGTTTAGCCCAATGATGTAGTATAGGGGGGCGGGTCGAACTCGCTAAGTGTTTGCGGTTCACCGCAAACTTGAACCAGCTAAGTTCACGCGAACCGTTCGGGCCATCTCTACTGATAATACACCATGCCATCTCTACTGATAATACACCAAATGTAATCAAACTGAGGACATATGATATTACACCTGGCTAAATTATTATTGATTTATGTAGCGCCAGCATCTTCCATGGATGGTGCTGTACAAAAGCATACAGGGTATAACAATACAAAATAAGCAATACAACAGTTAATGCAAAACAAGAGTGGATTACAGCTGATGCAGTGAACAGATTATGTACATATTTTTACACAGGGGTGGGAGGTATGTATACACATTACACATCATTGTGAGACAAAAGGGGAAGAGAGCCCTGGTTAAAAGGCCTTAAAGTCTAAAGGTTTAAGGGATAGGACAAAAGGTAAAGGGCAGCTGTGTATGAGGTGGTAGAAATGGTGGTCAGTGGGGGGATAGTTTGTCAATGTGTGGTTTGAATGATAGACTCGAATCCAGTATTACACCTAGGCAGTGAGCCTGGGGGACAGGTGTTATAGAAGTGCCATCAACAGAAATAGTGATGTCAGGTAAGGGCATTGAATTGTGAGGTGGGAAGATTACCAATTTAGTCTTGTCCATCTTGAGTTTTAGAAAATGGGAGGACATGAAAGAGGTGATTGAATTGAGACAGTCAGGGACATGACCTGTTAAAGCATCCAAGTAAGGTGCTAAAATGTAGATCTGGGTATAATCAGCGTATATGTGATATTGGAAGCCAAATGAACTCATGAGCTGACCAAGACCATATGTGTAGATAGAGAAAAGGAACGGTCCGAGGACTGAGCCTTGGGGAACTCCAACAGTGAGGGGACGTGGAGAGGAGGTGGTGCCGAAGTGAGCGACTCTAAATGTCCTATCTGAGAGGTAGGAGGAAAGCCAGGAGAGAGAAAGACCTTGAATGCCCATAGATGAGAGAATTTTGAGAAGGAGAGGGTGGTCCGCAGGGTCAAAAGCAGAAGAGAGGTCTAGGAGGATAAGAATAGAGTAGAGCTCTTTAGATTAAGCAGTTGTCAGATCATTGGTTACTTTGAGTAGAGCAGTTTTGATTGATTGGTTGTGGCGGAATTCAGATTGGAGGTCATCAAACAGAGAATTAGCAGTGAGGTGATGGACTAAGTCAGTATAGATGTGGCACTCAAGTAGTTCAGAAAAGAAGGAGAGGAGAGAAATCGGGCAGTAGTTGGGCAGGAAAGAAGGGTCAAGACAAGGTTTTTTGAGTATAGACGTTATAAGGGCAGTGAGGATGGAATGATGCCTTTGGTGAGAGAAAGGAGGAAGAGGGAAATTAAGGCAGGTGAGATGGTAGAGGATAACTGAGTAATGAGGTGAGAGGGAATGGGGTTGAGGGTGCATGTAGTGGGACATGATTTAGAGATGAGACAAGAGACAGTGAGTTCAGATAGTGGTAAAAAGATTGTTAGGGAGGATGTAAGGTTTGGGGTAGGTATGGAAAGAGGAGGCTGCTGGTTAAAGTTTGTTCAGATGTTGGTGATTTTATCACTAAAGAAGGAGACAAAGTCCTCGGCTGAGATGAAGGGAGTGGGAAGTGGAGGTGGGGGCTGGAAGAGGTAGTTGAATGTAGCAAAGAGCATTTTAGGGTTGTGGGACTGTGAGATTAGTGAGAAGTATGAATGTTTGGCTGCTGTGAGAGCCTGCCTGACTGTATGTAAAGCATCTTTGTAACTCTGGAAATGCTCAGGCAAGTAATTTTTCTGCCAGCACTGTTCAGCTATCTGGGAGTGGCGTTTCAGTAGTTTGATCTCCATGTTAAACCAGGGTTGTCGAAGGGCCTGGCGTTGGTACTATATATATATATATATATATATATATATATATATATATATATATATATATATATATATATATATACTGCTCTTTCATAATTGCTGTGGAATTATTTGTTTACATTTATAATGTTAAACAATACCTAATTATAAATTGTATAATAGAGATCTGTAGGCCACCGGCAGTATCTTTGGGGTGGTCAGGGCATTCATCAACCCAGATATATAGTCCAAAGCAACAAAACACCACCAGATCTTCAGCCATCATTGATTCATTGAAGAGTTATATCCATTTGTTGCTTTGGTTAGTTTTACAATTACTAGTACCCTGTTGTATTACAAAGTTATTTGGTTTGAAAAAAAGACACATGTCTATCACGTTCAACCATTGCCATTATCTTACAATAAAATGTCTGCAACACTTCAGATGGGTGAGAAATGCTATTCATATCTATAGGGTTGGAGAGGTCCTTGCAATTGTTAGGACAGTAAAGCCCCTCCCACTTAGAGAGCTGACCCCGAGTCAATCCTCAGCCACCAATCACAGTCTTTTTTTTTAGTGAGGGGCAGGATATTCTTCCACTGACTCATGGCCAGCCAATGCACATGGCATTTCAAATGGATTTTAAATGGGCCCAACACCATCAGATCTGCCCTTATTACAGTATCCTTAATTAATGTTCCCTTTATTATTGTGCCCCTATTAGTGTTCAGCTCATTATACTGCCCCCACCAAGTGTCTCCATTATTATAATATTGCTGTTAGTTTCCAGTCTTTGCTATAGTGCCCTAGCTAATTCCTAATCTGTGTCATTCCCTTAACTATAATACATGCAACTATAATATCCACCTTTATACCACCTCTTTTATAGTGCCCTTTATGTATGCTCCCTCCATTACTATACCTTTATTATACTGCATTCAGTTATAGTATACTTATCATATTGTCCCCATTATAACATCCTTAGTTAGTGTTCACAATAGCTGCCTCTGTTCACTATTTCAGTTGTAGTGCCCACATTGGCATATGGAAGGTGTGGGTGTGAGTACACTACCTCTCCTTTATTTCTCTTGTCTCTGAGCATTGTTGTCATTGTACACCAAGTATCTGGGTTAGCATCCTTCAGCAGATTAAGACCGCACAGGGCCCAAAGCAGAGCAATAAATTTAGGGCCCCACTCTATGGCTACCCCATTGAAAGAATGTCCCCCCAGTATAGGTGACCGGATGTGCCTTGAGTATTGGTAGTTGTATGTCCCCCTACTATAGGTAGCCAGATGAACTCCAATATAGGTAGCCAGATGATCCCTTCCCAGTAAAGGTTGGCCGATTACCAACCCCCCCCCCCGTATAGGTAGCCAGATGTTCCCCCAGAAAAGATAGTGAGATGACTCCCCCATTATAGGCTTCCAGATGCTCCCCCAGTATAGGTAGCCAGGTGACCCCTCCACGATAGGTAGCCTGATTACCCCCCACTCCAGTATGGACACCCAGCCTTCAAAACCCAGGATAGGTAGCAAGATGACCCCCCTTTACAGGTAGCCAGATACTCCCCCCCTCCCCCCCAGTGTAGGTAAGCAGATATTTCCACTGTATAGATAGCCGGGTACCCTGTCAGTATAGGTAGCAAGACGTTACCCTCTAGTAGAGCCTAATTCCTCCCACCCAGTGTCTCACTGGTGGGTTACATGATAAGACACCCTAGCTAACACTATGGACAACACACACTAAGAAGCACTGAGGAGAACCTGCACCGATGATGCGGTGTCGGAACCTGGTAGTAGAGATAATAGACACTTTGCTCTTCTCTGTTCACACTCTGTGAATTGCATTTTTTTATGCCGGGCAATGCCAGAACGTGTCAAACGAAATATTTCACTTACGTAAAAATCAATGGAATAGTTGGAGGGCATGTGCAAAAAAGCCATCAAGAATTTTTTTTAAATAAAAATACAAAAAATCTTTATTAATTGCTAATTCAGAACAAACAAAATGTTTTTTGTTTTAAAAACAAAAAAAAAAAAAAAAAACGCACACAGACATTGCTACATGGATCCAGCACTCATCCACTACACTCGCGTCCACATGTAACCACTCCTAACTAAGATCACCTAATGTGATCAGGAATTCCAAATGTCACAGTCAGGCCTATGAGAAGGGAAATAACAGCAAGCAAAAGATGTTAGTCCAGCTCCAGTTACATGACAACCAGCTGCAGCAAGCAGAAACAGTTCAAAGTAGCAGAGTAGCTATGATGTACCGCTCCTGCCCTACCTATTTACGCAACACGCAGCCCGACACACAGGCGTCCGTGTGCGTCATCCGGCCCCCACGGAGAGCCACAGCCAATTGGGAGCCAAAGAAAACAGCATGTGGAATTATCCACATGCATAAAAAAGTTTACAAAACACAGATTGGCTGTAACAGGGGGACATAGATGAGCTCAGCGCTTTCAAATATAAAGTAACATTATATATTCCTAGCATTAAAGGGTACTATAAATATGTTGGATAATAATGAAAAACAGCATATGCCAAAACGCAATGCCATATTTTAATCATATATCAGCATACAATTTTATATATAGAGTTGATAGTTAATCAGAAAATATCCCAAATAGAGCATATGCAGGACATAAAAAAACAAATAAAACTTTTGGTCACCTGTCCATATGAAAGTGCTGAAACAGCACAGTTAATATCACAAATCAAAAATTTTTGTTGCAATGCAGCGATGTTGCCAAGGAAGGACCACGGGGACACACAGCGCCAGAGATGAGGAAGGGGAGTAGGAAGGAAGGTGGAGGGACCCCAATGGGAGCCATCAACAACTTTTTCTTGAGGGTCTATAATATTTAAATTCTAAATGATCAATCAAACTGGCAAAAATGCTGCAAACCCAGCTGTGTCATTAAGATCTGGAGGGTCTGTAGCTTTTTGCTTTTTTTTTAAACAAAAGAGTTTTTATTGGTTAAATTTGTCATGGTATACAGAATACAATTAGATAGCCATGTCTGCCAAGCATATATTAGGGCAGACATTACAGAGGAGCATACGGTAATAGCAAATATCCATCAAAGGCGATTTACAGAAATACAAAATAAAAGTTAGTACAGCACAAAACATGTACAGTAAAAAAACTGTTTACTTTTACATTCCACAATTTAGGATTCAAGTGGTTGTACATGTGATGTGTAATAAAAAGGTTGGAAAGTCCGTACTAAGTAATTAAGGGTTAAGGAGCTCACTTTCACCCTTATGAAAATTTTAGTAACAGTATTAGAGTTCAAGTCCCATCCTTCCACCTGTCCCAGATTAAGTGGAACTGCTTCAAACGGTCTCTGTGTAGGTATACCAGTTTTTTTATAGGGCAAGCCTAGATTGAGTCTTGTCCGCCAGCGTGTAAATGTAGGGGCCGATGCTGCCAACCAGTCAAGAGCAATTTCCTGCCTGGCTGCAAACAATGTTTCGTGAATAAAAGTTTTGGTATTTGGTTGTGTATCTTCATCTGATATTATACTTAACACACATAGATTAGGGTTCATGGTTACTGGACAGCCCATTTTTTCGTGCAGGAAATGTATTACTTGGAGCCAAAAGGCTTGAATTGGGGAGCACTGCCAGATTAAATGGAAGAAGGTAGGTGAGTGGGTCCCACACTTAGGGCAGGTGTCAGATGTGCCTTGCTTATACTGTAATTAGTCTACCGGTGGTAAGATAAGCCTGGTGCAAGATGGGTATGACGTTTATCTTCCATGGTAAGGAATTCAGAATTCTACTGTAACCCCTTAATAAATAGAAACAATACTTATCAAATAAATATTTTTATTTAGGCACCTGTGGAAGGAATCATTATTCTGCACCAGTTTCCCTTCTCCTCCAGTGTGCAGCGCATGTCAGTCCTCACTCAAGTTATTGGAGAGGGTGACCTCAAAGTGTTCATGAAAGGAGCTCCAGAAATGGTTGTTTGTTACTGTAAACGTGAAACAAGTAAGTGTTTCACATTTGATAAAACAGTGGTGAAAAATTATTGTCAACAAAACGTTCTTATTACATTATTCAAAGCATTCTTAGGTAACTGTTATCTTAATCAGAAGGAAAATGTGTCTCTTGTTGCCAAACTCCTAATACCCTGGAAACCAAAATGCAGCAAATAGCACAGTCTTTGTGATGAGAATCTGAGACAACCTTTAATGAAGCAGAAAAAGATGTCTATCACTTCACTTTTTAAGTAGAGATTCCATTTTCAAAGAGAATCTGTCATGCTAAAGACCTGTTTAAAGTTATGTATAGACTTTAAACGTTTGATGGCTAATGCAATCAATTAAATCAATAAACGGTTCAGTTATTAATTTCATATCTTAATAGGCACCCCCATTGTTCTGATGACACTAAAATATGGGTAAGTAACCAATCAGCTAAGGCAGCCTTTTTGACCAAGTGCTGTAAAGGAAAAGCAGTCCCCTGCTTGTCCATTGTGCACCCTTCTCAATAGGGCAGTACCTGAAGTTTGCCCTTTTCTGCTTCTATGAAAAAGTCTGTCCCAAATGTTTTGTTTTGTGACCCAGAGTTTCTATTCACTATTTCAACCAGGGCTGTGGAGTCGGAGTCATGGAGTCGGAGTCGTGGAGTCGGGCAATTTTGGGTGACTGGAGTCGGAGTCGGGAAAAAATGCACCGACTCCGACTCCTAATGAATTTGTAACTGTAATTAAAATAGAAAATATGATAAAATGTTCTATTTCTCAGATAATAGTCATTAAAAATAATGTATATATACAGTATATATACAGTAATAGCTGTGCTTAGTCCACAAAAATGAAATAAACCAATCAAAATTAGTTACTTGTGCTGCTTCAATAAAGCAGTCCCCGTATTTTTAAGGTCAGATATACATATCTGATTGTGACTGTATATATGATGTGTACACAGGAATCTCTTATATATACTAAATAACATCTATGCTGTAAGAATAAAGCCTGATGTGTAGCTGTGTCACTAATAGAGATGGTCAACGAGATGAAAATAATTCTGCATTGATGCTGATTTATGCAAATGTATGCACTCCCTTTGCTGATGAAATCAAATAATTTGATATGTTGTTAAAATTTGGTTTGGTGACTACAAGTTAAAGGGTAACTGAGACGGATGAAAAGTAAAGTTTTATACATACCTGGGGCTTCCTCCAGCCCCCTTCAGGCTAATCAGTCCCTCGCTGTCCTCCACCACCCGGATCTTCTGCTATGAGTCCTGGTAATTCAACCAGTAAGCGATGTCCGGCCGCATGCCGCTCCCACAGCCAGGATCATTCTGCACCTGTGTAGTATGCTCCTGGCGGCGGAGTGTGTGCATGCGCACTACGCCCGACTGGCTCAAGTACCTGGACTCATAGCAGAAGATCCAGGTGGTGGAGGTTGACAACGAGGGACTGATTATCCTGAAGGCGGCTGGAGGAAGCCCCAGGTATGTATAAAACTTTAATTTCATCTGTCTCAGGTTTACTTTGTTACACAGTAGTACTATACTCTACATATGCACTCCCCACAGAGCTGCAGGGAATCCACTGAGAATGCTGTGCACATTGAACACAGAGGTGTTGTCTGTTTACAATCTCCTCATTCCCCTGCAGAGTACCTGCACATCATTCTTACATGTACCTACACTTACATTGCCTAGGGCCTGATAGATGTTCTTTGTTCCGGTTTGTACCTTTCACAAGTACTCTTGCCAAGGACTAGTTTTAGTCTAAAGGGAATAAATATAGTAGTCTACATATCCTTCTCACTTCAGTTGTCTTGTAAAATTCCTAAGCGTTGGCAGTTAAGAGACGAATTTCATGTTGCATACTTTTTTAATCAACAAAATTGTAATATGCAAATTAGAGGAGTCGGAGTCGAGGAGTCGGAGTCGGTGGAATCCTAAACTGAGGAGTCGGAGTCGGTGGATTTTTTGACCGACTCCACAGCCCTGATTTCAACAAAGCTCAGCAGCACGGTCCTCAGTTCTGCTTAATTCTTCTGAAACTGTTTTCGCTTTTCTCATTGAGTATAGCATTTAATTCAGAGAGTATTCACATAGGAACCAAGGTTAGACAGTAAAGGACAGAATGTGGGTACAGTAAACCACAAATGCTGGCACATCAATGAACAATTTAAAAAAGTGTTAAAAAGTTGCAGATAATAACCTTAACATTTTTTTAACAAAGGAGAAGAAAACTTGATATTCCTATTTCTTTGGGAATTTCATAAGGCGCTAGAGATGATCTAATTCAACATGCTTATGTTTAGGTTTATGTCTAATTGTGTGGGTTAGTTATGAATTAATGGAAGTGTGGGGTTACTGTTAGCGTTTGTAATGTGTTACTGCAAGAATTTTCTTAATGTTATGGTTAGTGTAAGGGTTAGGAGTGTAAAGTACTGTTTAGGATTATTTAGGTCTTTATCTATTCACTCCACAGTGAACAATCCCAAATATCTTTTTTTAAGAAGGCAAATTTCTGTTCTGCACTAACATAACAGTTTTATTCCATGGACTCAGTCACATATTTATTTTGTTTGTTATGTAGTTCCAGACAGCTTTTATGAAAAACTTGACTTCTATACAAAGCAAGGCTTTCGTGTAATTGCACTGGCTTATCGACAACTACGGAAAGAGGGACTTCCACCATTATCAGACCTAGGAAGGTAATAACAAATTTTCAGATTTCTTAAATGATCAAAAGTTAAAAAAAAAAAAAGAAACTAGGGTACATTTATTCAATTGAAGCTGAACTCCAGGCAGTCCAATTAATGTTTATCCTAACTGCCAGCATAAGGCTTTCGTGTAATTGCACTGGCTTATCGACAACTACGGAAAGAGGGACTTCCACCATTGTCAGACCTTGGAAGGTAATAACAAATTTTCAGATTTCCTAAATGATCAAAAGTTTAAAAAAAAAGAAAAGAAACTAGGGTACATTTATTCAATTGAAGCTGAACTCCAGGCAGTCCAATTAATGTTTATCCTAACTGCCAACATAAGCTTTTATCCACTGTGATAGAAGTCAAACCATATCAATAATAATCATCTCCAATAACTTTAAATTCTGATGAAATTATATTTTTTATCAGCAACACTTTAAGATACTGGCCCATATGCAATTCACTTTTTCACCTGACTTTTCTCCTAGGACTGACTTTTCTCTCCTACAGCACTTTTCAACTAAAAAAGCACCAAAAAGTGGTGCGAAAGTACTATCAAAATTATTTTGAGTATTTTCTTTCTTTCTGGTGGCTTAAATTGCATTTTATTGACAACAAGTTTAAAAATATCACCTAGGAGAAAACTCAGGAGAAAAAGTTAATTGCATATGGGCCACTGAGTGATTTGTGCACTGACACTACATGGCCATATATGGATAAATACATTTTCCAAATTCAGTCTAAAAAAATGATGATCATTAAAATAGGAGGGGCAAGACCACACTCTCTCAATATTTGATCTTCAATAGAGTGACCAGACGTCCCGGATTGCCCGGGACGCGTCCCGGATTCGGGGTCCGCTGTCCCAGGCTTAATGAGGTCCCGGGAAACGTCCCGCTTTCAGCAGCGGGACGTCCCGGCCTCGGGACTCTGGCCACTTTCTCCTCATGAACTGGCACCGGCGTCTATAGACGCCGTGCCAGTTCATTGCCCGCAGCCCCGCTCCAGCCTCCTCTTCCGGTGTCTGTTCCGACACCGGCAGGTGAGCAGGGCTACAGCAAGATGGCTGCCAAAGCCCTATACTGGAGACTATTTGTGTCTCCAGTACAGGGCTTCAGGCGCCATCTTGCCGTAGCCCTGTCAGCGCGGGACATATGCAGGGGGAAGGTGGTCCCAGGAGGAGCGCGCCAGAGGCCGGTGACTTCTGCCAGGTGAGTAATGCTTTCTTTTCCAGGTGAAATGTTTGCCCGCATTGCGTTTCTTGTATGGTGAAATGTTTGCCCGCATTGCGTTTCTTGTCTGGTGAAATGTTTGCCCGCATTGCACTTCTTTTCTGGTGAAATGTTTGCCCGCATTGCGTTTCTTGTCTGGTGAAATGTTTGCCCGCATTGCGTTTCTTTTCTGGTGAAATGTTTGCCCGCATTGCAATTTCTTTTCTGGTGAAATGTTTGCCCACATTGCGTTTCTTGTCTGGTGAAATGTTTGTACGCATTGCGTTTCTTGTCTGGTGAAATGTTTGCCCGCATTGCGTTTCTTCTCTGGTGAAATGTTTGCCCGCATTGCGTTTCTTTTCTGGTGAAATGTTTGCCCGCATTGCGTTTCTTTTCTGGTGAAATGTTTGCCCGCATTGCATTTCTTTTCTGGTGAAATGTTTGCCCGCATTGCGTTTCTTTTCTGGTGAAATGTTTGCCCGCATTGCGTTAATTTTCTGGTGAAATGTTTGCCCGCATTGCGTTTCTTTTCTGGTGAAATGTTTGCCCGCATTGCGTTAATTTTCTGGTGAAATGTTTGCCCGCATTGCGTTTATTTTCTGGTGAAATGTTTGCCCGCATTGCGTTTATTTTGTACTAACATGTTGCCCGCATTGCGTTTATTTTGTACTGACATGTTTGCCCGCATTGCATTTATTTTATACTGACATGTTTGCCCGCATTGCATTTATTTTATACTGACATGTTGCCCGCATTGCGGTTATTTTGTGCTGACATGTTGCCTATTGCGTTTATTTTCTGGTGTCCGGGGTAACTGTTACTGCATTTATTATTTAATGGTCATATGGCTATGCTGCTGCTTTGTGGTTACGGTATACTATTAGCATCAAACAGTTTCTGCACACCCATGATGCAAAGTCTCATTTGTCCAAATCATGGCGTAAACACTGCTCTCTTATGCCTCGCTGTTACATCATTACGTTAGCTCCGCCCATACAATATCATGGCCACGCCCATTTTTCGCCCCTCCCCAGTCTTCGTCGCTGCGCGCTCCTCAGTCCTCCCCACTTTTCGCCGCCTCCCCCCCCCCCCGCCCCCCTCCCCATCCCAGGTTGGACCCACAAAAATCTGGTCACTCTATCTTCAATCCAAAGTCACGTCTGAGTGAAATTGAGTTTTAACTTGCACAGCTGTTTTCAGGGTAAAATGTGTTTCAATGTATTTAAATAATTACATGCTGTTGGTACATGAAGCTGCCAAATACACTCATTGGCCTAAATGTTAAAACTACATGTATAATATTGTGCAGGTCCTTTTTATGACACCAAAAGACACCTGACCTGACCTGAGACATGAATTCCACAGAACCTCTGATGGTGTTTTATGGTTTCTGGAACTGCAATGCTAGCTTGCAGAAAAAAACTTGTAATAACAAGTAACCTGTCACCCTTGAAGGGGAGCCAACTCTAGAAACCCATCTTAACTTGCAAACCAAAAAAAAGTTAAAATTTTATTTAACTACTTGAGGACTGCAGGGCTAAACCCCCCTAGTGACCAGGCAATTTTTAGCTAAATTGGCCACTGCAGCTTTAAGGCCAAGCTGCAGGGCCGCACAACTCAGCACACAAGTGATCCCCCCCCTTTTCTCCCCACCAACAGAGCTCTCTGTTGGTGGGGTCTGATCGCTCCCCCCATGTTTATTTTTTTTTTAATCAATATTTGTGTTGCTGCTTTTTTTAAAAAAACAAACTGTTGCTTTAAACCCCTTCCCTCCCTCCCTCCCTCCCTCCCTCCCACCCCACAGCCGGCCAATTACGGCGATCGGCTGTCATAGGCTTCTGCCTATGAGAGCCGATCGCTCTCTTGTCCCCCATGGGGACAGCCGTGTCACACGGCTGTCCCCAGTGCAGCGCTGCTGCTCATCGCAGCGCTGCACCTAGTAAATAGACGGCGTAATCGCCGTCTAACAGTCTCCCAAGCGGCAATAGCCGCTCGGAGACTGAAGGCGGGGCGGAGCTCCGCCCTCCGAGCATGAGATGCGCGCGCACCATGCGCGCGATCTCATGCAAAACAGAGCCCCAGGACTTTACGCCAATTGGCGTTAGGCGGTCCTGGGGCTGCCGCCGCGGCCACGCCTACTGGCGTGACGCGGGCGGCAGAAGGTTAAACATGAAGTATAGCAACCACATACAATTTCCTCATCCCAGGGATAAGGAAATTATATGTGGTTGCTATAATTCGTGCTTAAATAAAGTTACATTTGTTTAAGAAGACAACTCTGTTTTTTTGGTTTGCAACTGGAATGCTAGCAACAGTATTCTTTAAAGGGAACCCAAGGTGAGAGACATATGGAGGTGGACATATTTATTTACTTTTAAACAATACACCATCCCTGGTCGTCCCGCAGATCCATTGGCACTTATACTATTAGCCATACACCATCACAAGCATGCAGGTCAGATGTCTCTGACTCAAATCTCACTGCACTACATGAATGCTTGTTTCTGGTGTGTAATTTGGACACTACAGACCAGAAAGATGAGCAGGACTGCCAGGCAACTGGTGTTGTTAAAAAGAAAATAAATATGACAGCCTCCATATGTCTCTCACCTCAGATTCCTTTTAAGGTTTATATGATGCAAGATGAAGTCTCCATGGGTCAGACATGTGTTTCCAGCACAGGATCTAAAAAACATGATCCATCAGACGAGGCAGGCTATTTGTCCATTGCTCGATGGTGCAGTTCTGGGGCTCAAATACTTAAATAATATTTTAGGTGCTTTCATTGGTAGATAGGGTCCGCTGGAGGCAGTCTGACTCATCTGCACAGCTACACAGATCCATATGCAGAAAGCTGTGGTGCAACATACAGGGGCGTACCTAGACTTAATAGGGTCCCTCTGCCAAAATCATAGCCTGGGGCCCCCTTTGTCCCCAAACCCCACGTGATTGAGACCCGCCAACATATGTTCTAATGCTTTTTCTCATGGCCAGCGGTAAGTTTTTCAGAAAATACTTAAATACAGTAGCTCTTCTGTGAGATTGGACCAGACAAAATAGTCTTTTTTGTCTCGATGTTCATTAAAGAGACTTAACCCTCCTGGCGGTATAAAAAAATCCGCCAGGAGGGAGCGCAGCGTTTTTTTTTTAAATTTGTTTTTTCCTATATCATGTACTCGCTACATGATAGCCGCTGCTCAGCGGCATCCCCCCGCCCTCTTCGATCGCCTTCGGCGATCTCCGATCAGGAAATCCCGTTCAGAGAACGGGATTTCCTGGAGGGCTTCCCGTCGGGACGTCATTGGGAGTCCCGGGCCGCCCCTCGGCGCTGCCTGGCACTGATTGGCCAGGCAGCGCACGGGGTCTGGGGGGGGGTGCGGCGCGACGGATAGCGGCGATCGTGCGCGGGGCGGCGGCGATCAGTGTGCTGGCGCAGCTAGCAAAGTGCTAGCTGCACCCAGCAAAAAAACAAAATAAACAAATCGGCCCAGCAGGGCCTGAGCGGCACCCTCCGGCGGCTTACCCCGAACTACGTTCAGGGTTACCGCCAAGGAGGTTAAAGGAATACTTAAGTCTGATAAAAAAAATGACTTTTACTCACCCGGGGCTCCCCTCAGCCCCCTGCAGCTGAACGGAGCCCTCGCCGTGTCCCTCCGATGCGCCTGGACTTGCTGGTGGCCACTTCCGGTTTGGCCGTCACCGGCCGACAGGCTGATTACCCGCGTTCCCGGCCGCAATAGCATTATAGAGGGCGCTATTGCGGCCGGGAACGCGGGTAATTATCCGCGTTCCCAGCCTGTCGGCTGGTGACGGCCGAACCGGAAGTGGCCGCCGGCGAGTCCAGGTGCATCGGAGGGACACGGTGAGGGCTCCGTTCAGCTACAGTGGGCTCAGGGGAGCCCCGGGTGAGCAAAAGTCATTTTTTTAGCAGACTTAAGTATTCCTTTAAGCAGTAATTACCTCATGCCCATTTAAGTGGTTCAATACCTCCACAAAGTCTGCTGCTTTGAAAATGTTCTAGTCTAAACATCACAATTTATTTACAAGATCACTCAAATCCTTACACATTATTTTACTGCCTTCAGTACATTATATTCAAAGTTTGGCTTTTTTTCGCTTGCTGTCTATTATAACACACCCCCTGCCTTTATAACAAGATAATTTATGTTGCTCAGTTTATTCTTTTTTGATTTTAATATGGTGGCTGATCACAAATACAGGTTCTTTTTGTACTGAAGTTCTACACAACAGTTGTTATTTACTGTTGCAGATCTCCCTCTAGTGGCTAATGTTAAAATGTAACTTTTTAATATAATTTAAAATGTGCTAAATGGTGGAATATGGAGGCTATCATTTTTTTCCCTTGTGAAAAATTCCTATTGTAGAACAATCCCAATAAATTCTGAGCCACACCTCTGAAACAAGTGTGCAGGAAGTGACCCTTTCACACTGGCACAGAGTGATGGGTCATTTTACCACATCTCACCGGCCGCTATGTTAATTAAAGTGCACGGGTGCTTTCATACAGCATGCAGTGTGGTGTGTCGGCAGTCGCCGATCTACGGCGAGCACATACCAACATTACTGCGCAGTGGACCCGAAGTCATGTAAGTCTATGACAATGCAGGGTTTGCCAAAATGTTGGCGTTGCGTGCATGCGTGGAAGTGTATTTTTACAACACACTTCCATGCACTTTCATATCTCCAAAATAGAAGTGGATTACCGCATACTAGGTGAATCTGCATACTGGCTCTAAATTAGTGATTCCAAATTATGACAGACTGAGAATCAGTGTAAAAGGGATATTACACTAAGCAGTAATATTTTCAAAATGAAATTAGCAATGGCAACGTCTATATTCCTCTTGCCTTCCACCTTTGAAACTGAAATCAGACCAGGGTAATCGTGCTATACTACAATATGGTGTAATTGCCTTCTTAAAACAGAAGGAAATTTGCAATAATTCAGTTATAAGTGAACATTTGTGGCTACCCACAATGCACTACTACTAAATATGCAAATTATCCCTTTTACTACAATATGAAATAGCATTACGCATACATGGTAATATCATTTGCATTTCATATATTTTAGATGGATTTTTCTGTTAATTCTTTTAGGAATTTGACCATTTCAATCTTTTCACAAATAATAATATAGAAATATATACACAGACTTTGAAACAAGAGATGTTTGACAGCAGTATTTACTTCACAGCAAATCTGACTTTAATGCATTTTCTCTGCCTCTTCTTTTTTAGGTTTGATAGGATAAAAAGAAGCCCTACACAGTACAATCTTTATCTTATAGATTTGATTTAAATTTGATAAAACATGTAGGATTGCAGAAGCTGAGCATAGGTGTTAAGTAGTACAAAGCTAGTGTTATGGCCAATCAAATGTTATACTTTCCATATCCCCTGAACAAGTATTTATCGTTTACTTATTTGGGTAAACTTACATTAACCACTTCAGTACCAGCAGTCTTTGGCCCCTTAAGGACCAGAGACCACTGGTGTAAAAAACAAGGTCTACAGACATCATGCCGCATGGATTCGTCCCTACCGCCAAGTGCACGACTCTCCCAACGCTGAAGCTGCTATAACAGCACATCTCTGTGAGCAGGTTAGGAGGCTCCTGACCATGTGATTGATGTGAGCCAATCAGATGAAGGCCCCCGAGAACACACAAACTCCTTGCAGATAGTGCCCTGGTTTGTATTTGAACTGGGGACCAAGCTCTGCAAGGCAACAGTGCTATCCACTATGCCTGTGGCTTTGATGTTATGTCTAAATAGCATTGGATTGATTTAATAATTCATGTATTCAAGCTGCATTCAAAACTTTAATGATTACTTTGTATATAATAGGGAAATAGTGGAACGCGACCTCACATTTTTAGGGTTACTGATCCTAGAAAATCGTCTGAAACCCGAGACCAGCTCTGTACTAAAGGAGCTACAGGAAGCCAACATAAGAACAGTTATGGTCACAGGTAAAGCTTTAATTTGGACTTTATATACTTGAAATAATAAACTGTAATTCAAGAGTAAAAATAAGTTTGGATGATTCTGCATGACTGTAAGCTGTGAAGTCAGCAATTTCAGTGTGAGAGGCTAGTATTTCAGGGCAGTTGGGGTATTGATTGGGGGGGATGGTGATTGAAAAAGCACAGTGCCCAATTTACTACTATCTGATTGGACAGCAGGAACCTGTCAGACATGATGTGTGACTGCCAGTTGTTCATCAATTAATGACAAAACCTCCAATATGGATTTGCTTGGGGGTGCGTACACATATGCAATTTTGATTTGCTAATGACTGACAAATTTTACCACTTGTATGAGGTCTAACACATTTTGAATACTATGAATTAATTGTATAGGTAAGCTCTCATACTACACTGAAGTAGTAAAATTGTGCTAGATTCTCCCCACCACCTGCCTTGAATGAGAACCATTATACGTGTGTACGCAGCTATAGTCACAAGCTACTTGCACTGACCCATCAAATTAAAACCTTGGATATTGGTTAATTAACCAGTTGCAAACCAATCAGTCCCCAGCTACTTGTTTAATTGACTCATATTCAGTGAGTGGAAATTTGACTAATAATAAAGCATAGCTGGAAATTAAGCATAGCTGGCAACACTCATGACATCTTCACAAATGAACACCTTTATTCACAGATGAGCACCTTTATTCAATATTTGTTCTATCATACTGTATATTGCTTTGTTTGCACCAATTTTGCAGCAATAAATCAGCACCAGTTATGCTGTTCATTTTTTTCTTGCCAGCCGCTAAAAATTGCAAAGATTTTTTCAGGAAAGTATGGGGAGATCAACAACTTACTTTTTGATGCAGATTACAGCTTAGTGCTAGGGTTAGTATTGGACATACTGTATGAAGTTTATGGCCCTTATGCAATTCACTTTTTCTCCAAAGCTTTATCCTATTAGATAATTTTTAAAATAACTTTTTAACACTCTTCAATTGAAAACGTACCAAAAAGTATGTGAAAAAGTACTATCAAAATTATTCAGAGTATTTCCTTGCTTGCTGATGACTTAAAGCGGATCCGAGATGAAAAACTAACTATAACAAGTAACTTGTCTATATATCTTATCTAAAGTTTAGATAGTTTACACAGCAAATCTAGCTACAAACAGCTTTAAATAGAATATGATTGATTATTCCTGTGATGCAATGACAGCAGCCATGTTGTTTGTAATCATTGCACAGAGGCAGGCTTATACGCATCTTGAGCAAAAAAAAAAACTAATCCCCCTCTTCCTCCCTCCTCCCCTCTGCTTCTGAAATCTCTGGCTAGTAATACCTCCCCCTCCTCCTGCCCAGACTGAGCTCCCATGAGCCCTTGCTACTGTCTGAAAGTGCCTTGGCTTTCTGAAAACCTGTGGGCGTGGCTTCTTTAGTTTATAGGGAATTCGAGTATTAAAACAAAAACAAAAAAGTATTTGGCTTGAGGAATGTCCTATAAACAATAGGAAAGGAACACAATTATGCAATGAGTAAAAGTTCATCTCGGATCCACTTTAAGGGTATCAGAGACAAGTGACATGATGAGATAGACATGTGTATATACAGGGGCAAGCTTACAGACACCTATGCAGTGCTCCTTTTCTTTTTTTACCTGCCTAAAGGAGCAGGGGCGCCGCGAGGCATAAAGCGAACCAAGCGGTCGCTTGGGGCCTCACAATCTTAGGGGCCTCGGCGGCTCCGTGACGTCGGCGTGACGTCACTTTTTCCCCGCAGCCCCGCCGGGCTGGCAGAGCAGAGCAGGGCTACAGGAAGATGGCCGCCGCCGAAGCCCTGCTCTGGAGACTATGTCTCCAGTACAGGGCTTCGGGTGGCCATCTTCCCGACCCGTAGCCCTGCATGAATCAGCGCGGGAGATTGGAGGAGGAAGCCAGGGAGGGAGCTCCGTGGGAACTGCGCGCCTGAGAAGCCGGCCGGGAGAGGAGACCAGGGAGAGAAGACTTCTGCCAGTGCCAGCCTGCCAGGTGAGTAAATTCTTTTCTTTTTGCAGCCGCAGCCCTAATTGCGAATTTGCGATTGATTTCTGCTGAACTGTGCTCTAATTGCATTTGATATCTGCTGAAAATGTGGCCCTAATTGCGATTGATTTCTGCTGAACTGTGCCCTAATTGCGTTTGATATCTGCTGAAAATGTGGCCCTAATTGCGATTGATTTCTGCTGAACTGTGCCCTAATTGCGTTTGATATCTGCTGAAAATGTGGCCCTAATTGCGATTGATTTCTGCTGAACTGTGCCCTAAATGCGTTTGATATCTGCTGAAAATGTGGCCCTAATTGCGATTGATTTCTGCTGAACTGTGCCCTAAATGCGTTTGATATCTGCTGAAAATGTGGCCCTAATTGCGATTGATTTCTGCTGAACTGTGCCCTAAATGCGTTTGATATCTGCTGAAAATGTGGCCCTAATTGCGATTGATTTCTGCTGAACTGTGCCCTAAATGCGTTTGATATCTGCTGAAAATGTGGCCCTAATTGCGATTGATTTCTGCTGAACTGTGCCCTAAATGCGTTTGATATCTGCTGAAAATGTGGCCCTAATTGCGATTGATTTCTGCTGAACTGTGCCCTAAATGCGTTTGATATCTGCTGAAAATGTGGCCCTAATTGCGATTGATTTCTGCTGAACTGTGCCCTAAATGCGTTTGATATCTGCTGAAAATGTGGCCCTAATTGCGATTGATTTCTGCTGAACTGTGCCCTAAATGCGTTTGATATCTGCTGAAAATGTGGCCCTAATTGCGATTGATTTCTGCTGAACTGTGCCCTAAATGCGTTTGATATCTGCTGAAAATGTGGCCCTAATTGCGATTGATTTCTGCTGAACTGTGCCCTAATTGCGTTTGATATCTGCTGAAAATGTGGCCCTAATTGCGATTGATTTCTGCTGAACTGTGCCCTAAATGCGTTTGATATCTGCTGAAAATGTGGCCCTAATTGCGATTGATTTCTGCTGAACTGTGCCCTAAATGCGTTTGATATCTGCTGAAAATGTGGCCCTAATTGCGATTGATTTCTGCTGAACTGTGCCCTAATTGCGTTTGATATCTGCTGAAAATGTGGCCCTAATTGCGATTGATTTCTGCTGAACTGTGCCCTAAATGCGTTTGATTTCTGCTGAAAATGTGCCCTAATTGCGTTTGATTTCAGCTGAAAATGTGCCCTAATTGCGTTTGATTTCTGCTGAAAATGTGCCCTAATTGCGTTTGATTTCTGCTGAAATGTGGCCCAAATTGCGTTTTTATTTTCTGGTGTCTGGGGTAACTGTTGCTGCATTTATTATTTAATGGTCATAGTTGGCTATATTTGCTGTGCTACGGTTAAGCTTCGCCCATACAATGTCATGGCCGCGCCAATCTTTCGGCACGCTACGCGCGCCTCAATCACCCCAACATCCATTTTTTCCCCGCAAACAGCCCCGCCCCAATCCGCCCTCCTGCTCCACCCACATGTCATGGCCACGCCCACTTATGCGGGATAGCCACACCCATTTTTCGCCGCGGCGCGCGAAGCGCGCCGCAGGATAGGGCCTCTTGCTACAGTCCGCTTGGGGCCACAAAAACCTTAGCTGCACCCCTGTAAAGGAGTAATATTCAGCTATGCAACTGACAGTTTTTCTCCATTCAGGACACAGCCAGGCTCCCTGATAACAAAATATAGCTATAAAACACTTTCCTAAGCAGATAACAGGGCTTCCAACTGCAATGGGAAAGATAAAAAGGTCAGTAGTTCATGTATTCACATATTCATGTATGTACTCTTGAGATGATTGAGCAGAGAGTATAAAACAGCAAGTCTGCTTTGTAAATGTTTTTGGTTAAAATAAAACTATGTCTAAAAAAAAAGTCATTTTTAGGAGTGGGAGGATAGATCCAATTGTTTATCTCATCAGTTTATTTTCATCCCGGGATCACTTTAAGAGGCATTTTATTGGTAAGGTGGGAAAATATCACCCAGGATAAAAATTTGGTGAAAAAGTGAATTTAATATGGGCCAATGTGCTTAATAACTCATAAAACACAAACAGTTAGTAAATTAAATGTGGTACCAATGAAATTGCAGCAACTCTATTGAATACAGAATATTTAAATGTGTTAGTGGTATCAACACTATGATTGTATCTATCCTTGTATTAACATATTTGCCTATGTTTCTCCGGGCTAGGTGATAACCTTCAGACTGCTGTGACAGTTGGGAAAAATTCAGGCATGATACCTGACAACAGTGATATTATCCTGTTGGAAGCATGTGAACCAGAGAAAGATTTGCCTGCTTCACTTTCCTGGAAATCTATGTGTGACTACCAGGTCAATGGAAACCCACCAAAACCAACAGTATGTTATGTGTTTTTAAATACTGTATAGCAAATGAAAGAATTGAAAGTTGCAAGTGCAACATATTGCATTAAGCCAAATGCTGTTTTAAATAATAAAACGTATTTAACCAGTTCCTGCAAACTGCATATGTGCATAGATTTTGCAGCCTGTTGCCACAAAAGGACACATCCTGTTGATCAGCAGCAGCTGCTCCCTTGCCTGCGCGCTCCAGTGGCAGTGATTGGTGAATGGAAATGGAAGTGAATAATTGAACAATCATGGCTTTAGCCAGAAGCCAGTGATCATTTGTTAAAATAAATATACAAACACGTCCTGTGAACTTGTTCTAAGTACACAGGATAAAGTGTGTGGGAACATCTAGTGGTTACAAATAAAATTAAAACATTAAAAACACACTATTTACATTACAACAATTACATTAAAATGACATTAACCCCTTCTTCCCCCACCCCAATGTTATCAAAATTAAACACGGCGTTTAAATATATATGTGTATAAATAGTTACCTTTGGGGGTCTTTTTTAACCACTTCAGCCTTCAGTCGTTTTCACTTTATGCATCCGAGCAATTTTCACCTCCCATTCATTAGCCTATAACTTTATCACTACTTATCACAATGAACTGATCTATATCTTGTTTTTTCCGCCACCAATTAGGCTTTCTTTGGGGGGTACATTTTGCTAAGAGCCACTTTACTGTAAATGCATTTTAACAGGAAGAATAAGAAAAAAACTGAAAAAATTCATTATTTCTTAAGTTTCAGCCATTATAGTTTTAAAATAATACATGCCTCCATAATTAAAACTCATGTATTGTATTTGCCCATATGTCCCGGTTATTACACCGTTAAAATTATGTCCCTATCACAATGTATGGCGACAATATTTTATTTGGAAATAAACGTGCATTTTTTTCCGTTTTGCATCTATCACTATTTACAAGTTTAAAATACAAAAAAAAAATTAGAAGTATTTCATCTTTACATTGATATTTAAAAAGTTTAGACCCTTAGGTAAATATTTACATGTTTTTTTTTTATTGTAATGTTTTTTTTGTTTTTTTTTTTGTATTAAACATTTTATTTGGGTATTTTTGGGAGGGTGGGATGTAAGCCATAGTTTTATAATGTAAATGTGTCTTGAGTTTTATTTTTTTCACTTTTAGTTGTAGTTTTACTTTTTGGCTACAAGATGGCAGCCATGAGTTTGTTTACATGACGTCACTCTAAGCGTAACATACGCTTAGAGCGACGTATGGGGGACGTTACAGCCAGAAAAAGCGCAGCTTCCGAGAGAAGCTGTCGCTTCTTCAGCGTGGGAGAGGAATCAGTGATCGGGCACCATAGCCCGATTCACTGATTGCCAGGCTAACGAACCGCGGCCGGGCGCGCGTGTGCACGCGCGCGATCAGCCGCAGGAGCGCGCGGACGCGCACATGGCCTCCTAAGCGTAGCTACTACGTCCAGGAGGCCAAAGTAGTTAATATGTATGTCTTGAGGGTATATTATTGTTATTTTTTGCAACAAAAGGCTTGTAATTTTTAATAGGGTACAGTGACCACAGTAACCCCCCCCCCCCCCCTCCAAATATACCTTTATTTCCAAGTAATATATTGTTGACATACATTTTACTAGGAACATAATTTAAATGTTGTGATAGCCAGGTCATATGGGCAAATAAATTGTGCAGGATTTATCTACAGTAGCATTGTTTATTTCAAAACTATAGCGGATGGAATTTGAGAAATTGTTTTTTTACTCTTGTTTTTCCCTCTAGCATACAAAGAAAATAAAGTAATTACTGAAAACAAGTATCACCCACAAAAAGCCTAATTTGTGGCCAAAAAAATCAAAGTATAAATCATTTAGTTGTGATAAGTAGTGATAAAGTTATTGCCAAATGAATGGGAGGAGTGCTGAAAGGTGAAAATGGAAGAGTAAAACAGCCTGTGTCATGAAATGGTTAAAATGATCCTATTACTCACTGATGGTGTTGAAATGACCTTTTTCTTACAAGCCTTCGATATTACAAACATAGTCATTTTTGCATTTACTTTTTACTATAATAACCTGGTTTTTACTTTGGCTAAAATTAGAAAACAAATAATGTATACATCTGAGGATGAGCAGGCAAAAGCAAAATTCAGTTTCACCTAGGGTTAAAGAAAGACTAAGAGTTATTTGATGTGGACTGCGGCTGTGGGGGTTAACTCAACTTGATCGCTGCTGCTGGTATTCCCTTATACTTCCTCCTTTTGCTTCCATAGTCTGGCTCTGTCATGGGCACACCTGCATCCATATAATTGTGCAATAAATAGATGGTTTTGACAATACTGCAGTAGGCGTGCTATACCTTAGTCTTTTGAAATGTGTTGTCTTCTATGGAGTTGCACCAATGCAGATTGCCTGGTATGAAAGACTTCACTTGATATTTGTCATGATCGCTTCTACAGCATGTACTGCTGGCTGCAGAGTTGCTGCAGCCAAGTAGTTCTGATTCCTTCACATGCATATGCTAGCATAGCATTGCTTGTGATAGTCTGTCAGCTAGGGAATGGTGGTCAAGCCAGCCTGCTTGTGACTGATTACCATTCACCTGTGTGGAGATTTGCATCTCTGTTTTCATTGGATGACTTCAGTATAAAGGTTTGCTTCTTGCAGGCGTGCCCCGCCCATCATAGTTTGTCAGTCTAGGCTGATACTGGGTCTCTGAACACTGTGAAATATAGTTCCTTGTACTGTTACTTTCTAGTTTAGTTCTTGTGGCGTTACGTTATACATTTCCCACGGGGACATATATACGTACTCCTTCTAGTTAGTATAGAGTTGTAGTATTGTATTGCCTAGCTTAGTTGCTGCATTGCTTCAGATCTAGCTAGTCATCCTGATTTATGTTATATATTGGTTCATTGCCAATATATACATATTCTAGTCAGCGTTTGTTATTTTTGCTAGTCTTGCGTCATATATTGGTTCATTGCCAATATATACGCATACTAGCGTGTTTGTTGTTTTTTATATTGCGTTCGCGGATTACTGTATCACATTGATAGCTGTAATTATAATTCTTGTGATACTCTGGTGTGATTTATCTGTGCTCTTGTACTCTGCCTTGTGGGTTGCGCCAATCTCCTGCGCAGGAGCGGCGAATTCTCCCAGTCCTGTCCTTGTGAAGTAAGCCATTGCTGCGGTCGCGATTGGCTGCTTCATTCCAGTCCTGTCCTTGCGAGGTAGACATTGCTGTGGTTGCTGTTGGCTACCTCACTCCAGTCTGTCTTGTATTCGCCTGAATGTTTGCTATCGCAAAAGTAGCGCAACATCGCACTGCGCTGCCATTGCGTAGTATCAGAAGCCCAGAGCTGCAGTCGCTCTGGGCAGCCTGTGTAGGCTCTTCCATTATCCTGCTCTTAGCTTTATTGTGCTGGGTGGTCAGACAGTGTGCCCCCCCAGCATTACAATATTCATGCACAAGTAGTGACCCGATGTTCACAAATAATACATTCCAGTAAATGCTCAGCTTTAGTTTTGCTCCACTTATGTTTTCCACAAGCTTATCCTAAAATACATCTCTGTTATGACCATATGACATATTAACTTAAGGAGCTGATACACTTTGCTGTTAAATGTTTCAGGAATTACATATACACATGGATGGTGGATGGATTAATAACCCCACTACTTTGGGACAATTTCACTTTGCCTTGACTGGAAAGTCTTATCAGATCATAAGTCAATATTTTAACAGCTTGCTACCAAAAGTAAGTATTGTAGACTGCAATCTTATATGTATGTATTTGCTTCATATTGCTTTTCTGCTTCAATTAAAAGTGGCCCTAAAGTGACCTGTAAAATGATAAGATGGACATTTGTATGTACATTAACAATGCTACTAATAGTAGTCTATGTTCTTTTTTTAATTGTAAAGTTTAATCATGCAGGTCTACAAATGACAATTTGCCTGCAGTAACTCTCACGGATAACTAATTTCAGGTAACATATAAAAAGTTCAGTAGGCCAAGATTTCCCTATATGGGAGACAAAAAAAAATAAAAAACCTACTGCCATGCAACTGAGATATTCAAGACTTCAAACCTGGATTTTTAACCTTTAAATCCAAAGTAAGCTTATGGGATTCCAGAAAAAAAAAACATTTTAAATTAAGCCAATGATGTAACTGTTTATCTCATCAATTTATTTTCACTTCAGGGTCATTTTATGTTTCAGAAGGTAATTGATATAACCAATAAGTAAGTAGATAAAAGGCAAGACACGGCAGCTAGCCATATAAATAAATTATAATATTTAGGAATGATAGCAGAACTAAACCTGGACAAAACGGAATTTATGTTCTTCCCACCCCGGCCATCCCTGACCCTCCCAGAGGTGCATTTCACTGTCAACCACACTACCATTTGCCCTACCCCTTAAGTGTGGATGTCACCCTGGTCTCCTCACTCTGCTTCACCCTCACATGCAAAACCTCAAAAAGTCCTGCAACTTCCACCTCCACAACATCTGCAAGATCCGCCCTTTCCTCACCTCTTTTGCCACCAAATTCCTCATCCATGCCCTTATAATTTTCCGCCTTGACTACTGCAATGCCCTTCTGTCTGGTCTCCCTATGACCCAAATTGCCCCACTGCAATCCATCATGAATGCGGCAGCCAAAATTATCCACTCCTTCCATCGCTCCTGTCACGGTCAGTTACCTGTGCGGACACGGCGGCTGGCACGTACGGATGTCCGCGGGTATCCTGGGGCATGTCGTCATCACCTTAAACGAGGAGGCTTGGTGATGTGTGTCCATGCGTGATGCATGCAGTGGCATAGACCTTGGCACCAGAAGGCATAGGGGTTTGCGTGTGCGTGTTGCGGAGCGATGCTTGCATGTACATGTCGTTGCAGAAGCAAATGCGCGTGTGCACACACACATACGTCATTACGCGTTACACGCCCAACGGCCTATATAAGTCTGCAGAAAACATTGCTCGGTGCTGTTGTATTGCAGCTAGTTTGAGTTCTCCTGTGATGTGGCATTTGTCTGCCTTGCTACTTGCTTGTATGTTTGCCCGACCCATTGCTGACCTTGGCCTGTTCCAACTACCCACTCTGTTGCTGACTTCTGCCTGTACGAATTCACGATTTGCTGCCGAATTCTGCTCTGGATGACTACCCGCTCTGTTGCCGAACCTTGCTAGTACGAGAACCCGCTCCATTGCCGAACACAGAAACTGTATCAAGACTTCTGATCTTCTTTACTGGAAAACTTCCTTTCTAACGGTCACTGAGTTATTGTACCACCGAACTCAGCCTGTGGAAGTGCTGCAACGCCATACTGGTCACGCGCTTAGTCGACACACACCGATTGGCTTGTTAGTGCTTCTGCCCCTTGCCCCTTAGTGACCCTGTTCACACTCCAGGGTTCCTGGGTGGTGAGTTGCAAAAGTAGCTGTTCTCTACACATCAGTCTCCGGAGCATCAGTTACGTGGTTTGTTTTGTAACAGCTCCACTGCAGAGGCTCCCCTCTATGAATCCCTCCACTGGCTTCCTATTCAGTCCAGAATCAGATTCAAGATACTGTGTCTGGTGTACAATCTGTCCACAAAATCTACCCAACCTACATTTCTGATCTTACTCAGAGGTACACACCTAACCGCTCACTCCACTCCACCAATGGACTTCACCTGACTGCCCCCTGCATCACCTATTCCAATGCAGGCCTCCAGGACTTCTTAAGAGCTGCTCCAACACTATGGAACAACCTACCTCCACCCATTAGGTTTTCCAACTCCTTCAACATCTTCAAGAAGGCCCTCAAAATGCACCTTTTCACTGTGGTCTACCCCCCCCCCCCCACTTGTGCTCTAAACCCGCAGTTGAGCTCTGGTCCCCTACCTTTCCTGTCCACTTCTCTCTCTAGATTGTAAGCATTCGGCAGAGTCCTTCTCCTTGTGTCTCCTACCTGTTCATGCACCTCCATTACCATACACACATCCTATGGATCTGAGTGAACTCGACTTGCGTAATCTCCATGCTCCCATCCAGTGACTGACTAAGCATTACCTTGTACTCATACTGTGCTGCATGATCTGGTTTGCATGTATTCCTGTATTGTTTTATTGCTGTATGTCACCCCTAAATGTTGACTGAAACCTTAACTAATGTCCAGCACTGCGTAACATGTTGGCGCTTTATAAATATGATAAATAAATAAACATCATTCATAATTTAGAAATGTTCTATCTAAAATATGGACTACCTGTCTAGAAGTTTGATTACGCAAAAATGCTGTATACCCTAGAGTCCAGATATTTACTGGATTGTTATGGCTTATGGAAAGTTGTTTTTAAAACACAGAATCTTAGAATTTCTTTGATTTTGTTTTTTTAAAGATACTTTTGAATGGAACCATTTTTGCCAGAATGACGCCAAAGGAGAAGTCTAACCTCATTGAAGAACTTCAAAAATTAGAGTAAGTGCAGAATCCACACAATAAAAGACAACTCCAAACATTACTTTTTTTTTCCTAATCCGATTCCTGTATTTGTACTCAATGGCCATTACAAAAGTGAATTAAATAAGGGCCAATGTTTGAGCTTGTTTTTATGTATATATAAGTGCGTAAGTAAATTTCGGGTGCCATGGAAAATGGGGCGCAGGAACAGAAAGTAGAATATAGGTTAATTTACAGATAGTCTACTATTTAAAGTGTTAATTTAAATATCGGTAATTGTTACCAATATTGCACTATAGCTAAACCAAACCCTACTCTCACACAGAACCCTCCACTACCTATACCTAACCCTAAGGCCTCCCCCCCTGGAGGTGCCTAAACCTAAGACCACCCCTAGTGGTGCCTAACCCTAAGATCCCCCCTAGTGGTGCCTAACCCTAAGATCCCCCTGGTGATGGCTAAACCTAAGACCCCCTCTGGTAGTGCAAAAAATAATAATAAAAAAAAACGCTATTTAGCGGGAGCAGCTTGGTCCCAGAATTTCCCCTTAGTCTCTGGCTTAACAACAGAACAGAGAAAAACCCACATTAACTATAATTATTGTGCTTCACCTGTTGCCTGAATTTCCCTTTTGGTGCCGGCTTGCCAATTTTTTTTATTAAAGTCTATGGTGGCTCCCAATTTGTCCAAAAGCCATGCAGCCATGCGCCCAATTTACCCAAGCTGCAAGCTGCAATCTTTTCAGAAAGTTCTGCCTGTCCCACAATTCCATGTAGACTAAAAAAGCCTGATGATATTGAACCAACAACATAAGTCATCCTCACAGTGCCTGTTATTAACCTCTTTAGCAGATCTTCATCAAGATGAAAGATCATATTATAGAAAAACATTTTCAGATTTAGAATCCTTTTTTAAACACTTGCCTCATAAGGATCAGCAACTTTTTTTGTGAGGGAAAAACAGCACTGTGATTGGCTCACAGTGATCACAGCCAGCACACATACAGTAGCTCTGTTGTTATTATGATAGTGGAGCAATCGGCTGCAGTGATGCCAGTAATGCCAGATCGTGGAGCGAGACATGAGTGCGCAGAGTAGCTAAACTGTATAAACTTGGCAGGGGTACTAGGTCATACACAGGATGTAGATTTGAACTAATTTCATCTGGAAGAGGTTAATGTTTAAAGCAGGTTAGTCAAACCGGTCCTACGAGGGCCGAGATCTACACACACACATTTTTGATACAGCTCAAATGAATTGATGGGTCTGAATCAGGAAAGGTGTGGTCCATCAGGTTGAACACATTCATTTCTTTCTCAGTCCATCCTAAACACTGGCATGGATCTGGCCCTCCAGGCCTGGAGTTCGACACGTGGTTTAAAGAGAAACGCTGACCAAGAATTTAACTTTAACCCAATCAGTAGCTGATACCCCCTTTTACATGAGAAATCTATTTCTTTTCTACAAACAGACCATCAGGGGGCACTGTATGACTGATATTGTGGTGAAACCCCTCCCACAAAGAAATTCTGAGTACATACTCTTGGCAGTTTCCGGTCTGTGAACCTTGCTGCATTGTGGGAAATAGCTTTTTACAGCTGTTTCCAACTGCCAAAAAACATGCAGCAGCTGCATAACCTGCCAACAGTAAAAATGTCACCATGTAATAAATGTCAGAATGTAAATCAGGGATTTATAAGATTTTACAATGGGCAAACACTGACTTTATACATAATTATTGTAAAAATGAAGCACTTTTTATTACATTATTTTCACTGGAGTTCCTCTTTAACCACTTTGTCCTCCTTGACGTAGTTATACGTCAAGGAGGACATGTGCGCTCCCGCACGCTCCCGCAGCCATTCCCGCGCATGCATGCGTGCTCCCTGCTGTGGATTAATTAGCCCAGGAATCAATGAATCGGGCTTTGGTACCCAATCACTGATTCCTCTCCCCCACAGAAAAAGCGACAGCTTCTCTCGGAAGCTTCACTTTTTCTGACTCCTATGTCCCTCTAAGCGTACATTGTACGCTTAGAGTGACGTCATGTAAACAAACTCAAAAAGTAATACTACATCTAAAAGTAAAAAAAAATTCAAATGCACATACAGTATATTTCCCCAAATAAAACACTATTTACATCCCACCCTCCCAAAAATACCCACATAAAATGTTTAATAAAAAAAAACAAAAAACATTACAATAAAAATAAAAAAACACACAAATATTTACCTAAAGGTCTAAACTTTTTAAATATCTATGTAAAGATTAAATATTTATATATATAGTTTTTTTTATAACCTTGTAAATAGTGATAGATGCAAAATGGAAAAAATGCTCTTTTATTTCCAAATAAAATATTGTCACCATACATTGTGATAGGGACATAATTACGGTGAAATAACTGGGACAAATGGGCAAATACAATACGTGGGTTTTAATTATGGAGGCATGTATTATTTTAAAATTATAATGGTCGAAAACTGAGAAATGATGAATTTTTTCAGTTTTTTTCTTATTCTTACTGTTAAAATACATTTACAGTAAGGCAGCTCTTAGCAAAATGTACAACCCAAAGAAAGCATAATTGGCGGCGGAAAAAACAAGATATAGATCAGTTCATTGTGATAAGTATTGATAAAGTTATAGGCTAATGAATGGGAGGTGAACATTGCTCGGATGCATAAAGTGAAAACGACTGAGGGCTTAAAGAGAACCTGTACTGAGTAAAAATATTTAAAATAAACACATGAGGTAACTTCAAATGAACATTACATAGTTACCTTGCCATCAGTTCCTCTCAAAAGCTCACCATTTTCTTCTGACAATAATCCCTTCCAGTTCTGATAATATTTTGTCAGATCTGAAATATATCAGTTGCTGTCAGTGAAATATCAGTTGCTGTCAGTTACAGCTGAGAGGAAAACTGATGTGCCCGGTAATGTCCATGTTTCCCTATGACTCAAGTGGGCGATGTTACAGTTTAACTATGTGCTGACCAGAAAGCTGTTATGGGTAATGGCCATTTTCAAAATGGAGGACGGAAAATTCCCTTGATCACAGTGGACAAACAGGACGCGGGATAGGAGAAAGACACTGAGGAGTAGACTACATGGAAGGTAAGTATGACTTGTGTATGTTTATTTTGACTTTTAATTTTCAGTTCAGGTTTTCTTTAAGTCGTCAAAATATACATTTCGATCGCTTTGCTTTCCTGCTGCCACATAGCACTGGCATTGCAAGTAAAAATCTGAGCCAAGAGCCTGATCAGTTTGCCAATATCACAGCTACCTATTATAAGTTTTGCATGTACTGTATATTTACATTGTAAAATAAACTCCAGCGGTACACAGTCAATGGGCCTGATTCACAAAGCGGTGCAAACACGCCTGTGAAAAGCCCTTTATCACGCCTAAACTAAGTTTAGGCGTGATCACAAGTAATTCGCGCGAAGCTCCCACGCGCAAAATTATGCGCGTGCAATCACTCAGGCGCGTGCGAAGCACAGTGCGGTGCGCGCGCAGTGCCCATTAAGCCCTATGGGACTCTGCGTGCGCGCCTGCGCGTTTAAGTTCACGCGATCAGCAGCACAAAGCGGTGATAACTCTGCTAATGCAAAGGTTATCACTTTAGGCGTGATAACTGAGTTATCACCGCTTTGTGAATCAGGCCCATTGTGTGCTGTGTCCCTCTAGACACAGCACATATTACACATATCCTCTTGCACGATGGCACCAAGACCTTCAGTGTGAATCCATAATATCATCAAGGGGGAAATCAAGGGCCATCAATACAATTTGACAAATATTCTACACTACCTCTTCGAAGCAGGTCATTTTGGCACACACTCTACCCCGGGGCTGCATCTGACCTGGGCGCCGCCATAGATTTAAAGTTATCATGTCTATTGCAGCATTTCAAATGTAATTCATGTGCCGCGATTGCCGGACCTCAAATCTCTTCTCCCTCTGAGTTGCTAAGATTTGGAGGGGGGATAGTATTTAATGTCGCCTGGTATTTCAGCGGCAGCAGGGTAAGCTGTCATTCAGCTCGCCCTGCGTCCAACTGACCAGGCAATGGGATAATACGTGCTGTGACTCTTCCCCATGGCACAATAAAGTTGTTTGTAATGTTGTATTTGCTTGTGTTAAAATTATTTGTAATCACCCCCTTCTTTGGTTATAAAAATGTAGATTAACTCTCTGAAAAGGACTCAGCTGGTACTACAGTTTGAAAGAGGTTCAAACTTTTTCCACTCTATACAAAGCCAAAGAAAAAGTTTTGGTTGAATGTAGGCATTAAACTGTAAAAATGACTGTGTTTAACTTAACGCCTGATCAAAGATGTATAAATAAGTGTGGTTTGATACACAAAAATAAGATTAGGGTTGAATGAAATTTTGTTGCATGATTAGTAAAAAGTATTGCTTGATTTCTGAAAGCAAACCTGAACTGAAAACAAACTGATGAGTAAAACAATTATATCTGTGGCTTTCATCATAAATAGTATTATCTTGAAGTCTAATTTTCTGTTTTCCGTTTATTTTCAACTCCCATCTTGAACTTACAACTTTTTTTTAATATAATCTATTCACTTCATCAGAATTGTCTCTCTGTCACGTAAGAGTTTATTTACCTGTACACATGATGAGATTTTCAGGCAGACTTCCTACCAGATTGATTATTTCCAACATGTCTGATCTGATTTCCGGTCAATTTTCCAATCGATTTCCCATAGAAATGAATGAAAAATCGATCATAAAATCGATCGGACATGTTGGAAATAATCAATCTAGCAGGACATCTGCCAGAAAATCTCATTGAGTGTACCTAGCATGATCAGTGGACGTTTGTACAGTCTAAAGTCTAAAGAAAAACTGTCCTGGAATATGAACCCTTACAGAGAGAAACAGAAACAAAGGAACATAGCTTAGCCTTATGTAGGGTTGGCACTGCACATACACATGTGTATATCATAATTAGGGATGATCGGAACCAGCAAATTCCGTTCTGCCGGAAATCACGGATTCCGTCAATGATAAATTCCGTCGCTATTAAAATTCCGCCGGATTTTTATGGAATTCCGGATTCCGTCGGAAATTTTTTAAATCTCTCTCTCTCTCTCTCTTATCATCCAGTAAGGAATTGCAGTTTTTCAAAACAGCTTACATACCATGGCTGGGATTTGAACCCAGGTCTCCGTTTGTAGTAGGTATCTAACTTACCCCCTAGACCACCAACCACACTACATGCTAAAGCTGGCCTAGCATGTACTATTATGATCAATCCAATAGAAAAAGTAGCATGATTAAGGATTTGTACTTTTTTAAAAGCCAGCTTACACACCTTGGCTGGGATTTGAACCCAGGTCTCAGTGTGTAGTAGGTATCTGACTTACCCCCTAGACCACCAACCACACTACATGCTAAAGCCGGCCTAGCATGTACCATTATGATCAATCCAATAGAAAAAGTAGCATGATTAAGGATTTGTACTTTTTCAAACGCCAGCTTACATACCTTGGCCGGGATTTGCTACTTTTTCTATTGGATTGATCATAATGGTACATGCTAGGCTGGCTTTAGCATGTAGTGTGGTTGGTGGTCATCCAGCTTACATACCTTGTCTGGGATTTGAACCCAGGTCTCAGTGTGTAGTAGGTATCTACCTACTACACACTGAGACCTGGGTTCAAATCCCAGACAAGGTATGTAAGCTGTTTTGAAAAACTGCAATTCCTTACTGGATGATACAAGAGGGGAGAGAGAGAGAGAGAGAGAGAGATTTGTGCTTATCCGGAAAATTCCGCGGAAATAAAAACATTTCCGCGGAATTCCGTTTGAGAGGTTTAGTAATTCCGTTCCGACTGCCGGAATCGGAATTGACCTAATTCCGTCCGGAATCATGGAATTAACAATTCCGCGGAATCCAGCGAGCATCACTAACCATAATGTCATTAGTCAGTTCAGGTACCCTTTAAGACTGTGTAAAGATATAGCAATGACAGTGGGCAAAGTAAATTAGGCAAGGGTCATCATCAGTTAGAATCTAGAATTTGTTTCTCTGAATGTATGTAATTTATAAGTCATTATGGATTATGGCAATCAACCATTACTTTGTATGTTGCCTTATCTAAATATCTCATAGCAATGATGTACTGCTAAACAGGGAGATGTGCAAGGTAGTAACATATTTTTTTTTGTCACTAACTGTTTCAGCTACTTTGTTGGGATGTGTGGAGATGGAGCAAATGATTGTGGGGTAAGTATAACGCATGCTTCTGATATGTTCACTATTCAGTCACTATTTAGCGTATAAGTGGAACACTATGTCACACTGACACAGCCCCAGGTTTCTTCAGTAAGCTTTTTTTCTCTCTAAAAAGCCCACAGTGACCATTCAAGATTTATAGTACATGGCACAATGTAAAAAAAAGCCTAATAAACTGTATACATGAGATGAGTGAAGCCAAAAACATAGTTTAAAGAGGCACTTAAGTCTCATAAAAAATGAGTTTTACTCACCTGGGGCTTCCCTCAGCCCCCTGTAGCCGATCGGTGCCCTCGCCGTGTCTCTGCGATGCTCCCATCCCCGCTGGCGACCACTTCCGGTTTCGCCGTCACAACCCAACAGGCATGGGAACGCGAGTGATTCTTCGCGTTCCCAGCCACAATATCACCCCCTATGCTGCTATTGCGGCCTCCTAGCCACAATAGCAGCATGGGGGGCCATATTGTGTATTCTGCAACACATCTGAGCACTTTGAACTAGCCCTAAAAAAAATATAATGCTTACAGTCAATAACATAGCAGCATTTTATTTTCTTTACAATCATTTTTTATCAATTAGAAAGTCCAGGTATCCTTCAGTGATGACTCCTCTCTCTTCCATTTCGTTTTATTATTATTTTAGTGTGGAGTAATTGTATAATCTTTGTCCATATTCCACAGGCACTTAAGATAGCTCACGCTGGAATTTCATTGTCTGAACTAGAGGCATCTGTTGCTTCTCCTTTTACTTCAAAAATTCCAAATATTCAGTGTGTTCCAATGCTCATAAAGTAAGTTTAATGGAAATGCCTTGTGCATTTTCACGTGTTTATCATTGTCATGTTTTCATTATTTCCTCTGAGATGAAACCACAATGGCAATTGCCAAAAATATACTGATTAAACCACCTGTTGAAGAAATCCACAGGGGATCAATCAAGAAAATAGAAAAAAAAACCTGGCCTCTAATGGGCACTTTAGTAAATGTCAAGTTACGATGTCATACTGCATTGTCATTATAGTCATTCTGCTTTTCAGTGGTGTCAGAACCACATTCTTTATGTATGGCAGAAACCAGAGATGGGTGGTCATGTACCTTTACAGCTGATCATTTTTAAACAAAACGTTGCTATTGCTAATGCTCAAACTTATAATTTTTAATGTTGATTTTTTTTTAAATTTACAAATTAGTTTATACTGTGCTAAAAATAAGAGAGTGCATTCTAAAGTTTTGTGTTTTCTATCAGGGGTTTGGGTCTCCTAGTTTAGTTCAATAACCAATAATCATGCCACTATTTCTGTTTATAGAGAAAAAAAACCTCTGTGAAGTCAGTGCTACCTACATAGTTCAAAACAAAAACATTAAACCCCCAAGCCCACGGGGAACACACTACAACCACACTTGAGAAGGTTCAAATCCAGGGACACAAGTCTGCATCTATTTGTGAACTGGGCACCACCAAATAATAGAGCCACTGGAAGAAAAAACAAAAAAGCACTCCTTGTGTGTATAACTAATTATACAAATCCTCCCCTGCAGTAGAGAGCAGGTCACTTTGGCTAACAATGTCAGTATTGACAAGTCAGCAAATAAGACTTATCAGTGGTACTAAAACCTAATCATATCTTCTTGCATCTGATTGTCCCATCTGTAGGCAAAATAATCATCCAGAGAAGCAAAGAGGAAGCCTCCAAGCTCTCCAAAGTTGATTCTAGATAGAATGTTTACTGTATATAAATCACAGACTGATTGCGCCTATAGGTGAAATTAATGGTTTTATTAAGTTAAAGCATGCAGGGGCCTGACATGTTTCTTGAGGTTCACCTCCATTTTGGATTGATACTCCTCGATTAGTATCAATCAAATAACCACCAAATAAGGCAAGCTGCTCTCTCCACAGGAGAGAATCTCCTGCAGTAGAATGTATTATGTAAACAAAAAGTGCTTTTTCATTTTTTTTTCTTTCAGTAGCTCAATTGTTCTGGACACTTCTGACTGGCTAGTAATTATTTTGGGCAATCAGTGTATTGATTTCACAGCTAGGCCATTAAAAGAGAGAAAGAGAGAGATGGTTTAAATATGGAGATTCAACAATTCCAGGGTAGCCAGTCACATACATTACTAAATGAAAAAAATGCAATTACTTACACTTTGAGAACTTTGTGTATTAAATGCTATTAAATGTTATTGTTTTACACAGGGAAGGAAGAAATACTCTGGTTACATCATTCTCTATCTTTAAATTCATGACCATGTTCATTCTTGTTGGAATTACCTGCATAGCATTTCTTTTTTGGGTATGGTTGCCACACTTATAAAGTATACGTAATTTTGTAACTACAGTTATAATTCATCATACATGTGTACTACATATCCTTACTTGTATTTTTTTCTGTATGTTGTATGCTTATAATACTCCACCAAGAAAAGTGAAAAAGCCTTGAGCACATCAGATGGTTGTTATGCATTCAAAGCATGGCCTGGCAATATGTGTGACTGAGGTTCATATGAATGTGTCAGTCCATTCAACAGTGCATCTCATGGAGGATGGATGAGCTCTAACTCAATCCAACAGCAGATTAGAAAATCAAGCAAAGCAAGTGGTTGTTGCACTGAGTAGTACAACATGTGTATCAGCTGTGATCGACACCTTAAAAAATATCTAGAAGAATAGGAGGGCAGATAAACAGAGAACCAGCACTGAGGACAAATTAAAGATCATACAAAGGTAGCATTGATTACAAGAAGGGATGAGTTAAAATGCCAATGACAGTCTGGCAAAAATTCCCTCCCATTTCTGATCATTGTGCAAATTTTCAACAAACCAATTTTACAAATACCATTACAAAAATGGGCCAACTTTAAACATAAATAGCAAAGCCCCTATACATGTTAGAACCAACAAATTTGCAAGGTACATGTAGGAGAACAGTAGCAAAATAAAACGTTCCAAAAGACCTTGTGGTTTTCCAGAAAAGGGCAGTTAAAGTGACAACAGGCAAATAGGATTTCTGCATGACAACAGTGTACAAAAGGCAGCATAAACATTGGGTCATGGCGGTGGGACCTGATATTGATAAAGGGTGGCACAATGTCTGAACTTAGCCATCAAAACAGCAGAAGAAAGCATTGCTAGCTCATCATGAACTGGATGACATCTGGGATAAATGCCACACATAAGGGTGCGTAGAAGTAGCAGTGTGACATTAGGCCCAATGATGGAGGACCAGAGGCAAAGCATGGGTCAAAGAGAGAAGTAGCAGTGTGTGGCCTCTGGTCAGTTATGACCAGTGAGGCCGCATTAGTAACTGGCATCTAGACATGAGTGTAGTGCATCATCAATGCCTCTTAAAAGTGTATAATACATACACGAAGGATTGAAATGCAGGAAGAGATGGTGGCCAGGCCCTGAGATGGAGCGTGGGCTGCATTGGTAATTGTCATGGGGAGCTGGGTGTAGTGCATTGTCAATGCCACCCAGAAGTGTATAATAAAGGTTGCGTACACAGGGGACTGAAAGGCAGCAGGAGGAGGATGTGGCAGGCCCTGAGACATACCAAGGACTGTCTTGGTAACTGACATCTAGAGATGGATGTAGGCCATTACCAATGCCACCCACAAGTGTATAATAAAAGTTGCAAAAGTCTGGTGGAAATATGCACCTCAAACACTGTCCAATTTTCTGCAACACTCATAATCATCACACCAACATATTTAGTTTAGTTTAGTAACATATTTAGTTTACTTAGAATTTAGTTTTGTTAGACATTTTTATAATGTATTTTTCCTCTAAATATATTCTATTAGAAACAAACACTTTTTGGAAATTATCAGTACCTATTACAGGATTTGGCTATCAACATTACAGTTGCCTTAACTTGTAAGTATCTTTTGTAACTGCCATCTGATAAAGCACTAGAGGAAAAATGCTGGTGTGTCCCATAGTTGGAACTGAAGTTCTTATTTTCTTTATTCAGTGAGCCTGAATGGTCCAGCACCAAAGCTTGCTCCATACAGACCCCCTGGACATCTACTCTCGCCTCCTTTATTATTGTCCATTGCCGTTCATTTCATCTTTACTATAACTGTTCAGACAACTATCTTCATACTACTACAGCAACAGCCATGGTACAATGAAACAGATGTGTTCAGGTAAATCATCAACAACCTCTGGAGTCTTTATAAATGTATTGCTCTGCTTCAGCAATTACAAATGCAAACTGTGGTTTAGCCAGCCTAGTAAAGATCCTTTAGAGCAAGTCATTTTATTTGAAATGTTTTCTCAATCTGAAGGCTTAATGAAAATATCAGTCTTCTAATATATATATTTAATATATTTAAGATAGCAGGCACATTTACATTCTACATTTATGTTCCAAAATGTATTACATAGCTCACTGTTTTCACACTTAATACATAACTTCAAAAATGTGGCAAAGCACTACAGAGCATTAAATGAGTGTCAAAATGGTTTAAGAAAACCAGACATGAAAATGAAATAATGAATTGCATGAGTAGTACCAATGGTAAATATGGAACAGAGTCCACTAAACCTTATTAACTGCCTATCGCGAATTGTATGAAAAATAAAACCTAGTAGTGTGGATAGTAAAGGGTTAATAATTAGTTAAGGAATAAATCACACTGCTGTTTACACAGACATGACAGCCTGGGTCTGACAGCTCTTAACGATGGGTTATGAGAAGCTTTACTGTGGGCTGAGGTGGGAGAAACAAATCATCCCTTTGAAGCAGGAAACATTCCCCTACCCAAAAGGTGATAGACCATGCAGCATCCCAACAACCATTTTCTGCTAGTAGTAAAACTGTCACCTGATTTTCTGAAGCCAAGCAGAGACTTCATAGATCAAGGACCCCTCCCCCATTTACACAGGTAGAGCAGAGGTCAGGCTCTGCACCTAGCATAACAGCTGATGAGTCTCTTCACTTTAGCCCAGTGCCCAGCCATTCATTGATTGAGGGCTGGAACCCACTAGAGCATTTTTTTGAGCATTTAGGGATTGCTTTCAACTGCTAGAAATTACCCTAAATGCTCTGCCAATGGAAATGGATGGGACAGATTCCACTAGAGCGATTGCGATTAGGCAAATCGCAATTGCAGGACATGAAGCATTTTGGTAGCGTTTCCATTCTAATGAATTGTACAGGAGCAGGAAAATCGCTCCCAAAATCGCTTGCAAAGCGCTACCACAGATCGCTAGTGATTGCGATAGCACTTTTTTTGCGCTTTGTAGTGGGTCCCAGGTCTTATATTGCAAGGAAGCCTCATGTAAATAAATATATACAGTATATACTTGCTTTATCTACTGCCAAATAACTAATTATTTGGCAATACACTTACATGATGCTTCCTTGCAGAATATATCAGTTATTATTCTGCTAAATAATAATATTTATTCTGCTTAGTAATAAAGTTTTATAATATTCTGGATGTTGTTGGTACTGCAACCTTGACTTTTAGCTGTTGATGAGAGTTGCTGAGAGTTAATTAAAAGCAACAATGCAAACATCTGTGGATGTAGGCTGTATCAGCTGGCCCTCTGACTTTTCTTCTCTATTTGACTGGCAGTGCCTGTCTCCAATCAAACTACAGCATGGAGAATGTTACACTGAGAGAACATCGGTATGCCGAGAACTACATAACAACTACAATGTTCCCCATCACAGGATTCAACCTCATGATCTTAGAATTTGTGTTCTCCAAAGGACGGCCATTCAGGCAGCGTTTGTATACCAACCGTGAGTCATGTGTTTAGAGAAATGCCAATATTTCTGCTTGCAATAAGAATATGCTTACTTTGAACTAAAGATAGGAAGATCAGATGAGTCAAATATTGATTTAACACTCCAAACAATATTGTGCCGCTAAAATTAAATTGGACGTTATATTCAGGTTTGATGTATTATTGACCTGCCTGGGGAGTGTTTGTTTCAGAGGCCACAGATCAATAATCCAGTAGTCAGATAAACTGACTTGAGGCCCACGAACATGCTAGATCAAAGTCAGCTTAGGCGGGTAATAATGACCACCACTGCAAAAATCTGGCATGTGTACAGTGGCCCCTGACCACTGCCATCAGGGATTCACCAGGCAAACCAATTTGTCTGAGCAATGGCCAATTACTTTGTTCTTAACCCATTTGCTGCGTTAGTTATGTGACATCTGCATTGCTCTGTCGGCTCCCCCCCCCCCCCCCCCCCGGCACACTTGCATTGTAACAGAATACATACTAGCCTGCAAGCTACCTATCCAGGATTTAAAATGTAGCAGAGATGGTACGCTGGACTTTACTTATACTTACCTGGGGCTTCCTACAGGTCTCATGAGCAGCGAGGCTTCCCTCGCCATCCTCTTCAACCCCTCTGTTCGGGTACTACAACACCCAGTAATCCCATCAATTGCCACCAGCCGTATCCTTCAGCGCATGCGCGGCTCGGCCGCACATGTGCCGCGCTCCAGTCCCCTGGGGTGTTCTGCACAGTACTATTGTGCAACCAAAGAATGCTCCAGGGGACGGGAGTGCGATGAGGGGTGTGTGTGCCTGGATTACCGGGAGTTATAGCAACAGAACGGAAGCGCCAGGGAGGATGGCGAGGGAGGCCCCGGTGCTCATGGGGCTGGAGGAAGCCCCAGGTAAGTATAAATAAGAGCTGGGGAACCATCTCTGGTTTCCTTTAAGTATTGTTTTTCTAGAGTCAGCTTTCACTGCTCCTAGCATTTTAAAATACATCCCTACTTTAGATCTGTCCAACCGCTGCGCTATTTTGATCATCTGTGGGCAGAATCAGAATGGGAACTCTAAACTGTGATTATCCTACAGTGTTAGGCCTGGTGCACACCGAGCGGATTTTGTAGCATTTTCCAAACCGCTTTCGCCAGTGGTTTGAAGTTTTTAGGAAACCGCAAACGTTGGTCCTGCAGCACTTTTGCGGTTTGCAGAAGCGTTTCTGCCTCAATGTAAAGTATAAGAAAACCTCAAACCGCTCTGGAAAATGCTAGATCAGAGCAGTTTCCCAGGCGTTTTTGTTAAAGAAGCTGTTCAGTAACAGCTTTACTGTAACAATATTTGTAATCTGCTACACAAAAACGCTCCAAAAAACGCTAGGCATGTTTAGGAAACGTCTCTAAACATGCCTAGAATCGCTCTGAAATCTGCTCCAAAAACCTCTAGCGTTTTGAGGATCTACTAGCGGTTTTGGTGTGCACTGGTTTTCCGCAACTGTGACTGAACAATAGCTATGAAAGGGTTATTAATATGATTGTTTTTTATGCATTTCAGATCCACTTATGTTTTTGATTATTTTACAAGTGGTGGTCTATGTGTTCATCCTTTTTGCTGACATTGATGCTATGTACACAGTGTTGGAGGTACAGTATTTTGTAAATACTCTCATTTCTATTTGATGTAAATAGCTGCCTAACATACTACAGGATATGTGCTGTCATTAGCAATATCATTTAACCACTTAAGTCAATCTGGACGGATATATTTGTCCATAAATTGCCACTCAAAGGCAATCTGGATCAATATATCGGTTCAGCAGTGTTGCTGCCCTTGTGCACGCGTATCAGCATGCAGGTGGCTCGTTACCTGCAATTACAGGGGATCTATTGCTGAAGAGGAACTAGTGAATCAGATGCCTCCAAACATGAGGTAATTGAATCAGATGCCTCCAAACATGAGGTATTTGAGTTATGAACCGAAATGTAAAAAAAAATAAGTTCTCACGCTTCCTGGTATCTTCCAGAAGAGTGCTTAGCGCCACCTAGTGGCCAAAAAGAAAAATTAAAGTAGAAATGGGAAAGAAAATACACACTAAATAAAAACTGATTGACTTAACACCCTGCCCATTAACTAAAAAAAAATAAAAACATACGTTTAAAAAAAAAGATTACAAAAAATTCAGTTTAAAAACAAAACAAAACATAAATTGCTACCTTAGGGACTAAACTTTTTAATATGTATGTTGTGAAGTTATATTACTATATAACTTATTACCTTGTGGTAATATATGGGCTTGTAATTAGTGATGGACGCAAAACTGAAAAAATGCACCTTTATTTCTAAATAAAATATTTGCACCATACATTGTACTAGGGAAATATTTTGAATGTTGCAATAACCAAGACAAATTGGCAAATAAAATGTGTGGATTTTATGCACAGCAGAATGTTTTATTTTAAAACTATAATGGCAGAAAACTGAGAAATAATGATTTTTTTTTTCTTTCTTTTTTCTCATTATTTCTGTTAAAATGCATTTAGAATAAAATAATTCTTAGCAAAATGTACCACCCAAAGAAAGCCTAATTAGTGGCAAAAAAACACGATATAGACAGGTGTGATAAGTAGTGATAAAATGATTAGCAAATCAATGGAAGGAGCGCTGACAGGGGAAAATTGCCTTCGTCCTGAAGGTGAAAACACCTGCGGGCTGAAGTGGTTAGCCAGCAGGTAATGGAAGTACCATTTTGTAATAAGTGTTGATGTTTGATGTTTTATTAAAGTACATTTGCGAGTTTTAAGGCTATTGTAACGATCGGTGTCAGCACGCAGAGAGAATCTGATTATTGGTGATCTGCAATATCACCAAGAATACAGATATATACCTGATTATTGATGATCTGCAGAATCACCAATAATACAAGTATAACTAACCTCTGGACACCTGATAAAGTGTAAGTGTTTGGTGCAACAGTATGAGCTTGAACCACCTGAGGAGCAGGTGACCCAAGACCGTATAATGGGTATCTCCTGGATAGGGCTGGAGATAACCAGAGAGCCAGTGATTCCCTGAACAGCTGGGAATCAGACTCTACTGCAGTCAAAGGACTCCTATGAGATAGAGTCCCTGACTGGATTACAGAGAGGTCCCTCTGAGAGACAGGGAGTCCCTGCAGCTACTGGACATCCCACAGGGGGGGTGTCACAGGTAGAAAGGTCGGTCAGGCCGGGTCGGCAACACACGAGTAGATAAAGTACAGAGACAGAAGGCTGATTCGGTAACCAGGGACAGGAAGGGTTGGCAACAGGAAATCAAAAGTGCAAAGGTACCGAATCAGAGAGCAGGAGCGGAGTCAAAGGAGCAATAGGTCATAACAGATATCAAACAGAGGCCTAGTCTAGAGTGTGAGGTCCGTGGTCTTCAACACTCAGGGACTGATCTAAGCATAACACAGCAATGACACAGTATCCCTAGTCTTGGGTGTGAGGTCCGTGGTCTCGACACCCTGGAACTGGTCTAAAGTATAACACAGTAATAACACAGTATCCCTAGTCTTGGGTGTGAGGTCCGTGGTCTCTACACCCTGGAACTGGTCTAAAGTATAACACAGAAGTAACACAGTAATCTGGCTAAGTGGGAATTCCCAGGTCCACCTGGTTATAACACACTGAAGGATCTGACTATGGTATGAGTGCTAACACATAAGCATTCGCAATGGCAGACAACCAGCCACTGACAGACGAGAAGTGTATATATAGCAAAGCGCTCCTCAGCGCCACCCAATCCCATTCAACCAATCACCTGCTGCGCTGGGATCAGCTGATCGTCCTGATCCCTCTCCTATTGGTATAAAGGGCCTGCCTGTTAGCGCACGTGCGCGCGTAGCTCTCCATCTGTGTGCACTACTAGGCTCAGACAAACCAGACGCATGCCGCTGCGGAGAAACCGCCGGACTAAAATGGGGATTCAGCCGCCCCGCTATCAGTCCGCGCGGCGGTGTCTCCGCAATTCATTACAGTGCCCCCCTGAGGAGTGGACTCCGGCCAGGATGTAAGTCATGAAACTCCTTTTTTAATTCCTCCGCATGCATGCGGCAATCTGGCACCCAAGATCTTTCCTCTATGCCATATCCTTTCCAGTGGACCAGATATTGCACGGAATTCTGCACTAAACGAGAGTCCAAGATCTTTTCAATTTCATACTCTGGTTGGTCATCCACCAACACAGGGGGGGGGGGGGGGGGGAATGAATCCACGTGTACTGCTGGCTTCAAAAGAGACACATGGAATGATCTCACACCTCTTATACTGGCTGGGAGATCAATTGCGTAAGTGACATCATTAATTTTCTTAGACACTGGAAATGGTCCTATAAATCTCGGGCCCAGTTTAAGGGACAGTTGTTTCAAGGCCAAATGTCGAGTGGACACCCACACCAAGTCTCCTGGAGCAAACTTCCACTCCACCGACCGTCTTTTATCTGCCTGTCTCTTCTGGGTTTGGAAAGCTTTCCCCAGATTCTTCTTAACCATTCCCCAAATCTCCTTTAGAGCCCTCTGCCAATCCTCCAGGGCTGGGAATGGTGTGGATGCAACCAGCAAAGGAGCAAACTAAGGTGACCTTCCTGACACTACCTGGAATGGGGAAAACCCAGAAGAGGAGCTTTTCAGGTTGTTGTGCGCAAATTCCGCAAACGGCAAAAACTTTACCCAATCGGATTGCGCATCTGCAACGTAACACCTGAGGAACTGCTCCAAGGATTGGTTAACTCTCTCGGTCTGGCCATTGGTCTGTGGGTGGTAGCCTGATGAAAATGCCAGATCCATGTCCAATTGATGGCAGAAGGCTCTCCAAAACTTTGAAATGAATTGGACTCCCCGATCTGACACTACATTCTCCGGAATGCCATGCAGCCGGAAAATGTGCTGGATGAAGAGATCAGCCAATTCCTGGGCCGAGGGGAGCCCTTTCAAAGGGACAAAATGAGCCATCTTACTGAATCTGTCCACTACCACCCAAATGACCGTATTGCCCTCAGACTGAGGGAGCTCACCCACAAAATCCATGGAGATATGGGTCCATGGTTCACTTGGAACTGGCAGAGGCTGTAAGGTGCCAAAAGGGGCTTGACGAGAGGGTTTACTTCTTGTACACACTGTACACTCTCTTACAAACTCTTTACAATCTGTCACCAATGTAGGCCACCACGCACATCCGGCCAGTAAATTCTGAGTTCTAGTGGCCCCGGGATGACCAGCATTCTTATGGGAATTAAACATCTGAAAGAGTTGCAAACGGAAAGGCAGCGGTACAAACATGACCCCATCAGGCTTCCCCTCTGGAGCATCCTGTTGGTAAGGACTCAGAGTGACCGTCCAATCCCTCCAGGTCTCAGTGGCTGCCAGTACTACCTTCTGAGGTAGAATGGTCTCAGGGGCTGAGGGCTGTACTGTTTCAGGTTCAAAACACCTGGATAAGGCATCGGCTTTGATGTTTTTACTACCAGGGGTATATGTAATTACAAATCTCAATCTCTTCGAAGAACAGGGACCACCGGGCCTGGCGAGGGCTAAGTCTCTTAGCACCTTCTATGTACTCCAGATTCTTAGGATCTGTATAAACTGTGATAGTGTGTTCTGCACCTTCTAGCCAGTGTCGCCATTCCTCAAAAGCTAACTTGATGGCCAAAAGCTCCTGGTTGCCTATGTCGTAGTTTTTTTCTGCGGGTGAAAATCTATGAGAAAAGTAGGCACATGGGTGGAGTTTGCCCTGCAAGCCTGACCTCTGAGACAATACAGCTCCTGCCCCCACCTCTGAAGCATCAACCTCCACAATAAAAGGAAAGGTGACATCGACATGTCTCAATATGGGTGCGGAACAGAACAGTTTCTTTAATGTGGAAAAAGCCGCATGAGCCTCTGGTGACCAGTGATGAGTATCAGCCCCTTTTTTTGTGAGACTGGTGAGGGGCGAGATGATGGTAGAGTACCCCTTTATGAACCTTCTGTGGTAGTTGGCAAAGCCCAAGAATCTCTGGAGTGCCTTCAGTCCAACAGGTTGAGGTCACTCCAGGACCGCAGAAACTTTCCCTGGGTCCATTGAGAGGCCAGAGGTGGAGATAATGTACCCCAAGAAGGCAATCAAGGTTACTTCGAAGAGGTATTTCTCCAATTTGGCATAAAGCTGATTCTGTCTCAATTTTTCTAGCACAAACTTAACATGCCTGCGGTGTTCAGAAAGATTGGACGAAAGATCAGTATGTCGTCCAGATAGACTAAGACGAACTTCCCCAACACCTCCCTGAATACCTCGTTAATTAACTCCTGGAAGACAGCCTGGGCGTTACACAACCCGAAGGGCATCACCAGGTACTCGTAATGCCCGTCAGGCGTGTTAAAGGCTGTCTTCCACTCATCACCATCTCTAATACGCACCAGATTGTATGCACCTCTCAGATCTAGCTTTGAGAAAATCTTGGCGTTGGTCACCTGCGTGAACAAATCGTCAATTAAAGGTAAAGGGTAGCGATTTTTCACCGTGATTTTATTTAGGCCTCTATAATCTATGCAAGGGCGAAGGCCTCCATCTTTTTTCTTTACAAAAAAGAACCCTGCCCCTGCTAGTGACCGGGAGGGACGGATGAACCCTTTAGCCAAGTTCTCTCTGATGTATTCCTGCGTAGCTAGTTTCTCAGGCCCAGACAGATTATAGAGGTGACCCCTGGGAGGCATACAACCAGATCTCAAATCGATGGGACAATCGAAGGTACGGTGGGGGGGAAGTTTATCTGCCGACTTGGGACAGAAGACGTCAGCAAACTCTGTGTATTGTTTTGGCACACCTTCAACCTGAATGCTGGTATTACCCATGGTTACTTTCGCTAAACAATGATGATAACAATGGGATGACCAGCTTGTTAGCTGACCTGAAACCCAGTCTATCTGAGGGGAGTGAAGTTGTAACCAGGGCATGCCAAGAATGATGGTGGAGGTTGCCATACGCAAGACCAGAAATTGCAGATTCTCCCCATGCAGTACCCCAACACTGAACTTCAAATTCGGAGTACGAGACAGAGGATGTTTACTTTGCAGAGGAGAGTCATCTACAGCAGTGACCAAAATCGGTTGGTCCAATGGGAGTATAGGAATTCCCAATTTCTTTGCAAAGTCGTAATCTATAAAGTTAGCCGCTGAACCAGAGTCAACGAAAGCTGCAGTGGTAACAGTCTGACCTTTCCAGGTGACAGTACATGGAAGGAGCAAACGATTGTTGTCTAGAGGTAAAGACTGCGCGCCTAGGGTATTACCTCTGACTACACCTAGGCGGCAGCATTTACCGACTTCTTGGGGCAATTCTGTACTCCATGGTCCTCCTCTGCACAGTATAAACAGAGCTGTTCTGTTTTACTGCGATTCCTCTCCATCTGTGTCAACTTGGACTGACCAATTTGCATTGGTTCTGGCGGAGGTGAGACGGGTGGAGGAGAGGCGTAAGAGACATATCTGACCGCGTTCCTACCACGGGTTTGCTTCTGACATCGTAAACGGTGGTCAACCCGTACTGCTAACGAGATTGCCTCATCAATAGTCTTTGGTTCAGGGTGTCCCAACATCAACTCTGAAACTGCGTCTGACAACCCTGATAAAAACAATCTAACAGTGCAAAAGCCCCCCACCTAGCTGACACAGACCACTTTCTGAATTCAGCCGCATAGACTTCCACTGGATCCTTGCCTTGACGCAAGGTTTTTAGCTTCCGCTCAGCAGTAGAGGCAATGTCCGGATCGTCATAAATTATGGCCATGGACGTAAAAAATGCCTCTACTGATGTCATTGCCTCATGCCCTGTCTGTAGGCTGTATGCCCAAGTTTGAGCATCACCTGACAGCAGGGTCTTAATAAACGTAATTCTCTGTGCCTCTGTTCCTGACAAGTTAGGTCTCAGTTCAAAATACGACATTATACGATTTTTAAAATTCTGAAAGTCAGATCTATGACAAGAAAACCTTTCGGGTACAGACATGCGCAAGTCTGTAACTGGAGGAGATCGCACTGAATTTACAGCCGTCTGAAGGACCTGTAAGGACCCAGATATAGCAGAGATCTGGGCCTGCTGACCATCCAGCACTCTGATGAAATTTTCCACCGAGGTGGTGAGCGTATCAAGACGGCTGCTAAGTGCGTCCATTTTGTTTTTCAGGTCTGCCGTTCTGTAACGATCGGTGTCAGCACGCAGAGAGAATCTGATTATTGGTGATCTGCAGTATCACCAAGAATACAGATATATACCTGATTATTGATGATCTGCAGAACCACCAATAATACAAGTATAACTAACCTCTGGACACCTGATAAAGTGTAAGTGTTTGGTGCAACAGTATGAGCTTGAACCACCTGAGGAGCAGGTGACCCAAGACCGTATAATGGGTATCTCCTGGATAGGGCTGGAGATAACCAGAGAGCCAGTGATTCCCTGAACAGCTGGGAATCAGACTCTACTGCAGTCAAAGGACTCCTATGATATAGAGTCCCTGACTGGATTGCAGAGAGGTCCCTCTGAGAGACAGGGAGTCCCTGCAGCTACTGGACACCCCACCTGCTGCGCTGGGATCAGCTGATTGTTCTGATCAGCTGATCCCTCTCCTATTGGTATAAAGGGCCTGCCTGTTAGCGCGCGTAGCTCTCCATCTGTGTGCACTACAAGGCTCAGACAAACCAGACGCATGCCGCTGCGGAGAAACCGCCGGACTGAACGCGGATTCAGCCGCCCCGCTGTCAGTCCGCGTGGCGGTCTCTCCGCCATCCATTACAGCTATATTGCATCATCAGCACCAGATTGTTATGATGAAATTGTTCTTTAACCTCCTTAGCGGTATGGAGGAGCTCAGCTCGACCATTACCACCGGAGGGCGCCGCTCAGGCCCCGCTGGGCCGATTTTGTAAATTTTTTTTTAAATCACGCAGCTAGCACTTTGCTAGCTGCGTGGGGGATTCGATCGCCGCTGCTACCCGCCGATCCGCCGCTAACCAACGCGAAAGGAGCCCCCCACATACCCCGTGCGCAGCCTGGCAAATCAGTGCCAGGCAGCACTGTGGGGTGGATCTGGACTCCGGATGACGTCACGACGTCGATGACGTCATCACGATCATCGACATAGCAATGGGGAAGCCCTAAAGGAAATCCCGTTCAGAATGGGATTTCCAGACGGGCTAATGCGCCGGCGGCGATCGAAGGGTAGGGAGGGACGCCGCAGGGAGGGGGGAATCATGTAGCTAGCGCTAGGCTAGCTACATGATTTAAAAAAACAAAAAATAGTGCTGCGCTGCCACCCTGGCAATGTTGATAAAGCGCCAGGGTGGTTAATTGTGTCTACAAGGTTAATATGTGTGGAGCTTAAGACCACTTTAAAAGCAGCACCTCAAAAAACATAGTATCCATATTCAGCCATCCACAAATTCTTCAAACTGCTTTGGAATAAATAACATTCCATTCTGGATCCTCACACAATAATTAGGGCAAAGCTAGAGGCTAATAAAGAAGGCCACTCAGCATATGGCAAAGTAATAAAGTATAAGTACCACCAGCCAATGTCTAATACCTACAGGTGCAAGGGGGATCTTGTTTACCTCATTTTCCACAAATTGTACAGAGTATGCCTAGGTTAATTTTCTTTCCTCATGGGCTACAAGAATTATTCACAGTAAATTCAGTACCAAGTACATATTGTATACAGTATGTAGTGTTGCAGCATTATGTTTATATCTTTCTATTTAAGGCTTTCCCTGATGTTTCACTGACATCATAGTTTATTATATATTAATATCCTGGAAGTATTTGATTGAATTACTATGAATTACTACTATGTATACATTTGTGTATATTTTAAATATATTCTTATTTTTATCCTCAGCTTGTGTGTGTCCCATATTACTGGAGAGTGAACATTTTCATCACAGTACTTGTCCTGTTTGTCATGTCATACCTTGCAGAGGTAAGTATTTTTAAGTAACAATTTTCCTACAGCTGTGTGGAAAACTATCTATGATAAGCAAATCAAAACCTATTGGTCCAATTGCACAGTATACATAATATCAAATTTTCCAATATCATAAACACAGTCATGTGAAACACACTAAAATACCTAATGCATTGCAATCAGTAACCTGGTCTGCCAGGTTGAAAAAAAAAAAATCAATCTGAGCAAAGTCGAGATTTACAAACTTTGTGTGATTTGTGGCAAATGTACCTTGTCATTATAATGTTGCAGGGTACTTTGTCAAGTTAGAGTTTTGGGTTTCCAAACTTTCCTGCAAGACACTTAGAAAAGATTACTGTACCTCTCTAAATAATATACTCCTATAAAAATATCACAAAAGCACATGTATTCAAGTGACCAACTATAAACACACCAATTTGTGGTACAAAATATATAATGTGTATACAAGCATTTCGATTAATGAATAAAAAGAAAATAATTAGTGGTTCAAGGAACAGTCAATAAAGTAATAGAGAATACATATCTAGAATCAAGTAAAAAAAAAGAATATTTTTTGAAGGTAAATATTGCATAAAAAAATAAAAGGATAGGAACTCTCTCAGCGCTTCAGAGCTTCAGTCATACAAAACTGTGACACAAGTAAACACTAAGTCAATGTTTAAAAATAGTACCGAAAAAAATCCTTCTGACAATGACAATTTCATCCAGATAATGTTACACTGAGCAAAGGCTTCAAGAAAATGGTGAAAGTGTGTAAACAACAACCCCTTTTCTTCTCCAGGATTTTGACTTTTGATTGCAACTAGGCAAGGTTTAAAGCGACTCTGACGTCTCCTAAAATCCCACTTTTTATTAAACATTTAACTTAAGCACTTTATGCCCTTTTAAAACACTGCATCCCCGCGGCAGAAAGCTGTCTACAAACCCCCCACACCAGGGCAAAATCCATGACTTTCCTGGTCATGGATTTTGCTGCCTGGGGAGGCAGAGCTTTGAGCTGCAGTTCTGCCTCCATTAGCGTCAATCTCCCGCAGATCTCCGCCTCTCCCTTGCCCCTCTCAGTGAAGGAAGACTGAGAAGGGCGGGGAGAGGCGGTGATCAGTGGGGATTGATGCTAGTAGAGGCAGAGCTACAGCCCTAAGCTCTGCCTCTATGAGGAAGCGCTCCCCGCATATTCCCACAAGGATTTTGGGGGTTTGTAGACAGCTTTCTTCCATGGGGATGCAGCATTTTAGCAGGGCTTAAAGTGCTTAAGTTAAATGTTTAATAAAAAGTTGAATTTTAGGAGACTTCAGAGTCTTTTTAAAGAGTCACTAATGTTGTCCAAGGATTAGCTGTGGAAGGAGAATTTTTTAGCAGCGGGGACAGTTAAGATTAGCTGTGGGGGGGGGGGATACGGTTAGCTGAGGAGGGGTTTTTGCAGTGGTGAAGATAGTTAAGGTTAGCCATGGGGGAGGAAGTGGCAGCGGGGGCGGTTAAGGTTAGCCGTTGGGAAGGATGGGTTAAGGTAAGCTGTGAAAGGGATTGTGGTGGGGACAATTAAGACTAGCGGTGGGGGAGGAAAGGTTAAGGTCGGCCATGGAAGTTGGGTTTTGAGGCAGCTGGAATGGTTAAGGTTAGCTGGGGGGGGGGTGGTAAAGGTTAGGCATCGTAGTAGGAGGGTTCAGTGTCACACTAGGCTTAGGTTTAATAGTAGAATATCAGTAAATTTACCAATATTTTACCATCGGGTTTACTGAGGGCTCAAATTTTCTGGTGCCCCATTTTGACATACACGGAAATTCATATACTCACTCTTGAATACAGATACATTTAATTTCAAATTCAAGTTAAAATACATAATGTAAAGGAAGTTATTATTTGGATTGTGATTAGTTCAGTGACTAACGCCCTCTTTTTTTAGGAATGGTTTATTGAAAACAGAAAACTCTGGCTCTGGATAAAAGCAATATTTCGCTACAAATCAAAAAGTCAGTACAGAAAACTGCAAAGAAAACTGCAGAAAGATACTGAATGGCCTCCGAAGAACAGGACTGACTATGCAATCCAGACAGTTTCTGTAAAGAACTGTGATTTTGCTTACAGTAAACCAGTGCATTGCAACTCTCCAAATGGTGGGATAGACATTCTTCCAGAGGAAACAATTATGACAGCCATGTAAAACAAGTAACTGGGACATTGGAAGTGTTGCAAAACTTTTACTGAGCAAAAAAAAAAATCTTTGCCAATTTAATTGTTTATATTTATTGTAGTATTCTAGTATGCTGTATTACTCAAAATATATTTGTTGCTGTACTGAAACAAATCATAACATGAACTCTAACGTTTTTCTGGCAAGGAAAGTGGAGGACACATGCTGGACAAAAGAGTTTGTGCAAGAGTGATAAACAGGGATGTAAACCAAAAAATATAACATTCATACTCTCCTTTGGAAGTAATCCTAGAGACAGGGAATGTCTTAAATGTTACTTTCTGCTTTGTGAAGACTTCTAGATAAACAGTAATCCAGACACAGAGAGGCAAGAAGTCTGGGAAATTCAGTACAAAAAATTATATTTACTGTTGTCATGGTTTCAAAGGATATTAGATTGCATTTTTATTAGTAAATTACAGCAGCTGTAGGCTGAAATGATATAACTTTTCAGTATTCCGCAAGATGCTTGCCATGGCTGGCACTAACAGCACCAAGATATAAAAATGCTGCAGTTCACCCAATTTATCATGTGAACATTCACAATACTTATACTGTATAAGGAAAGAGTTTAACAAAATCCATAACAAGCTCTGATGTATTTTAAAAACAAATCTATTTCTGGGAGTTTTTCTTATTCTTTCTTTTTTTCATTTTTATACAATGAATGTACTTGTTTGATTAAGTCAATGTTTAGGAGCATTCTTCCTTATGTAAATAATGTATAGTGTATGGATGATATGAAAAGGTTGCATGTGCAAACATGGATTTTAGATGGGTTTATAGGCATCCTTTTTTGTACCAATGTACCAATGTCTTTTCAGAAGAATTAATGTGTTGCTGTTAAAAGAAGTAAAACGATGATGTATGCATTAATGCTTAAGCATTTATTTGGGCCAGTTGGCCAAATGGAATAAATGAACACAAACTTGTACTTACTAAAACAAGAATGAAACTGATAGGAAGAGCCTGGCAGCAATGTCAAACAACGAACATGGCTCAGCGCTGCTGCAAGCCATGGTGGTGTATTGAATAACAAGGTTTCTATGGGGGCATATAGAACAACACAATCTTTTATATAACTTCTCTCATGCATAAAAGTGCATCTGGATACATTTTCCATGGTCCTGCTTTAAAAGTAGGCTATGTGAATGGCGCTATAAGAATGTTGAGCCTGGAAAGCAGCAGAAAAAAAGCTGTGCAGAGGGGTGAGCACTGTTCTGCATGTAATCAGGTCCTTAGCCTAAGTAGCATTACTTTACAACTCATGTTATCTGTTTAGTGAATGTATTTCTTGCTGAGTCCAGAAATTGTGGTAGGCCTTGCACTGTGTAGAGGAGGTTAAAGCATGCCCACTTTAAAGTAATATATTCTGGTCTGGTGTCCTACTTGTTACCAAATGCAGGGTATGGATTGGCAAATAGTGAAGTGTAGAATAAAATCTTTTAAAGAACACCTCCAGTGTACAATAAAAAAAAGCAATTGGTCCAGCAAGGTCCAGCAAATGAACAGGAATATAAATTACCCATTTGTCTGGAAATGACCAAGATTGGTTATTTTAAGGGAGCTCATACAGCCGGACTTAATTGTGCAACCCCACGGCAGGTGACATCATGGTCTCCCATTAAAGGCAACGTTGACTTGACTTGAATACATTATCTTCTTATTTATCATTTCGTTTCCGATGTTTATATGTCAAAGAAAATATGAAATAAATGAAATTTGGAGGTTTTGTTGTATATTTATTTTAATAAACGTCAGTTGCCTGTCATCCTGCTCTTTTGTGTTCAGTAGTATCTGAGCCACACACTTGCTACAAACATACATTTAGACTTGAAATCAGACTTCAATCAGAGCTGTAGATTTGTATAATCATTTTAGCTCAACAATTCAGATAGTATTAAAAGCAGAGGATCAATACACCAGGCAGGTAAGTAGCATTATCTGAAAGGGAACAAAATAGCCAACTCCCATATATATCAACTTATGTGTTTCCTTTCAACCCATTCAGTAAAGATAATTGCAAGGCAGTGCTGCTTGGGCGCTACCAAGAATGTAGCTGCTTATACAAGTGATGCTATTCTATGAAAGTGGATTGCCTGATGTAGAATCCTCACAACCTCATCATAACAGAATTGAATGTGACCATTCTTTGTTAGTCAAAACATGACTTATGACTTGTCTGAGGCGCTGTTATACCGACCACACAAGCAGGGCCGGGCCGAAGCATAGGCTGGAGAGGCTCCAGCCTCAGGGCGCAGTGTAGGAGGGGGCGCAGAATTCATTCAGCTGTCATTCCTAATTGCGTTTGAAGCAGAAATAAATAAGAAAAGGGGATACATGGCAGTGACTGCAAGCCAGATAACTAGAGATTAAGGTGTTAGGGAGGTTGTGGGCCCTGTGGCGCCTCTTAGTCTAATAGCAATCAGTGTTTGATGGCTGGGGTGGCAGGTATGGAGGGGCGCACTTTGGTGTCTCAGCCTTGGGTGCTGGAGGTCCTTGTCCCGGCTCTGCACACAAGCCAGACATAGACATAGGCCATTTGTAATATCACTAGTAAGGTTGAGGCTTAAATGCATACAATCTGTCACTCTGAGGATGCAGGATAGAATTGCATGGCACATCTGAGTGGATATCAATCATGTAAAACATCGGAAACATTTTAGAGCTGGCAGTCAACTCAACTGGTATATTGAATTTTTAAATCTTTTGCCTCAATATTTTGGCATACAGAAGAGGAGCTAGCAGTTCTAACTGTCCACTCCATTGCACTCATAGTTCGGGTTCACAGAAACAAATTTGGAGCAAGTACACATTACTATTTAGGACTGCAGAATTATGGAAACATATTGAGTTTATATTATATGAAGATATACTGTTATAATACCACATGTTTGTGTTTGTAGAACTGTTATGCATAAAACTTGTTTTTGGGCAATTCTCACACATTCTTTCCCAATGTATGTATGAATTCATATTTGAATATATAATATATACATAATATCACTCTGTGTATATTATTTGGGGCATAATATTTTAATATTTGGGGCCTATTCCCTGGTGGTACCAATTCTTAGATTATTAGACCATTATTAGACCTTCTCCTGTACAAGTAAGTTCTGTTGCTGGTTTATACTGATTTAGTTAATTATGATTTTGAACTGTAATAATTAAACAAAGCTATTCATAAATGTGATTTTGATTGGCGATAATGGTACATAACAGGAAATAAAAACATTATCTATTATCCTATGAAGACTTTTATCTAAATTACTAAAATGTATTCAATCCATGTTTTTCCTCAACGTTTTCTCCTAGGAAACAATTTTTCATTTTCTGTTTAAAATAACTTTTTAGCACCGTGCAACTGAGAAAAACGCAAAAGTAGGTGAAAACGTACGGTCATGTTATTATGACTATTTACTTCCTTGGTGGTGACTTAAAAAGAAGAAACTATTGCTAAGATGTGAAAATATCACCTAGGAGAAAACTTAGGAGAAAGGGTGAATTGAATATAGGCCAATATGTTTTGGGTGTCCGCCCTTCATCGTGGGCTAGGACTGCTAACACACTAACCTTTCCACTAACTATCACATTTTAATAAATGCATGACATTTTTGAAGGATCCGACATTTTCCAGCCTTATTAATAAATAGTGACAAAATACAAAGAATGATACAAAATACAAATTATAGAATTGGTAATGACAGTGATAAAATTAACATGATGAATAAAATGTATAATGGTTATCAAGACACAAAAGGGGGAGAGAGCCCTGCCCTTGAAAGCTTACAATCTAAAGGGAATGGGGGGGGGGGACAGGAGGAGGGGTAGTATGCAGCAAATATATAGAGGCTTTGTGTATTAGGATACCTAGTAGGAGTGCAATTTGGTCTTAGTACAAAGGGAAGTGGCCTAAGGTAGCGCATATGCTTGTCGGAACAAGTGTGTTTTTAGAGAGCGTTTAAAGGTAACAAAGGTTGGCGAGTGACGGATGTGTTGTGGGAGGGCATTTCAGAGGAGGGGTATCTATTTATATATAAATATTAAATGAATAAACTGTGGAATTTAGCATTTCAAGCGTCAAAACTGTGTGCAACATGAGTGTGTGTGTCTGTGTGTCTGTGTGTGTGTGTGTGTGTGTGTGTGTGTGTGTGTGTGTGTGTGTGTGTGTGTGTGTGTGTGTCTGTGTGTATGTGTGTGTGTGTGTGTGTGTGTGTGTGCCCATGTGTGGGTCTGTGCATATGTAACATTTATCAGTCATAAGTATGAATTAACAAAAAATTATATGAAGGTTTTGAGGCCCGTAGATCGTGTTCAAATAATATAAAACATAACTTTTAATTACAAACTAACATTAATTACAAACTAGCATGTAATAAAAGCAGACCTTATGCCACATTACAATGCGATTAATGGCCATTAATTTAATTTTTTGTTTATTTATATTTCTGACATTCACCAGAGGTGTTTGGATCAATAGCTTAGAGTTTGCTAATGTATACAGTAATATTCCCTTGGAGCCTAAATAAACCCAAAGCAGGACAAGGCAAGTTCTAGATCAAATAAAGTTAATAAATGAATACAAACATTATAGAGAAGCAAAGTGGTTGAACAAAAACATGTTTCATAGGAGAAGGAATGTGCTTTCAAACTGCACTACAGATCATTTCCTCTTTTCTCTGGTTTCAGCCAGTAGGTGGGCTCAAAATACATGACCATATGACTCCCGAGGTAGGATGAACAATAGATACCAGTCTACATTTCCTAGCATTCCTTTGTTAAAGTATTTCCTTGCTTTCTGGTGTCTTGAAAGGCATTTTATTGATAAGATGTGAAATATCACCTAGGAGAAAAATTTAATTGGGCTATGCCCAATGTGTCTTCTATGTGCGCAGACAGATTCTATGAATCACAGGAAGTGGGTGATGAGCAATAAAACATCAGTCTGCTAACAGGAAATGACTAAGGCAGCAGAGCCCTGAAGGCTTTATGGATTTAAGTATAGCTGCAGGCAAGTACAGCTCAACAATGCACTTTTAATATAAACACTTCAGTCTTATAATAACTCGTTATAAGAAAACGTATGTTAATGAACGTAATTGGTTGGAGAATCTGCCTTGTTTGGTTATAGATTTGTAACCATAAAAGCCAAGATTAAATTGAATGTTCTGTTCTATCCAAAGAAGTCTCAGTGAAACAAACAAAGCAGCACATTTTTGGATAAAATAAGTGGCAATTTGATTTTGACAGAGGTGCCATTCGTGCTACTGACGAGCTACTGTGTGTCCCCTATCTTATTGCCTGATGAAGCGGGCTGTGCCTGCGAAACGTGTTGCATCTTTTGGGGTACCAATAATAAATGTATTTGTTTAATTCAGACAGTATTTTGAGTCTGCCTTCCGGAGGTAAGTCCACCACTGCCTCCCAGCAAATTTAAAAATTTTTATTACCTTTTATCCTGCTGGCGCCTCTGTTTCTCTTACGATAACTTACGTGAAAGCACTCAGACCATAGTCAGATCCCACAGTGTGTTTGAACCAGGAGGACCTGGGAATTCACACTGAGCCAGATTACTTCTGTATTATCATTGTGTTATACTTCAGACTAGTTACAGGGTGTCGAGACCACGGACCTCACACCCAAGACTAGGGATTCTGTGTTATCATTGTGTTATACTTCAGACTAGTTCCAGAGTGTCGAGACCACGGACCTCACACCCAAGACTAGGGATTCTGTGTTATCATTGTGTTATACTTCAGACTAGTTCCAGGGTGTCGAGACCACGGACCTCACACCCAAGACTAGGGATTCTGTGTTATCATCGTGTTATCCTTCAGACTAGTTCCAGGGTGTTGAGACCACGGACCTCACACCCAAGACTAGGCATTGTTTGATATCTGTTATGACCTACTGCATTCTTGACTATCCCTCTGTTTTCTGATTCGGTACCTACGCGTATCTGATATCCTGTTGCCAATCCTGCCTGCCCCTGGTTTCCGAATCAGCCTTCTGTCTCTGTACCTTATCTTCCCGTGTGTTGCCGACCTGGCCTGCCCGACCTTGAGAGCTATCCCTCTCCATTGAGAGATTAGTCTCCAGACCTGCTTGTGACGCCCACCTTTTAGGTGTCACTTAGCCTCAGAGCCTTTCTGCTATTCAGCCTGGGGCTTCACCCCTTTTGACGTCTCAGGCTGCTGAAAGGTCTCTGCACTTATCTGAGGGAGGTAACTCCCATACGGCCAAAGACCACCTGCTCCTCGGGGGGTCTCACTCAAAGTCATTACTGTTGCACCAAACACTCACATTACATAGGTGTCCAGAGGTTAGTGGTATATCTGTATTATTGGTGATTCAGCAGATCATTAATAATCAGGTATATATCTGTATTCTTGGTGATACTGCAGATCACCAATAATCAGATTCTCTCTGTGTGCTGACACTGATCGTTACATGCATGGATCTGAATCAGACTTCTTAACACACACTCCGCCTTTTCTGTAAAGTGTTTAGTACCAGCTTCTTGCCTCTGAATATTTCAATTATAGGTTTAGTTTAAACTTAAGAACCTAAATCAGATTTATTTATTCCTAATTTGACATCCGTGTTTCTAGAGGCACATTTTAACCACTTCACCCCAAAGTGGTTTTTACCCTAACGGACAAGAGCGATTTTCACCTTTCAGTGCTCATCCCTTTCATTTGCCAATAGCTTAATTACTGCTAATCACAATGAAATATCTTGTTTTTTTCACCACCAATTAGGCTTTTTGGGGTTAATTACTTTATTTTTTATGCATTTTAAAGGGAAAAACAAGGAAAAAATGAAAAAATACACTACTTCTACAATTTCATCCCCTATAGTTTTAATATAAACACTGCTACTGTACATAAATCCCAGACATTTTATTTGCCTCTTTGTCCTTGTTATCACAAGGTTTTAATTATGTCCCTAGTACAAAGTATGGTGAGAATATAATATTTGGAAATAAAGGTGTATTTTTTCTATGGTGTTTTTTTCCCACTAATCTCACGTGCACACGCGCGAGAACGCGCGTGCATGCGCGGGAGCGTGCAGGTGCACAGCAGCAGCAGCACTGTTTGACTTATAAAAACGTCCTGGAGCCGTTAAGAGGCTCTAGCAGGACATTTTTATAAGTCTGTTTGTCATTAAGTGATTAAGGTAAGATTTTCTTTACATTATAGCTAGTAATATGTTGTAGACTAATATTCATTAGTGTGACCAGTATCCAGGGGCATCCATTGTTTACTGTTACCTACAACAATGCCCGATTGTTAGTCTATTTGCAGTACAGGAAGATTAGTTCAATAAACAATTAAATGCATAGAATAGTTTTATTTGAGCAAACTGTGAATACATCCATCATGTTACATTTTTACAAATAGTACAATTTTAAATGCAGAAAAACTGTTATAAGTTACAGGGAATAAGCATAAAAAAATATATCTTTAACTGTAACATGCTCTAAAAATCTGTCAATCGCATCCGAGCATGGGGGAAACTTAATATAATTTCAGATTCTTTGTTAGCATACAATGAAGTATGCTGAATCAAAAGAAGAAAATGGTGTATCAATAAGTTAGCATTAATTAAAATTCTGTTAGATAATCTTTATCATTTACATATAAATCTGTTGCATCATCTTTTTCAAAAGCAAGATTATCCTGGGCTCCCGACTCTTCATTGATTACTTTGACATCTCCTATGGTGGTTTCATAGGTTGTACTACTGTCCTCTGTGTTTTTATCAAATGCCAGGTTTACCTGACCGCCTGTCTTATCAGCGTCCACGTTTTCACTTGTCCTCACTTCATCATTACTTGCCATGTCTAGTTGAACCTCTGGTTCTATATATGCCACACGTATAGATCTTCCAGATACGTTGTCCGTTCTATCTTCAGAGGAGTCAGAAGACTCTAAAACCTTACCCTTCTTTCCCCTATACAAGAAGAATGTGCACAGGAGGGGAAAGAACAGAATCTTTGTCAGTTAGCACAATGGAAGGAGAAAAGGATAAGAAATGCAAATACACAGTTTAAAAGTACTTTTAACACTGATAAATAGTGATGAGCACGGTTTTGCATAATTAATTTCACATCGTAATTTGTAATTATGATGCGAAATTGTAATGCAACATTTTTGAAAAAATCTTAATCAATTTCGTTTGCAACTATAATCATGATCCATAATTTTGCAATTGTGCATAATTTCATGTAATTTCAGCATGACTTTAGTTGGTAACAGCAAAGCCCCATAACTGCTATTGGCAAAGCCCCCATACACGCAGCTTTTGGATGGGCACATTGGCTTAGATGTCTTTCCGGTCTTTTACCTTCAGCTGCTGTGCTAATCACAAAGCTGGACACTTTGGACACATTTGCAGTGGACATTTTTTGGAACTACGCAAGCGCAGAACTCTTCCAGGCACCGGTGCACGATCTAGGCACATGATGTCTGTGTCCCGCAAAAGTGTGCCACAGTGAAGTGTCCCACATTTTACCGTGTTTAAAAAACATTTATGCATTGGATATTAAAAATAAATTTTCTCATAAACAATTACTTTTTTTTTAACTTGTTCCCACTATTCCATTTACCATAGCAATTTTGGTGATGATAGCATGTATGAAGACTTTACTATTAAGTCGGCGTGAAATTATGCAAAATTATAACCAATTGCACAAAATTACAAATGGCCTCACAAAATCAATTTCATTTGAAACCATAATAATGTGTGGCCGTAATTGTGCATTTTTATGCAATATTTTGTATAATCATACATACATAGCAGATTGCAATCATCACTACTAACAAAACAATTAATACCACCTTCCAAAATGCGCACTTGTAACAGACTCATCATTCATGAATAAAACCTAATAGAAATTTTTTGGGAAAGAAAGATGCATACCTGGACTTCAAGTAGTAATATGCCGCGATAAGGAACACAAAGCCGATGAAGAAGATTCCAATCACGACACCAATCACAATGTAGATAATTGTGTTGTTAACTGCAAAATAGAAAGGAGACATTTATATATAAATTTATGTATAAAAATGACTGTAGCAATATCTATTCTCTTTACTGTAGTAACAGACATTATACATTGTCTTTACAATATTCAAAAAAAAATGTATTTAAACTGAAAAGATAGTTTATATATTTTTTGGGTTATAAGAAAAAGTAAAACAAAAATAGCACTTTTTGTGCTTTTGTGCATTTTGTTTAAGTAACGCAATTGGGGAAACACTTAGGCCCCATTCACACTTAGAAGTGCAAAACGCCAGCGATTTGTGCCGGCGTTTTACGGGAGTGATTTTTCAGCAATTTCACACAGAAAAATCACTGGACAGTGCAGCGATTTCTCCGCGATCGCGTTTAGTGCTTCTATAGCACTGAAATGCGATTGCCGGGAAATCGCCTGAAAATGGTGCAGGCTACCCGTTTGCGTTTTGCGATTTTGGGCGATTTGCGGAGATTAGCACAAATGGCCCAAGTAAGAATGGGCCAATAGGGTTTTATTACACTAGTGCTTTCAAAAGTGCTAGCGTTTGAGCATTTTGCCGAAATCGCCGGCAAAACGTTCAAAAGTGAATGGGGCCTAACAGTACTAAAAACATTTCCACTAAAGGTTTCTTCTTATATGTCTGCATTGCACACATACAGTATATAGCTTGTAGTCTCCCTGAAGTATATTGTATATTGTAGTACTTGTAATACTTTTTCACTATTCTTTCATTTTATAGGTAATTACTTAATTTACAAAGTGCCAATAAGGAAAAGTTTTTTTTTTACTTTTGCAAGGATGCTCGTAACATCAGGCGTGTGTGTGTGTGTGTGTGTGTGCGTGCGTGGTGCGTGCGTGGTGCGTGTGTGTGTGTGTGTAGAGAAGAGAGCTTGGATGTTTGAGAATTTAGTATCCCCACAAGTAATGTACATTTTCAATTAATTTTGGGGTATGGCATTGAAAATGCTTAATCTATTTGGGTAAATGTGTTTTCACTATTACATAACCATATACAATTTTATGTATATTCCTGTATTGCTTTGAGGTGGACCTGAACTCTTGCACATGACAGAAGGAAAACATAGAGACATGCCCCCTGTATGTATTTAGAGAGCTTATCCTGTTTAATTCACCTTCATTTGTGTCTAATCACAAGTTGTAATTTTATCTCTGTGTCACATGACAGAGACAGCAGATAAGCACAGGATGTAACAATATGTCTGCTTCCATGAATCAGGGTAGTAGAAACAGTGCAGGTTTATTTTAGGATTTGTATCAGCTGTAACAAAGAAATGTTTTTTGTTTAAGGCTGCTTTCACAGTGGGACGTTACAGGCGCACATTAGAGCAGCCTGTAACGCAGCCCAACTGACAGCAATGAAAAATCAATGGGCTGTTCACAGTGCCCACGTTGCGCTGGAGTATAACGCATCACGGTAAATGAAAGTGCAGCGTGCTGTGCGTTATACTCATATGTGGCTGCGTTCGGAAGTTTGCACATGCTCAGTACTGTTTTTCTTTTTTTATTTGACGCATGCGCCGTTTTCGTCCGATCATATGCGTCAAAAAGTATGCATCACGGATGCATGAAGAGACGCATAACGTGGCTCTATATAACGTCCAACTTCAAAGCTAACATGCGTTGCGTTAGGGGCACGTTAAGCGACCTTAACGTCGCATCTAACACAACGTCCAAGTGTGAAAGAGCCCTAAAGGTTATTAAGCTGTTGCGTATCTGTTAGAACGTTTTGAGTTCAGGTCCGCTTTAACTCAAAACAATTGTGTTTGTGTGTTCAAATCCCAATGTTATTATATTTACCTGGAAAATATCACTTTAATAATTAGCAAAGTACAGACGAATTTTACAGTGTGCATTGAGTTAAGGGAAAATAAATTGAAAACTCAACTAGGCAATTCTTCTTATTACAGTAAAACTAATGATTTATATAGATATAAAATGAGAGCTGGCCCTTAATGGTAAATAGGGATGATCAATGAGATGCAAATATTTCCAAATTTATGCACATTTATGTACATTTATATGCAAATATATGCAGCTTGAAAATGGACCAATCAAGTCCCACCCAGGTTTAAATTGATGGGTCCATTTTCTAGCTGCATATATTTGCATGAAAATGTACATACATTTGCAAAAACTTGGAAGTATTTGCATACCATTGATCATTCCTAATGGTAAGAGGGTTAGTGGAACAAAGCAGTGTTATTATTAGTCAAATCCTTAAAAAATTAACTTGCGATGTTAACTAATTGGTCTCTTACCCTCCTTTTCTATGTCACAGTAGGTTCCTGTGTGGCTGCTTGGACATATACAGCGCATGCCAGAGGTGGAATTGTCTTCTCCTGGCAACTCTACACAGGTACCACCATTCTCACATGGGTTCTCCAGACATGGGCTTGCTGTAAGATACAGAAACAGAATAAATATTACAAAGAAATCTTTATAATAAACAATTCTGGAATTTAATAACTAAGGAATTATTTCCATATGCTGCTGACTATCCTTAAAGTGAAACTGCACTTCATTTATAGAAACAAGTTCTATAAATAGAAATCTGTGTTGGGCAAGATTTTTTTCTCAGTTTGTAACAACCTTTAATTTGTCATTGATTTGTCAAAACTGGCTTCAGGTTGCTAATGCATAGAATCTTTACTCTCTCAAATAGTAAACTGCACAAAGCAGAAGCCAATGTTCTATGCCTGCACTAACTGTGACTGGCAGAAAATTTGGACATTCCATCTGTCACTCTATGTTAAGAAAATTAGGGATTGGATGCATTTCGTACAAAGTCAAGGTATGTACGCTACAAATGTTTTGTCATTATTTCTCAGATGTCAAATGTAATAAAATGTTTTCTAGTGTGTGTCTATGCTTATGAACCAGTGGCAGGGAGTCAAACAGACAGAGGAAATAAGTGGGTATAATGAACACCAAGCTGTATATAATGTTGCCACAGATTCCATCAAGTTTCATTAAAACAGTTATAACACCAGCAAACTGAAACTGAAAGATAATACTGTATTTAGAGACATTTCAAGTCATATAGTAACAACATATGTAGTATAGATATTTGTACTAAAGTGCAACAACCCTTTAAATGCCTCATTTTGGGGGTTTGTGAAAGGAGGGTGAAGGCAAAGGTGTTGCTGCACATTTCACTGAATTTAATAATGGTTTCTTTTTTTTCTTTTTTTTTGTTCCTCTATTCCCTGGTATTCTATCTTGTTAGTTATTTGACAATTCTAAGCCATAACATCCTTTTTCCTTAGAACCCTTTAAAATTTCCGTATACTACAGATACATAAAGACTTAGAACTGCCATTGACAAGGGCCAAAAAATCCTGAAAAAGATGTATACAAGTTGGATTCAAAAGCTCTATATATCTAAGGCTGTATCTGTGTTATTCATCATCCATTCTAGATGTATACATTCGCATTAGAGCAGTACAATTACATCCGCACCGATGGGATCTGCGACGTGCGGTGATCATCCCTGGAGTCACAGGGATTATATGTATCAGTTGTAAGGATATCATAGTGTGTACTGGAAACATTCTGAGGAAGGATCATATTCGAAACGCTGTGCGTCAATGGTGACCCGGCACACATCTATACTTTGCCTGTGATGTTTTAAAGAGCTTTAATAAATACTTACCTTTTAGACGGTGCGGATCCTTACAAATGATACATTCGCATTAGAGGCATAAAGAAGTGTCATGCATAGCTCTAGCCTTTATTCCTAATTGAGGATTCAATGCCTTAAAGTGTATAAACATAAACTGATGATCTCAAGTCTCAATCTCTCAGGTGACTGTTCAGGGCCGACTACTGAGCTGATCAGATGCATTGCAAGGCTATAGCCTTACAACGTATTAATTTGCAGTTGTTTCTGTCGCCATTTTGCCATTGAGTGGGATGAGGGATGTGGCGCACAATGGAACAGTTTCATTACATATATATATATATATATATATATATATATATATATATATATATATATATACTAGTTGACCTAAGCCTGTTTAAAAACGGGCTGTAGGTCTTTTAACACCTGGCTCCCTGGCCCCAACCTCCTGTCCCAACGGCTGTCCATGCTGTGCACATGTGCAGTAGCAAAAAACACTGACACAGGGCCAGTTGAACTTAGACGCAGCGACAGAGGGATTTTATTAGATAGGATAAAAAGTCCCTAAGGCAACTATTATTACTCTTATATAACGAAAAAAATGGTAGATTGAAATGTTCAGAGTTTGCTGTCAGTCAGTAAATTAGCCCAGGTGTTAAAATTAGTAACAAAGTCTCCTGCTCTGTGCAGCTAATTACTTATAGCAGCTGTACTTGTACCAGAATACACAGAGTACTGTCACTAAGACTGCAAAGAAGAACAATCTGACATTAATGTCAGGTCTTGAAATTACTAGCTGGCTACAGAATGAAATGGAAGGATCATTTTTATAAATATAATATTGTGAAATAACTTGTGCAGTATCCATAACTATTTGTTTTAAAACAAGTGGAATTTCCCTGTAAGAGATTCCAGCTCATATATAGTTAACAGTTTACTGTTTTTGTTGCTTACAATGTTGAAATTATAAGACCACTTACGGATATAGCAGCCACGAATTTGATCGGATGTAGTGCATGCTTCTTCTACACCGCATTTTATGTTTTCACAAACTACAGCGGAGCTATCTGTGCAAATACAAGTTTGTGAGCAATCATCTGTGATAAAGGAATCTCCAAGCTGAAAAAAGAGCATAAAAAAGACCAAAGATTACATTTATTAAACAAAAAATTGACATCTCATTGAACTTCGTTGATAGCAGTTTAACTATTAAGCACATACATGAGCACCCAAAATATATGTTCACAAGAGTAACTCCAGTTATTGAGCTGAAAACATATTGTTATAGTAAACATTTATAACAAACGCTCTAAAATAATGACCACAAATGTATAATTCTCTCCCTATGGCTTCTTCATGTAACATTTTAAATAACTTTTTACTCAAATAGGACTGTGCTCTAAGTATGGAATTAAGACATCTCTGGTAGTCACAGGAAACTGAGGGCTATTCACACAGATAGAATACTGAAAAATAGGAATAGGAATGAGCGAACACTGTTCCGCAAGATGCAAAGCTGTACCCACTCATGTCCAAGAAGGGAGCTGCGGCCAAATGGATTAAAGGGATACTTAAGCCTAAGCAAAAAAAACAGTTTTACTCACCTAGGGCTTCTACCAGCCCCCTGCAGCTGTCTCATGCCCTCATAGTCATTCTGGGATCCTCCTGTCAACCGCTAGCAGCTTACTGCGCCTGCGCAGGCCTGGCCACATGTCTCCTTCTGTACATGGTGCTATTAAAAACGGGAATGCGTAGAAGGCTATATGTGGTCAGGCCTGTTGGGCCTATCTGTGAAGTGAAAGTAGCTGCGGCGGGGGACAGGAGGAGCCGTGAGTGACTGCGAGGGCACGGGATGGGTGCAGGGGGCTGGTAGAAGCCCCAGATAAGTAAAAAAAAAATTCTAGGCTTAAGTGCATCTTTAACCACTTTGTCCTCTTTGACGTATAAAAACGTCAAGGAGGACAGGCGCGCTCCCGCGCGCTCCCGCGGCCGATCGCGCGCGTGCACGCGCACTCCCGGCCGCGGAGTCGGTAGCCACGGAATCAATGTATCGGGCTAGGGAGCCCGATCATTGATTCCTCTCTCCCGCTGAAAAAGCGACAGCTTCTCTCGGAAGCTTCGCTCTTTCTGAAGGTGTGTCCCTCTAAGCGTACATTGTACGCTTAGAGTGACGTCATGTAAAAAAAATCGAGATTGCCATCTTTTGGCCAAAAAGTAAAACTACAAGTAAATACCCAAAAACATTACACTGCACCAATATTTCCCCAAATAAAACACTTTTATATCCCACCCTCCCAAAAATGCCCACATAAAATGTTTAATAAAAAAAAAAAAAAACATTACTATAAAAAAAAAAAAAAAAACATAAATATTTACCTAAGGGTCTAAACTTTTTAAATATCTATGTAAAGATGAAATATTTCTCTCTATTTTTTTTTTTTATAAGCTTGTAAATAGTGATGTATGCAAAACGGAAAAAATGCTCTTTTATTTCAAAATAAAATATTGTCGCGATACATTGTGATAGGGACATAATTTAAATGGTGAAATAACCGTGACAAATGGGCAATAACAATACGTGGGTTTTAATTATGGAGGCATGTATTATTTTAAAACTATAATGGCCGAAAACTGACAAATAATGATATTTTTCATTTTTTTTCTTATTCTTCCTGTTAAAATGCATTTACAGTAAAGTGGCTCTTAGCAAAATGTACCCCCCAAAGAAAGCCTAATTGGTGGCGGAAAAAACAAGATATAGATCAGTTCATTGTGATAAGTAGTGATAAAGTTATAGGCTAATGAATGGGAGGTGAACATTGCTCGGATGCATAAGCTGAAAACGACTGAGATGTTAAGTGGTTAATATATTTCAATGATGTTTTCTTGCAGCATTGCTCCCCACTGCACTCGATCCTCCCAATATTTCTCTTCTTCATGATGAAGCAGGAAGTGTCAGGAAGATGGAGTGCAACATGGAGCGCTGCAGCAGGAGGACGTAATGCAAGTAAATTGACCCACTCTGCAGCACCCCCTCTCCCCCTTTTCCTCTTCAGACACGAGTGGGTAAAGTTTTGCTTCTCACAGAACTGTGCTCACTCATCCTTATTGATAAACAACGAGCATAGAGCATGAGAACAAAATAAGAAATCATATATAATAATAATTAAATTAAATATTATGTGTTGTGAACGGGGTAGGGTGTGCAGCACAGACAGGCAATAGTAATTCATGTTAAGATAGTTATGTTATTTGAAAATATGTAAAGTAAAAGTAGTTAATGAAACAATTACCTTGTAGTATTTATTAAGGTAAGTACACCCACAGTCTTTATATGGCACACAATCAAAACCACTGAGTATGTATCCATCAATACACTGACATCCTTCATAGCATGGCGCCTCACATTCCGACTCTGATGCCATGTTGCTGCAGGATGCAGGGCAGGCAGTCATGCACTCTTTGTATTCACTGTTAGCGCCACAGGACATAGCTGTTTGAAGAAGAAGGAAATTATAATTACATTCTTGTAAAAGTGATTTTCATGTTATAAGTACACATCTATCCTTTAAGACAACTTTATAAATGGGACATGGTCAAACATAAATCTCCTTGCCTGCATCCAAAACGAAGGTAATGCTAATTACGCTTTATACTCACTGCAGCTAGATTTTTCTCTCCACCCATCAACTGAAGTTCCATTCTTCTGGCAGGCAATTGCATACTGTTCAAGGTTAATACATAGCAGTTCTCGGTCTTGGAACTCAGCACATGTGTCAAAGAGGCAGTCCCTGTAAATATAATGTCAGATGATAATTAGTGTACAGCACTTAGAAGAGGACAATGCAAGCCGCATCCTTTTAGAAAAAGAACCAATAAGGGCCGGTTCCTTAATAATGAAATCGTTGATTCCATTTCTGAGCAATAATATGTGATGATCTTTTCCACCTAAGACCCCTCATAACACAATGGAGTCATAGGTGTCTCCTGCAAATGGTGACATTTTAAGTAGGTTTTCTATTCAGATTGATAGCAAACATTATCCAAATGGATACATTTTGATACCAATATCACCTGCTCTGCTACTGTAAATAAAGCTTAGGATCACAAGTCATGTGGCAAGAAAATGTGGCTTTAAACTGTGCTTTCTTATATGCTGATAGGCTTAGGCACAGAACTGCACAAACTGTAATGATATTAATAGTAATATGAACGGTATTTAAAAATATACAGTGTTAGTGATGCACATGTAGACAATCAAACGCTGATAATAGTGGGTATAATGTAATGAATTGCACAAGGACACATCAGCTGGATTATACTTGGACACACATCTACATATGTGATACTGAATGGAATAAGCCATATCTTTACCTGTGAGGTTATTTATGTCAATTATGCCTTTGATTTTAAGCTAAACAAAACATTTCTAGTTATTTAATCTGGTAGAATTTTGTATTTTATACTGCTTTGCCACATAAATATGGAGCATATGGTAAACATCCCCAGCTTCGACAATCAACTCTGACTTCTAAATCCAGGAAATAGGTCACTGAATCTGAAACAAATGCCACAAGGGCTTCCATGCATGTTAGGGGAAGGATATGGACAAGCATAACATAATCAGCAGTTTTTGCTTGGATCAAGTTTCAGGAAAAAAATAATGTCTTGTAATTGTCTCACATTGGAATCCATATAGAGTATATCACTTACACAATAAAGTCATGTGGAGACACAAACTGGTTACAAAGTGCAAATGGTCCAGACGGGTCTCTCATAATGCCGCAGAATGAAGTGCTGTTTACAGATTCCAGACCAGCAGCTGAACAAGCAAAGTTGTCTCCTGTGTTTAACGGGATATCTTCGTCTTGCAGTGGTACAACAGCATCACGTCTGTAGAATATAATATATTTTATCACATCAGTTATACTTGAATAGACAAAGTTTGTATTTTATTAGATTTGAGACAGCGTATTTCTTTTTTTTTTTTTAAACATAACTAATTACCTAAAATAACCACTGATGCTTTTTTTTCCTTTTTAATTAACAACCAGGAAGTGATCCAAATGAAACTTCCTTGCTTTTTACTGCAAAACTCTGAGGCCTCTTTTACTTGGATAGCTGAGAGCAGGTGTGCCCTGTGCGTCCCAGCTTTTCCAGTGTGTCTAATAGCCATTTAACAGGGCAGTGTTGTGGTGTTGGATCCATGGACACCCGAGTTTGTCAGAAGCCGCACCTAGATTCCATGTGGTTTCTACTGACTTGTAACTGCACTGCGTGTCAAAGTGGTTACAAACGCTGCCATTTGTGGCATTAAATTGTAGCTTAGAAGACACTTGTTGCCCGGCAGACTGGAGTCTGATCTACATAGCAAGCATGCAGGTTAGCCATCCTTGTGAAAAAGACCTTAGTAAGTCACCCACATTCACTTTCTACTGGCAAATAATTAAATTACTTTAAAAAGTAATATAAACAAGAGAAAAAATGAACTGAGTAATTTAAATGATAAAATTGAAAACCCAATTCCAGAAATAAAAAAATGGGGTTGTGTGAAAAAAGGTAAGGGGTTAGAACATCTTTTTGAGCAATGTATTACTGTCTGTTTCAATGTGGGAGAACTTTCCTTGTATTCTGTGCTGGCAGAACTGATTATTATGTTTCAGCCAGAGACAGAGACCAAGCAGTAAACACTTTTTTTTCAGTAGATTGAGGAAGAAACACATAAAAAAAAAAAAAACTACTGACAGCAATTTCCTGTCCCCACGACCACCAAGATTCCTGTTAGAGAGCCAGGGTGATGCAACTGAATCACCCTCAGGGAGTGAGGAAACCCCCTGAAAGGGCACAGACAGCAGTAAGAATCCTTTGACATAGAAGGATTAAGAGGTTATATAATCTTATGACATAAACGTATCAAAAACTAAAAAAATGACTGCATGGAAAAGGACTCTAAGCATAGACATGTCATCACAGATGAAAAAATAAATGCGTAATTTAAAGCAAAAATAATATTTCGCTTGTTGTTTTCTGTTATACTACAACCTGATTTACTCTTAGTAAGGGCCCTTTCACACCAGAGGGATTTTTCGGCGTTTTAACACCACGGCCGAAGTTGGCGTTTTGCTAGGTAAAAGAAAGTCCATAGACTTTCATTTTACCTTTCACATCTAACTCGGCGTTTTGGAGCGTTGCGTTTCAACGCTCCCAGGAGCTTTTTCAGGGGTGTTAACAGCCGAAGTTGGCTGTTGGCGTTTCAATGATAGTCAATGGAGAACGCCAACTTCAGCGTTTTCAAAGCCTTTTCAAAGCGTTTTACAGCTATCTTGTTCACTTATTTTTATAGAAGAAAAAAAAAAGGACGTTTTCATATGGGCTGTAAAACTCTTTCAAAAGGCT